>NC_135646.1:15869318-16172348 GCF_053574225.1 Canis aureus | reverse complement strand
AAATATTTTCCAGTGGATAGAAAAGCAGCTCTGCTGGCTCGCTGCAGGGCTCTCTGAGCCCTGACAGTGGATGGGGGCCGTAGCCTCCCCCGCCACATCACCTCCCCACCCTCCCCCACCCCCCCGGGCTGGGGGCTGAGCCCTGGCCGCAGGCAGGTGTGCAGGCAGGTGGCAGGGATCCCTCCTCAGCAGTTCATCCTGGATGCCCACTGACTGTGGCCTCATCTGGGGGTGAGAGGGGGCAGACCTGTGCCAGGAGGCTGGTCTTTCTGCATTAGGAGCCTCATGGAAAGAAATGCATTCACTGATTTGGTTCAACGACAGGGAGCGGGCAAGTGTTGGAGGACAGGGGCTTCTGAGGATGGTGGTGGGTGTCTGCCCCCCAGGTTGTCCTCCCTGGGCTGCACCCCCAAGTCCCGGGAGGAGAAGGAGCTGCAATATAGACTTCAAGTGAAAAATGGAAAGAGCTGTCCCATTCCTAACCTCTGTAAGACTCGCGGAGGGTCAGGAGAAAAAACTGCTCTGAAGCCTCATCTGAGGCCACCTGCCCCCCCTTTTTTTCTTCTTCCAGATTTTATTTATTTATTCATGAGAGACAGAGAGGCAGAGACACAGGCAGAGGGAGAGGCAGGCTTCCTGCGGGGAACCTGATGTGGGACTCCATCCTAGGACCCCGGAGTCACGCCCTGAGTCAAAGGCAGGTGCTCAACCCCTGAGCCCCTAGGTGGCCCAGCAGCCTGCTCTTTTGACGTCACACGGGCTGGTCCCCCCCCCCCAACCCAGGGCTGCCTCTGACTCTTGCTCCCCTCGCCCTCCCCGGGCACCGTCCACTCTGGTGGCCAGTTCCCAAGCAGGCCCCGTGCTCCACCTCCAGGCCCTGAATGCCTCGCCGCCTGCAAGGCCTTCTCAGGCCCAGGGCTGGGGGGTTAATGCACTGGTGCCAACCCCCAACTGATGAGGGGCAGACACAGGTAGCTGAGTGCCCCAGCTTTCCAGTCCTGCAGTGGGGCAGTTCTGGGCAGCTCTGCACAGCTCCTCAGGGGTCCCTGGCAGGCCTGAGCCAAACTTGCCCACCGCCAATGCCCTCATTAGCATGTCTTTCACTGGCTCCCGCTTCACTCCCGCCTTCTCTCCTGCTTCCTAGCAACACCTCCCAAATAATCTGCCTGCACCTACGCCCCTCCCCAGGGGCTGCTTTTGGGGAAAATGTAAGCCAAGACACCCACTCTCTGTATTTTCCTGCCTTGCCACCAATTTAAATTTCCTAACCTCTCTTTATTCTTCAAGGCTTTCTTATTGCAGCGGATGTCGCATTCATACCTCCGCTAAAGCAATGCACCACCTACTTGGTAACACGCAGCTTAGCAACCTAGAGATGCTGTGCGTTGAAATCTCAGTCTTGCTTTTCCTCTCTCCCCCACCAGTGTCTGTGTGCGTAGAAAGAGGCAGAGAAGACATTCCTTTGTCTCTAGATAGGCTCTGGGCACAGACAAGGCCCCTTGAAAGGCAGAAGTCACTGCTTTAAACTGGCTTTAACTATGGTTACTTCCCACCCGAAAGGATGTTTCTCCTCATCGGGTGCCACTGGAACAGGTGGTGGACACAGTGACTCACGAGGTGAGAGCAGAGAGGACATCAGGTGCTGCAACATCACGGTAGCTTCCGAGGCCCTGGCACCCCATGTAACTGCTGAGGGAGGCATAGGGAGGCTTGCTTCAAGGATACACATTGAGGGCACCCACCAGAGCTGAGCAGTACCCTTTGGGAGAAATTCGAGGGAGGGCTGGAATTTTCACAGCATTGGAGAGAGTAGAATCGAGACTATCCTTTTAGATCAGGTCTGCTTTGGCTTGTGTGGCCTGGAGAATGATGCGTGATACTAAGACAGCTGTGATTTTTCCCCCCATGTACTCTAAATTACCCCATTTGGCTGAGTGGATACACAAAGATACATCCAGGATGAACCCGACACGAAGAGATATTTCCCCACCAAGCAAAGCAGGATGAGAGGTATTAACAGGAGACTAGAGCTCCATCATACTTGAACTTAGGTAGAACCTTGGAAGTCCAAGTGCCACAGAAGAAAGAGATAGTGGGACTTAATTCTTTAAAGGAATCAAATTCATGCAGAGCTACTCTAAGACCATGCAAGCTCTGAGAATCTTAGAACTCACTGAAACTCAAAGAAATCACATTTATTGACTGTGTTCTTAATGTGGGAACATAACCTCCCTAAAACTGGATGCAAACTTTTTCTCAAAAAAAGGATTTGTATTAAGGGGCACTTGGCTCAGTCAATGGAGCATGCAACTCTTGATCTTGGGGTCGTGAGCTTCAAGCCCCACGTTGGACATAGAGATTATTAAACAATAAAAAAAAGAAATATAGGGATGCCTGGGTGGCTCAGCAGTTGAGCGTCTTGGCTCAGGGTGTGATCCTGGAATCCCAGGATCGAGTCCCACATTGGGCTCCCTGCATGGAGCCTGGAGCCTGCTTCTCCCTCTACCTATGTCTCTGCCTGTCTCTCTCTCTCTCTCTCTCTCTCTCTCTCTGTGTCTCTTATGAATAAATAAAATCTTTAAAAAAATAAATAATGAAAAGGAAATATAAATAAGATAAGAAAGAATTTGTAGTTTCATTTGGGCATCTGACCCCTAGAAGACTAAAAACTATTGGTGTGCTTTAAGAAGAGAAATACCATGAATCATATATAGCTACCTACATGCAACCTCTGTCCCGTTACTATTCTTGCACGGATTTGTACTTAAAACAATCATGATAACAGCAACAAGCATCACCACCACCTCCTAGTGAGCCTGAGAATCATGACTGCCAAGGAGACTTACATGCTATTGTATGTATGGAAAGCATGGGTTTTGTACTCAGATGGTAATGGGATCAAATTCCAATTGTGCTACTTAATAATCATATGACCTTAACCCGATAACTTCTTCCTTTTTGCGTGTTTTCTTTTCTCTAAAATGGAAATCCTACCTCATACGTTGCTGTGAGGACGTTATGAACATATGTGACCTCCCTGGAATTCCTTCTTTACTCTCAGAACCCTTTTTTATGGGATATAGAAAAGCTGCTGTAATGATTGGGGTTCACCGATAGAGCACAGAATCTACTCCAGCTGATTTGAGTAGAAAAGTAGTCACAATTTGGAGGACTGAAGAAACAGGTTCTACGTTGAATGTTTAGAAAGGAATCTCAAAGCCACACTGTAGAACCAGGACACCGAGGAAGTGGCTGCAGGTTCTAGTCAGGAAGCCATTTACTAAACTGGGAAGCTGCCACAATGATTGCCATGAAGTCGTACCATCATTACTTCAGACAGGAAGGCATCCTGAATACACACCTGTCTCCACAACCACCAGCTTCAGAGCCACACCGTACCTGTGATAGTAAAACCTGTTTGGCTTTGGTTTCTTTTAAATATTTTATTTATTCTTGAGAGACACAGAGAGAGGCAGAGACAAGGCAGAGAGAGAAGCAGACTCCCTGTGGGGAACCTGATACTGGACTCGATCCCAGGACCCCAGGATCATGACCTAAGCCAAAGGCAGATGCTCAACCACTGAGCCACCCAGGTGCCCCTAAATCCTGCTTTTTGACAGCAGAGCCTGGATGCTGGGACCTTTGTTAATGTGTCTGGAGAAAAACCACATACGTTTGCAACCATTTTATTATTTTATTTTATTTATTTTTAAGATTTTATTATTCATTTATTAGAGAGAGGGGCACACAAGCAGGGGGAGAGAGAGAAAGAGAGTGAGAATCTTAAGCAGGCTCCCTCCTGAGTACAGAGCCTGATGAGATCATGACCTGAACCAAAACCAGGAGGTGGACACTTAACTGATTGAGCCACCCAAATGCCCCCTTTGTGATTTTTTTTTTTTTTTTTTAATGATAGTCACACACAGAGAGAGAGAGGCAGAGACACAGGCAGAGGGAGAAGCAGGCTCCATGCACCGGGAGCCCGACGTGGGATTCGATCCGGGGTCTCCAGGATCGCGCCCTGGGCCAAAGGCAGGCGCCAAACCGCTGCGCCACCCAGGGATCCCTGTGATCATTTTTAAGACAGAAACATAGAAAGAATAAAAGCAGGGCTTTTACCTCATGACCTGATTTGACTCATCTAAATCATATCCAGGGCTTTAGCTGCAAGGGGGTTTGGAAAATGTGGGATTTTTTTTTCTTTAATCTTTTTATTGTCTCATATAGGAGGGCACACTAGAAAGACATTGGAATGTATACTGAGCACTACTCTGCTATATGCACTCTAGTATGTTTTGTCAAGATATTGTTATCTTTTTATTATTTTATTTATTTTTAAAGATTTTATTTGCTTATTTGAGAGAGAGAGAAAGAGAACACAAGCGAGAGGAGAGGCAGAGGGAGAAGCAGACAGGCTCCCTGCTCAGCAGGAGCATGGGACCCTGGGATCCCAGGCCCCTGGGATCTCGACCCGAGCCGAAGGCAGATGCTCAACTGACGGAGCCATCCAGTGCCCCTCTTTTTATTATTTTAAATTATAAAAGTAATACCTGAATATATTCACCTTGTAGAAGATAAAACAACACAGAAATTTGTAGAATAAAATGTGAATGTTCACCTCAGTTCCCACCTTATTTCTCAGAGGAAACCACTGACACCAGTTTACCTTGTGTCCGCCTAATCTTTTGCCTGGACATGTATCGCTCCATGTAGGTACACACATATCTGAGGTAAAAAACAACAACAACAGCAAAAAAACATGTGTATGGTAACAGCAGCTTATAACTTTGCTTGGAAATCTTTCCATGTCAGAACATAAAGATCTAAGGGCCAGATAGTAATAATTTTAGGCTTTTATGGGCCACATGTATTCTCTGTCACTTCTTTTTTGTTGTTATTATTGTTTGTTTTAACAATCATTAGAAACTATGAAAAACCTTCTTAGCTTAGAGGCTACACAAAACAGGCCACATAACAAATTTGCTGACCCTTGAGTTTACCTGGTTCTCTTCAATGGTTGGATAGTGTCCTATGGTATGAGTACATCACAATTTTAGGTGGAGGGGGTTGTCAATTTTCTTACTGAAATAATTTAGAGACTTTACAGGTTTTTTTTTTAAGATTTTTTTTTTTTTTTTTTATTGGGCGCCTGGGTGGCTCAGTAGGTTGAGTGTCCAACTCTTAATTTCAGCTCAGGTCATCGTCTTAGGGTTGTGGGATCAAGTCCCTTGTCTGGCTCTGTGCTCAGAGTGGAGTCGGCTTCTCCTTCTCCCTCTGCTCCTTCCCCGATGCTTTCTCTCTCTCTCTCAAATAAATAAATAAAATCTTAAAAAAAGAAAAATAACTTTTTATTTATCTGAGAGGGAGAGAGCAAGTAGGAGGGAGAGCAGAGGGAGAGAGAATGGCAAGCCTACTCTCCACTGAGCAAGGAGCCTGTCGCGGAGCTCCATCTCATGAGCCTGAGATCGTGACCCTGAGATCAGGACCTGAGCCAAAACTAAGAGTCAGATGCTTAACTGGCTGTGCCACCAGGAGCCCCTACAGTTTTTCCTATTGCAATGTTTTAGAAAAAAAAAACACCAGCATAAATTTCTCAGCGCATGCGTGTGTAAATGCTTTTACCTAGGTCTCAGAAGTGGAATTTCTTGATCGAAAGGTATCTTCAACCTTAAGTTTTATATACACCATGAAATTCCCCTTCAGGAAGGCTTGACACTAGCATTATATGAGAATGCTTCTCTTTCTATCATTCTTCCCAGTCTTCAGTATTATTCATGTTAAGTTTTCATTAATTTGATGCAAAATAAAGCACACAGAAAGTAGAATTCTTTTTCTCAGTAGTACATTGAACTTTTAAAAAAAGATTTTAGTTATTTATTCATGAGAGACACAGAAAGAGAGCAGCAGAGAGACACAGGCGGAGGGAGCCCGACTTGGGACTTGATCCCGGGTCTCCAGGATCACGCCCTGGGCTGAAGGCAGATGCTCAACCACTGACCACCCAGATGCTCCACTCTGAATTTTTTTTAGAGACAGATTTATTGAGGTGTAATTGATATACAAAAAACTGCATATATTTAATATATATAATTTGATGAGTTTGGATATACGAACACATCTATGCACCATAATAAAGGTAACAAACATACCCATTACCTCTAAGTTTCCTCATGCCCCAGGCCTTTTTTGTGTGATCAAAACATTTGATATGACATTTACCCCACTTTTAAGTGCACAATACGGTATTGTTAACTATAGGCACTATGTTGTACAGCAGATCTCAGAACTTATCTTATATAAATTAAACTTTTTCTATTGAACAACAACTCACATCCCTGCCTGTCCCCAGCCCTAGCAACTACCATTCTACCCTCTGATTCTATAAATTTAACGGTTTTAGATACCTCATATAATTGGAATCATAGTATTTGTCCTTCTGTAAAAGAATTATTTCACATGGCACAATGTTCTCCAGGCTCATTCATGCTGTTACATATTATGAGTCTTCTTTTTTTTTTTTTCCTTCTTTTTTTAATACTGAAAAAAAAATTTGGGGACGACGCCTGGGTGGTTCAGCAGTTGAGCATCTGCCTTTGGTTCTGGTGGTGACCCGGGGGTCCCAGGATCAAGTCCCACATCGGGCACCCTCTGCCTGTGTCTCTGCCTCTCTGTGTCTCTCATGAATAAGTAAATAAAATCTTAAAAAAAAATTTCTTTGTATGTATATACCACATTTCTTTACCTATTCATCTGTCAATGAACATTTAACTTGTTTCCACATCTGACTATTGTGAATAATGCTGCAGTGAACATGGGGGTGCACGTAGCTCTTCAAGATCTTGACTTCAGGGATGCCTGGGTGGCTCAGTGGTTGAGCATCTGCCTTCAGCTCGGGTTATGATCCGGGAGTCCCAGGATTGAGTCCTAAATTGGGCTCCCTGTGAGGAGCCTGCTTCTCCCTCTGCCTATGTCTCTGCCTCTCTGTGTATGTCTTTCATGAATAAAGAAATAAAATCTTAAAAAAAAAGATCTTGATTTCAGTTCTTGGATATAAACACGAAGTGGGATTACTGGATCATATGGTAGTTCTATTTTTAATTTTTTGAGGAGCATCCATACTCTTTACCATAGTGATCGCATCATTTGACAGTAGCCAAGGTTTCCAATTTCTCCAAATTCTTGCCAACACTTGTTATCTTCTTTTATTTTGATAATAGCCAGTCTGAGAGAGATGTGAGGTGATATTTTAATGTGGCTTTGATTTGTGATGATTGAGCATCTTTTTATATACTTGTTGATGTTGGGTATCTTTTCATATACTTGTTGTCCATTTGTATGCCTTTCTTTGGAGAAGTGTCTATTCAAGTCCTTTGCTCATTTTAAAATCAGGTTATTTGTTTCTTTTGCTATTGAACTGTGGGAGTTCCTAATATATTTTGGATATTAACCCTTTATCAGAGTGATGGTTTGCAAATACTTTCTCCCATCCCATAGGTTACCTTTTAATTCTATTGATTGTTTCTTTTGCTGTGCAGAATCTTTTTAGTTTGATGTTAGTCCCATTTGTTTATTTCTGCTTCTCTTGGTTGTGCTTTTGGTGTCATATCCAAGACCAAAGTCAAGGAGCTTTTTTTTTTTTCTGGGCTCAGCAGTTGAGCATCTATCTGCCTTTGGCTCAGGGCATGATCCCAGAGTTCTGGGATTGAGTCCCACATTGCGCTTCCTGCATGGAGCCTGCTTCTCCCCTCTGCGTATGTCTCTGCCTCTTTCTGTGTATCTTTCATGAATAATAAAATCTTTCAAAAAAAAGCTTGAAAGGGATTGTCTTTTCCCCATTCAGTTCTTGACTCCATTGTTAAATATTATAAATTGACCATATATGCCTGGATTGATTCCAGGGCTCTTGAATTTATTCTATTGGTCTATGTATCAGTTTTTATGCCAGTACCATATGATTATCACAGCTTTGTGGCATAGTTTGAAATCAGGCAGCGTGATGCCTCCAGGTTTGTTCTTTCTCAAGATTGCCTTGGCTCTTCAAGGTCTTTTGTTCCATATGAATTTTAGGATTGCTTACCCTGTAAGAAACAACATTGGAATTTTGATAGGGATTTAATTGAATTTTTAGATGATTTTGGGGGTGCCTAGCTGGCTCACTTGGTAGAACATGTGATTCTTGATCTTGGGATTGTAAGTTAAAGCCCTACGTTGGGTGCAGAGATTACTTAAAAACAAAATCTAAAAGAGGCATTTGGGTGGCTCAGCTGGTTAAACATCTGACTCTTGATTTCAGCTCAGGTCTGGATCTCCGGGTCATGAGTTCAAGTCCCACATTAGGCTCCATGCTTGATGTGGAGCCTATTTAAAAAGAAAAAAAAAAACCTATTTATTTAGAGTGTGACTAGGGGGAAGGGCAGAGGGAGAGAGAGAGAACCCCAAGGAGACTCCACCCTGAGCCCAGAGCCTGACTTGGGGCTTGATATCATGACTCTGAGATCATGACCTGTGTGGAAACCAAGAGTCGGATGCTTAACTGACTAAGCCACCCAGTTGCCCCTAAAACAAAATAAAATCTTAAAAAATAAATTAAAATTGTAAATGATTTTAGGTAGTATGGACATTTTAATAATATTATTTCTTTCTATCTATGAACATGGGATGTTTCCCATTGATTTGGGCTTTTTTTCTCAATTCTTCTACCATCTATCTTGCTTCCATTGTATAGCTTTTTCACCTCTTTGGTTAAATTTATTCATAACTATTTTATTCTTTTTAAAAATTTTTTTTCTTTTTGATTCTATTGTAAATGGAGCTGTTTATTTTTCTTTCAGGTATTTCATTGTTAATGTATAGAAATAGAATCAAATTTTTGCACATTGATTTTGTATCAAGCAACTTTACTGAATTTGTTGATTAGTTCTGATGGTTTTTTTCAGTGGCATCTTTATGGTTTTATATATAAGACCTCTGCAAAAAGAGACAATCTTACTTCTTTCTTTCTGATCTGGATGCCATTGATTTATCTATCTATCTGTCATCTATCTTTTTATTTTGTCTCATTTCTCTGGACAGGACTTCTAGTACTACGCTGAATAGGAGTGGCAAGAGTAGGCACTCTTGTCTTGTTCCTGATTTTTGAGAAAACCTCTCACTGTTGAGTATGATGTTAGCTGTGGGTTTGTCATACATGGCCTTTATTATGTTGAAATATGTTCATTCCATACCCAATTTTTAAGAGTTTTTATCATGAAAATGTGTAGAATATTTGTGAATTTTTTTCTCTATTGAGAGGGTAATATGATTTTTATCCTTCATTTTATTAATATGGTGTATCATGTTAACTGATTTGCATATGTTGAAATGCCCTTTTATCCTAAAGATAAAATCCACTTTATCCTAGTGTAGGATTCCTTTAATGTGCAGTTAAATTTGGTTTAGTAGCATTTTGTTGAGAATTTTTACATCTATATTCATCAGGATATTGGCCTCTAGTTTTTTTTCTCACAGTGAGAACTGGCTGCTTTGGTATCATATGCTGGTACCATTAAATGCTGGCCTCATTAAATGAGTTTGGGAGTGTTTTTTCTTCAAATTTTTGGGGGAGTTTAAGAAGGATTGGTTTTAATTCTTCTTTAGATATTTGGTAGAATTCAGCAGTGAAACTATTTGGTTTGTGCTTGTCTTCATTGGAAGGGTAGGGATTATTGCTTCAATCACCTTAGTTGTTATTAGTTGTTCAGGGTTTTGATTTTATCGTGATTCAATCTTGATAGACTGCATTTTTATAGGAATTTATCCATTTCTCCTAGATTATCCACTTTGTTGACATATAATTGTTCTAGTCACTTCTTAAGATCCTTTGTATTTCTGTGCTATTAGTTGCAATGTCTCTTGTTTCATCTATATCTTTGAGTCCTCTCTTTTTCTTGGTTAATCTAGCTAAAGGTTGGTCAATTTTTTTTAAGCCCCAAACTTAGTTTCATTCTAATTTTTTATTGTCTTTCCAGTGTCTATTTTATTTATTTCCTGATAAGGCATGACTATCACTCCAGTAGATCCAGAAGGTGGGACCACTTTCCCAGTTGGCCTGGTGAGTAGAGAGAGCATGGAGCCAAAGATTGTTCATGAGACCTGGGTTTTGTTTGTTTGTTTGTTTGTTTAGTCAAGATTTTATTTATTAATTCATGAGAGACACATTGAGAGAAAGAGAGAGAGAGACAGAGACAGAGACACAGACGGAGGGAGGAGAAGTATGTGGGACTCCATCTCAGGGTCATGACCTGAGCTAAAGGCAGATGCTCAACCACTGAGCCGCTCAGGTGTCCAATGAGCCTTGAGTTTTTTTTTTTTTTTTTTTTAAGATTTTATTAATTTATTTATGAGAGACACACAGAAAGAGGCAGAGACACAGGCAGAGGGAGAAGCAGGCTCCATGCAGGAAGCTGGATATGGGACTCAATCCCGGGTCTCCAGGATCACGCCCTGTTTGAAGGCAGGCACTAAACCACTGAGCCACCCAGGGATCCCTGAGCCTTGAGTTTTAATGTTGTTTGCCCTCTTGGATTTTGAACTTCCTTGGTCACTCCTTACTTCTTTCCTATTACTCCCTTTTTGAATGAGAATGTCTACCCTATCTATGCTAGTCTCACCATTGTATTTTGGAAGCATTCAACATGTTTGATCTCACAGGTTCACAGTTGGAGAGGAATTTGCTTCAGGCTGACTTAGATGGTATTTAGAGAAAACTTCGACTTAGATTTTTAGGCTGACATTTGGTAAAGATATGGATCTTTGGGGTCCAGAGGCAGAATGCTTGTGGCCTCCCCAGATTCATATGTTGAAACCTAACTCCCAATGAGATGGTACTTGGAGGTGGAACTTTGGGAGGTGATTAGATCATAAAGCCTGAACCCTCATTAATGGCGTTAGTGCCCTTATAAAAGTTGCACCAGAGACTTCCTCTGCCCCATCTCTGAGATGTGATAACATGGAGAAAAGATGACCATCCAAGAACCAGGAAATGCGCTTCATCAGACACCTAATTGGCTAGCACCTTGATCTGGACTGCCCAGCTTCCAGAACTGTGAGAAATACATTTTTGTTGTTTATAAGCCAGCCAGTATATGGCATTCTGCGACAGCAGCCTGATTGGACTGAGACAGGAGTTACCATGTTTTCCAGCCCAGGATGCCACCTCTACCCTCTCCTGGGACTCTAGATTGTGCTGGACTGGTCAGAGCCTCAAGATTGGCAGACAGAAGCTAGTCTTTGGGAAGCTTGAGAGTTGGCCAAATCGGGGAGTTATGGGGTTTCTTTCTGATCATATGGCACTGTACAGGGGGCAATGTCCTGGCAAGAGGGTGTCCTGAATCTCCCCCCCAGCTTTGAGGAGTGTGGCTCTATTGTCTCAAGGGGTGGGAGCATTTCCACTTGTTTCTGATTTCTCACGAAGGGAATTATTGATGAACCAGTGTGTTTTGGGGGAAAGGAGGTTCCAGGGCTTCTTACTTCTCCGTGTTGCTGATGTGACTTCATGTAATTTTTTTTTAAAGATTTTATTTATTTATTCATGAGAGACAAAGAGAGAGAGAGAGAAAGAGAGAAGCAGAGACACAGGCAGAGGGAGAAGCAGGCTCCTTGCAGGGAGCCTGACAGACTTCATGTAATTTTAAAAATTTTGTATGAATTTGACAAGTTCTTGATCTTCTTTGAGCCTCATTTCGTTTTATAAATCTACAAAGTGGAGTGGGATTATTGTGAATAATAAGTGATGTAATGGATGTATTTTTTGTGGGTTTTACTGGCCCCCTTCCTCAATGGAGCAGAAGCCCAGCTCCACTTCATGGCGTGGCCAAGGGTGTTGACATTTGCTTAACAACCAAACTAATTAATTTAAACATGGCTTTAGCCATGGTCTCCCTCTCCTACTCCGGGCTATCTTTTCTGAAAACCACCACTTTGGCTCAGAACTGCTGACCTTTCTCCAGCAACTAGTTTCTCCTCTGCCTCCATATCCTAGGCATAGGCTCTCCTCCAGGTATAACTGCCATTCTGGGCCAGGATGTGAGCCTTTCTGTAAGCCACAAACAGGCAGTCTCCAAGGAGCAGAAAGGTCTGGTCTGTGTGAGGCAGCAAGTGGAGAGAATGCTGCCTCTCTATGTCTGTTAGGGGTATGGTCGGAAACCAGGGCTACTCATGTGCCAAATCTTGGGCTTTTATCAAAGCCCTGTCTCCTAGTACTTCCAGCCTCCTCAGGTTCCTTCTCTTGTGAAGGACTAAGTCTCTGTAATTTGACAAACCTCATCATCTCTGCTCCTTTCCTCATTAGGATCAATTTTCTCCCAGAAGTCTCTTCATTGCCTTCTGCGTACATATTTCTGGCAAGAAGCACCCCATGATTTTCTAGATGTGCACAGGCACGTAGACATTAGAGCAGAAATGCCACTAATGAGGCTCAAGTGGTAGATTTTGCTGTATAAGTAAAGCATCCAGCCTTCAAAATTGGTAAAGAGCACTAGTCCTGAGTTTGACTCAAATCATCTTTAACATACTGCACATAAAAAAAAAAAAAAAAAAAAAAACATACTGCACATAGAGTAGGGCAGTTTTGAAGTCATTTATACCTGGATTTGGACTCCAACTATACTGATTTCCTGATCCCATATTCATTGATTTCTGATCTAATTCTTATGATTATCTTCTCTAGCTTACTTTGGATTTAATTTGCTCTACTTTTTCTAGTTTTCTAAGGTGGAAACTTTGATCACTGATTTTAGATCTTTCTTTCTAATTTATGCATTCAATTATACACATTTCTCTCTAAGCTCTGCTCTCACTACATCTCACAAATTTTGGTATGTTGTGGTTTTCATTTTCTTTAGTTCAAGATATTTTGAAATTTCTCTTGAGATTTCTTCTTTGACCCATGTGCTATTTAGAAATGAGGGGTTTTTGGTTTGGGTTTTGGTTTTGGTTTTACATTTAAAAAGTTGATTTTCTGTCCACCTTATTTCCATTTTCTGTTTAAGAGTCTGTGGAAGAACAGATGAAGTGCACTCAGTGGCTGTTCTGACCCAGGCAGAGCAGTGGGAGCTGCAGACGAGGCTTCAGTGGCAGGCTGAGCCCTCCAGTCTTCGGCAGGGAACTGCTAACCAGCCACGGAGGGCACCTCAAGACTCATCTGTGACCTTAGGTTGAAGAGCAGTAAATTCGGGACCTGGAGCAATCTTTCCACTCAGAAATTTCTCCTAGGTCCCAGCCTTTTCAGCAGAGGCCTGCTCTTCCTTTCCAATCTCTTCAGGATCTCTGTAGAACTAGAGATCAGGCAAGATGTCCCATGGGCATTCACAGGAGGTGGCGCCACATGTGCATGGAATTTCCTGGGTCAGCATTTACCACATCAGACCTGTGGAGTGAGCTCTGTAGTTTGTAAGAGGTGGCAACACTACTTAGCTCAGAGGAGTTCCACAGAGCAGTGGTAGACAGGTGTACATAAGACACCTCGGTGACTGGGCGCCTGGGTGGCGCAGTTGGTTGAGCGTCAGGCTCTTGGTTTCTGCTCAGGTAGTGATCTCAGGGTGGTGAGAGTGGGCCCCTCAGCCAGCTCCGTGCTCAGTGGGGGATCTGCTTTAGGATTCTCTCTCTCCCTCTGCCCCTCCCTCTCTCTCCATTTTCTCTAAAATAAATAAATAAATATTAAAAAAAAAAAAAAAAGACACCTCTGTGAGAGGCTGGTGTTCAGCCCTGGAATCGGTAACCTCCATAAGTTCTGGCTCCCAGAAGGCTTCCTGGATCTGGTGAGTGAAGGTTCCAGAAGTGAAACAGCCAGCAATAGGAGCGGCTCCAGGATAGCAGCAAACTTCAGCACAGCCCACTGACCAGTATTCCTGGGTGATAGGATTCTGACATCAGCTGAGTTTTCTTTTTTTTTTTTTTTTTAAATTTTTATTTATTTATGATAGTCACAGAGAGAGAGAGAGAGAGGCAGAGACTCAGGCAGAGGGAGAAGCAGGCTCCATGCACCGGGAGCCCGACGTGGGATTCGATCCTGGGTCTCCAGGATCGCGCCCTGGGCCAAAGGCAGGCGCTAAACCGCTGCGCCACCCAGGGATCCCATCAGCTGAGTTTTCAATGGCACAAGCTGCCAGCAGAAGCTTCTCTCAAGTTCTCTTCAGATTTTTGATGAAGATGCTCACTTTCCCTGTTGTAGAGATACTGTTCCAATTGGAAGTTGTGGTAGGTGCCTCAAGTGGGTTTGCTCTGCAAGGAATTTGAGGACACCCTCCTCCTGTATCTGCAGGACAGCAAAGCTCCAGACTTTGTGAATGTTTCCCTCTATGTTATAATGGAAATCCAGAGCAATGCTGTATGGAGCCCTCACTCTGAGTAGCACAGAAAGGCTAGGAGTGTATTTTTTAATCTCCCCATGGTGTGTAATTTTCCAGTTATCTTTGTAATTGATTTCCAGTTTAATTCCATTGTGGTCTGAGAGTAGACACTACATAATTCCTATTCTTTGAAGTGTTTAGGGTAGTTTTATAGCTCAGAATGTGGTTTCTCTTGGTCAATGCTTTCTGTGAGCTGGAGGAGAATGTTGCTGCTGTTGTTGGATGAAGTCGTCTATAGATGTTGATTATATCCAGCTGATTGATGATGTTGTTGAGTTCAATCATATCCATACTGATTTTCTGCCTATTGAATCCGTCCATGTCTGATGGAGGGGTGCTGAAGTCTCCAACTATGATAGTGGATTCATTGATTTTTCTTTGTTGTTGTATTAATTTTTGCCTTACATAGTTTGACGTCCTGTTGTTGGGTGCATACTCGTTAAGGGTTGTTATATTTTCTTGGAGAATTGACCTCTAGTGCCCTCCTTTATTCCTGATAAATTCTCTTACTTTGAAGCCCATTCTGTCTAAAATAAGTATAGCTATCCTTGTTTTCTTTTGGTAGGGTTAACTGGTATATTTTTCTCCATTCATTCACTTTTTAAAAAATAGTATTTATTAATTTATTTTTTAAGTGATCTCTATGCCCAAATCGGGACTTGAACTCACAGCCCTGAGATCAGGAGTCTTGTGCTCTGCCGACTGAGCAAACCAGATGCTCCGGTTTTTAAAATTTAAATTAATCAGTTAATTAAGCATAGCTTTTTCTTGCGAGAAGTTTAACTGGATTAGTCCTTTCATAGAACGAAGTTTGTTTCTGGGATGCTGTATTACATATAATTGTTCAGATAAAAGCAAGAAAGTACACCAGCTACTGAATGCACAGTAGGAAGGGGTTAACCAAGGTGGGAAGAGAGTGGAGGAGAATTAAAATTATCAAACATTTTAGAACAAGAATGGCAAGCGATCATGTGAACTTTTCATTCAGACTGAGTTTTTATTTACTCATTCAATAACTATTTCAGATCTGTTATGTACAGAGACATGTTTATTCTCATAGACAGCTCCAAAGATAGATGCTCTATAGCTTTTTTTTTTTTGCAAATTCAAGTAAATTTCAGTATCTAGCTTGATTTTTTCACTCACTTGATTTCTTTTTTAAAAAGGTTTGGGGAAAAAGAAAAAAAAAGGTTTGGGGTACCTGGGTGGCTCAGTTGGTTAAGCGCCTCCATTCAGCTCAGGTCATGATCCCAGGATCCTGGGATCAAATCCAGCATGGGACTCCTTGCTCAGCAGGGGAACCTGCTTCTCTCTCTCCCTCTGCCTCTCCCTCTCCCTCTGCCTCTCCCTCTGTCTCTCCCTCTCCCTCTGCTCACCACTCCCCCTGCTTTTGTTCTCTCTTTGTGTGTCAAATAAATAAGAGTTCTTTGAAAAGTGATCTTTGGGCAGCCCTGGTGGTTCAGCGGTTTAGCACCGCCTTCAGCCCGGGGTGTGATCCTGGAGACCTGGGATCAAGTCCCATGTTGGGCTCCCTGCATGGAGCCTGCTTCTCCCTCTGCCTGTGTCTCTCATGAATAAATAAATTTAAAAAAAAAAAGTGATCTTTAAAAGAGTTTTTAATGATTGCCCTAAAGTCTGCAATAAACATTTACAACAAATCCAAGTCCACTTCCCCAAAACCCCATACAACTCCAGGGATAGTTGGTATCTTACAAAACAAAGTATCTTACAAAAGCAAAAAAGAGTCCTAATTATTCCTTTTTGTCCTTTGTATCATTGCTGTCATTCATTTCACTTATATACACATAAATAAGCACATATATATGTATATATATATACACACACACATATGCAGTCAGAATATATGCATAAGCACACATACATTAATACATTGTTGATATTAATATTGGGAGCAAACTGTTATCTGTGACTTCTATTATGAATAAGAAAAATAAAAGTTTTTATTTTACCTTCACTACTCCTTTCATGTTTTTCCTCTCTTTATGTTTATCTCTGAGCTTTTTTTTTTTAAGACTTTATTTATTCATTCATAAGAGACAGGGAGAAAGAGGCAGAGACACAGGCAGAGGGAGAAGCAGGCTTCCCTTGGGGAGCGCGATGTGAAACTCAATCCCAGGACCCCGGGATCACGACCTGAACCAAAGGTAGATTCGCAACCACTGAACAACCAAGGCGTCTCTATCTGTTGAGTTTCTAGCTATATATATTTTCTCTCTCTCTAAAGAAAACCTCTTTTTTTAAGATTTTATTTTTGAGTACTCTGTGCATCAGCTCGCAACCTTGAGATCAAGGGTCCCATGCTCTACAGAAGAAGCCATGCAGGCCTTCCTCTAAAGAAAACTTTTAACAATTTTTGCAGGCAGGTCTACTAGCAACGAACTCTCTCCATTTTTGTTTGAGAGTGTCTTTATTTCTCCATAAACAAACCCCCTTTTTACTGCTGGGTTGGAGCACCAATCTTGACCACAGCAGGCTTGATTTCCTGAAGAGACCCGCCCAGCCGCCCAGCCGCAGAGCAATCTTCCAGATGCTTGAAGGAAGGGGGTGGGGGGGTGAGGGAGGGCACTCCCTCACCTCTCTGCGGAGGCTGATACTTGACTCAGAAAAAGGAAGTGGAAAGTGGTTTTTCAAGTCCTCCTGGGAGCACACAGAGTGGAGAAAATATTGAGCACCCCTACACACTCAGACTTCGGACACTGTAGCCTCAGCACCACGTGTGACAATGTTCCCGGCACCTTATTCAGATCTCAGCGCAGGATGGGGGTGTGGGGGTGGGCCACAGGTGGGGGGGGCACCCTAAGTGGCAGTCTGCATAGTAGCTCCCGCCGTCAGCGTTTGGAGCTTCGGAGTTTTAGGCTGGGAAATGATGGCAATACTCCGTAAAAATCGACACAATGCACTAGCCATCAAGTGACAAGGGTGCTAATGACCAGCGGGGGCCCCTAGGCAGTGGCCCCTGCTCGTAGGTCCAGTGGATGAGCCCACGCAGTCCAGGATAGATTTGTCCTGTCCATCTGCTTGCAACGCCAATTGTTCTAAAAACGTGCTCTGGACTTGTATTGAGGAGAAATAGTAAAACACACAAACACCAAAATGATCGCAATAGAAAGAAGAAGTTTTCTGTTATACTCATGGTGCCCTAGGACCATGGCAGGAGACCCTGGCAGGCCATGCTGGGTGACCAGAGAAACGTCCAGCAGGCAGAGAGAGAGGAAGGAGAACTGTCGCTGGGAGCATTTGTGGAAGTTTTTCTTGGGAAGAAATGTGCGAAGCAGGTAAGCAAGGAGTACACATTTATAATTTATCCAATTTTTAAGGTATCCAATTTGTTGACATGCCATTGTTTTAATAGTCTCTTATAATCCTCTGAATTTCACTCATGTTGGTGATACTGACTTCTTTTTCATTTCTGATTTTGAGGCCTGCCTCTTTTTTTCTGTTAGTTTAGCAAAAAAATTTACCCATTTTGTCTCTTTTCAAAACATCAACTCTAATTTTGTTGATTTTTTTTTTTCTGTTGTCTTTCTAGTCTCTACTTCACCGACCTCTTCAAATCTGTATTGTTTCTTTCCTCTGTTAACTCTGGGCTCAGGGTGTTCCTCTCTCTGTTGTTCCTCAGATTAAAGTTAGGTTGCTTATTTGGGATCTTTCTTTTTTCCCAACAGGCATTTAGTGTTAGAAGTGCCCCTCTTGGAACTGCTTTTGCTGTATCTCATAAGCTTTGCTATGTTGCATTTTTATTTTCATTTGTCTCAAGGTGCTTTGTGATTTCCCTTTTGATTTCCTCTTTGACCCATTGATTGTTCTGGAGTTGTGGTTTATTTTCCACATGTTCATGAATTTTCCAATTTTTCTCCTGCTAGTAATTTTTTGGCACTACCCGACAAAAACAACAAATGCACTAGCTATTAAGCAGCAAGTGTGCCAACAACCAGTGGTGCCCCTTAGGCTGTGGCCGCAGCTGTTCGGTCCAGTTGGTGAGTCCAAGCAGTCCAAGGGCTTATCATCTCCTTCTGGGGAACCCACCTGCTGACTGCACCAATTGTTCTAATAATGTACCCTGGACTTGTTTTGAGCAGAAACAGAGACACAGACGTGAAAATAATTGTCGTGAAGGAAGAATATTTTTACTATAATCATGGGCTGGAAGCATTGCGGGCTCTGCAGAGCAACCAGGAAAGTAGCCTGCGAGATCAGCAGGCAGAGAGAGAGAGAAGGGAATTGCTGGTGGGAATCTTAATGAAGGTTTTTTGGGGAGAGAATGAGTAAAGCAAGGTAGGCAAGAAATATGAACTTATCAGAGAATTTAAAAACTTTTGGCTCACTGTAGGCTAAGCACGGTTCTCCTGTAAAATTTCATCTCACAGAGTCTGAAGATCTCTTAATAAATCCTGAATCTTAGGATTCATGTTCCGGTGGCTACTTGCTTCTTCTCCATGGCACTAAGCTATAGCGTGGAGCCCATGATGCAGTCTTAGAGTTAGTCATCTCATCACTCCATGTCCTTTAGGCTTTTCTTTCTTTAAAAAGGATATTTTTTCATTGTGTAAAAAGTACATGGCATTAAATGTACCATCTTAAGTATTTTTAGGCATTTGGTTAGTCAGAGGTATATTTTCATTGCTGTTCAACGGCTCTCTAAAACTTTTCATGCTGTAGTCCTATAACCAACAAACACTAGTATTCCCTCCCTTCTACTTTTGTTTCCATGGTTTTCATGACTTTTGGTATTTCATAGCACTGAGATAATACAAGATTTGTCATTTTTGTTACTGGCTTATTTCTTTTAGCATAATCTTGATGTCCGTTCACACAGTAGCATGTGACAAGATTTTTTCTTAAGGCTATGTAATATTCCATTGTAGGTACACACCTGGTTTTCCCTGTCCATTCGTCTAGTGATGGACATTTGGATTGGTGCACTTCCTGGAATCATTAACAATGTTGCAAAGAACATAGGGATCCAAATGTCTCTTTGAGATCCTATGTTGAGTATTTTGGATGAATACCAACGTGGGATTGCAGGATCATATGACATTCTCTCTTTTTATATTTTTGAGTCACCTCCATACTGTTTTCTATTATGGGCACTATTTACATTCACACTGCAGTGCCCTGGTATTCCAACTCCATTTCCTTGCAACAAGCATAATTTCCTGCTCTTTTGATAATGGCTATCCTTGTATCATTGTGCTTTTCTTTTTTTTTTTAAGATTGTATTTATTTATTCATGAAAAACACAGAGAGGCAGAGACACAGGCAGACTGAGAAGTAGGCTCCCTGCAGTAAACCTGATGTGGGACTTGATCCCAGGACCCGGGATCAGTACTTGAGCCAAAGGCAGGTGCTCAACCACTGAGCCACTCAGGTGCCCCTCATTGTGCTTTTGATATGCATTTTCCTGATAACTAGTGATGCTGACCATTTTTAAAAACATTTTTACATTTTTAATTTTTTAAAAAAGATTTTAATTAATTAATTAATTTATTTATTTATTTATTCATGAGAGACACAAAGAGACAAGCAGAAACTTAGGCAGAGAGAGAAGCAGGCTCCATGCAGGAAGTCCGATGGGTCCTAGGATCCCGGGATCACACCCTGAACCGAAGGTAGATGCTCAATCACTGAGCCACCCAGGGGTCCCAAATTTTTAATTTTTTAAAAGTAGGCTCCACTCCAAACATGGGGCTTGAACTCCCAACCCTGAGTTCGAGAGTCACACACTGAGTCAGACAGGCACCTCATGTTGACTATCTTTTCATATAATCGTTGGCCATATTTATACCATTTTGGAGAAATGTTTAGCCAATCTTCTGCTTATATCTGTTTAAAAAGATTTTATTTTATCTTACTTATTTGTTTTAAAGATTTTATTTATTTATTTGAGAGAGAGAGCAGGAGCAGGGGAACAGCAGAGGGAGGGGGAGAAGCTGGCTCCCGACGGAACAGGGAGCCCGATGTGGGGCTTCATCCCAAGACTCTGAGATCATGACCTGAGCTGAAGCCAGATGCTTAATGGACTGAGCCACCCAGGTGTCCCAAAGATTTTATTTTATTTTATTTTATTTTATTTTATTTTATTTTATTTTATTTTATTTTATTTTATTTATTTATTTGAGAGAGAGAGTTCATGAGTAGGGAGAGGGACAAGCAGAATCTGCACTGAGTGTAGAGCCCAATGCAGGGCTTGATCCCACGACCCAAGACCATGAACTGAGCCATAACCAAGAGCTGGACAATATCATGACTGAGCCACCTAGGAGTCCCCCTTCTGCCCATATTTTAGTCACATTATTTGGGTTTTTCCCTCAAGTTTTTATTTATTTGTTTATTTATTTATTTATTTATTTATTTATTTATTTATTTATTTTAAAAATTGTATTTATTCATGAGAGACACAGAGAGAGAGAGGCAGAGACACAGGCAGAGGGAGAAGCAGGCTCCATGCAGGGAGCCTGATGTGGGACTCGATCCGGGGTCTCCAGGATCAGGCCCTGGCCTGAAGGGGGCGCTAAACCGCTGCACCACCTGGGCTCCTCAAGTTTTTATTTAAATTCCAGTTGGTTAGCATATAGCGTAGTGTTAGTTTCGGGTGTACCATGTGGTGATCCAGCGCTTTCATCCAGGCTCATCATGACGAATGCGCTCCTTCCTTAATCCCCATCACCTATTTCACGCATCCCCCTCACCCCACTCTCCTCTGGCAACTGCAGGTTTGTTCTGTATAGGTAAGAGTCTGTGTCTTGGTTTGCTTCTCTCTCTTTTCCCCCCTTTGCTTGGTTGTTTTGTTTCTTAAACTCCACATACAAGTGAAATCATACAGTGTTTGTCTTTTTTTAATCATTTTGCTTAGCATAATACTCTCTAGCTCCATCCATGTCATTGCAAATGGCGATTTAATCACGTTACTTGTTTTGTTTGGTTTGTTTTTTGCTTGTAAAGGTTCCTGAAATATGCTGGATGAAAAACAAAACAAAACAAAACAAAACACAAAACAACACTCGGGGCACCTGTGTGGCTTAGTCCATTAAGTGTCCACTTTCTGCTCAGGTCATGAGTCCAGCATCCCAGGATGGGATCGAGTCCTGATTCAAGCTCTCTGCTTAGCAGGGGCCTGCTTCTCTCTCTGCCCCTCCCTCCTATCTGCTGTCTCTGGATAGCTCTCTTTCTCCAAATAAATAAATAAAATCTTAAAAAAAAGAAAAGAAAAGAAAAAGATAGGAAAAAAACGCCTTAGGGGTGCCTGGGTGGCACAGTTGGTTAAGCATCAGATCTTGGTTTGGGATCAGGTCATGGTCTCAGGGCTCCATGCTTAGCAGGGAGTCTGCCTAAGACTGTCTCTCCCTCTGCCCCTTACCTCTCATAGCTCTTGTTTTGTCTTTCTCTCTCAAGTAAATAAATATTTAAAAACAAAACAAAATCCCTTATGATCTTATATGATTTACAATTATTATCTCCCATGCTAGTAAGTTGCCTTTTACTCTATTGATTGCTTCTTGTGATAACGCAAAAGTTTCAGAGTTTGATGTAGTCTCATAAATCAATTTTTTCAAAAAATTTATAAGAAGGGTACCTGGGGGACGCCTGTGTGGCTCAGCGGTTGAGTGTCTGCCTTTGGCTCAGGGCATGATCCTGGGGTCCTGGGATCAAGTCCCACATCAGGCTCCTTGTGGGAGGCCTGCTTCTCCCTTTGCCTATGTCTCTGCCTTTATCTCTGTGCCTCTCATGAATAAATAAATAAAATCTTAAAAAAAAAAAAGAAGGATGCCTAGGTGGCTCAGTTGGTTAAGTGTCTGCCTTTGGCTCAGGTCATGATCCCAGGACCTTGGAATCCAGCCCTGTATCGGGCTCCTACCCACCTCGTGCTTTCTAGCTATCTCTCTCCTTCTAATATATAAAATCTTTAAAAAATTTTATAAGAACAATACATTGTGTATTTTTTACACAATAAGTATAATAATTGATTTCACATTTATTAGTATAATGGTTTTATTTTTTAATTTTTTTTAAAGATTTTATTTATTCATAGAGACGCAGAGAGAGAGAGAGAGAGAGAGGCAGAGACACAGGCAGAGGGAGAAGCAGGCTCCATGCAGAGAGCCTGACGTGGGACTCCATCCAGGGTCTCTAGGATCATGCCCTGGGCTGCAGGCGGCACTAAACCGCTGCACCACCGGGGCTGCCCAGTGTAATGGTTTTATATTGCTGTGTAACAAATTGCCATAAACTATGGCATAAAGGGAACTCATTTGTTCAAGTTTTGTAGTCAGAATTGTGTAGGCTGTATTTTCAGCTGAGCCGAGACTCTCCCTTAATCTCAAATCCCAAATGAAGAGGTCCACATACCAATTGGTGAGGTCCTGACTAATCCCTTACTTATTATCTTAACAAGTGTCAGCTGGGCACCTGGGCATCTTGGTCCATGGAACCACTGTTGGTTTCCTGGCCATGAGTTCGAGCCCTGATTGGGTGTAGAGAGTACTTAAAAAAATTAAAGAATGAATTTTTTCAGCAAATATGTTTCCTCTAAAGTGGCACTTTATCGACATTGTACTTCCGCACTGCACTTAGCACCAAACTCTGCATTGTGCGCAGCAGTGGGGGGAGGGGGAGCATGCAACTCACACTATGTGGTATCCTTCCTCCCCAGCACCCTTAGCACCTCATGCACTCTGCTGCACACAATACCTTCACCTCCTCTGTTACAGCATATTTTGGTTTGCCTTACTTTGGTCAGTCTCCTGAACTTCATCCCGGGCTTACTTACCTGTGCATGTCCTTGTAAAGTCTAGTTTTAGCAAGGAGCATGCTGGGACACCTTTGACCACACGCCCGCATCCACATCTGATCTCCCTACCTGTTTTCTGCTCAAGAATCCTTTTCGTTGGTTTAACCAGAATCCCCCCTTGATTCCTCCTAGTAATTTTCGGTCCCCTCTCAGTAACCCTGCTCTTAAGCCATAAATCCCACTTGCCCGGGCTGTAGATGGAGTGAAGGGCACTTCCTTCTCAAAGTGACATTCCCATTGAAAGGTCCTTGTATCTATTGCTAGGATCCGAGTATGCCCACCTTAAAATCCTAACAAGCATCACGGAATGTTCTTTTTCCTTGCAGTGGTTCCCCATAGGCAGCCAGAGTGCACCGCGATGCTGTCCTCATTCCCATAAGTGCTCCCAGGTGGCCCCCTCGTGACACCCCATTAGGCCATGTTAGGGTCTCCTGTGAGTCCCCTGTAGAGCTCTGCGGGGCTTGTCACGATTCACAACACTCTTTGAGGCAGCATAGGGGGATCCCACTTTCCCAGCTCCCCATTTGCTCCTGGGGAATTGTGGCCACACCTAAGGCCATAGTGACAGTGTGGTAGCCATTAAGTTGCCCTCTAGGGGGTGGCCTCTGCTATCAGTCCCCTCTGTGAGCCTGAGCAGTCCAGGGATGTGAGTCTTCAGCTCTGTGGGACGATCCCCATGCCTGCAGGCAGTTGTCTGACATATGGGGCCTACAAATGTTTTGGGCAGAGAGAGAGAGGAGCACAGACAGGAAATAGATTGCCATGAAGGAAGAAGTTGGAGGTATGCTCGCGGTCCCCTAAAGTAGGAGAGGTGCTGGGCTGGAGGGTACCAGCCCCCAAGGTCAGCAGGCAGTGGGGGAGAGGGCACTGTGGGGCCAGAGCCTGTCTGGAGGATTTGTCGGGAAGGAGTGTAGAATTTAGATAAAGAGTTGCAAAAAATTATAATCTAACTGCTTCTTCTAGGCTGTTCTCTTTGCTGGCGCGAAATTGCTGTAGTGTCTTCTGGTGCTTTGTACTCCAATGGTAGGAGCTGAACTGTCTCCTCTTTCATTCCTGATTGTACTGATTGGAGTCCTTCCTCCTTTTGTCTTGATAACTTTAATTATCAATTTCATTTATCTTTACTTATTTTTTAAAGATTTTATTAATTTATTAGAGAGCACAAATTAGGGGGTTTGATGTGCATCTCTCTGATGATCGGTGATGTTGGCAACCTCTTGAACTTTTCATACATGTGTTTGTGTTGGCCATATTCATACCTTTTGGACACAGGGTTATCCAATGCTCTGCTCCTAATATTTCAGGTGATTTGTTACAATCTGGTTGAGTATAGAGGTTCCTGAAATGTGCTGTCATAAAATTTGTTGTAGATACATTTGTCTATTTTTCAAAACTGTATGAGGACAATATTTCTGTATGGCCTGTTGATTACTGTAATAGACTATTATTAATGTGTAACAAATTGGCACATACCAAGTGGCTTAAATAATACCCTTTTTTTCGAGTTTTGTAGTCTCAACTGCGCAGGATGTATTTGGAGGTGATCCCAGTCTCTTCTAAGTTTGAAGTCCCAGTGGCAGAGGTCCCTATATGTATTGCAAAGGACCTGAATAAAGCATCTCGTCCCGTCCTCAGAAATATCATATATGGGGACACCTGGTGGCCCAGGGTTTGAGCATCTGTTTTTGGCTCAGGATGATATCCCAGGTTCCTGGGATTGAGTCCCAATCAGGACCCCCCAGAGAGCCTGCTTCTCCCTTTGAATATCTCCTTCGCTCTCTCCATGTCCGTCATGAATAAATAAATAAAATCATTTTCAAAAAAGAAAGGTCGTACGTACATATTTTTTTTTAATCTTAATAGAGTTCGGTGCCTAACACGTAGCTCTGAAATGCACTGCTGCTCTGAGCCTCGAGTCCTGCCTGGGGCTTACGTGGGGCGCCCTCCCTGGCTCCCTCCCTCAGCCCAGTGCCGGGCCTATGGACCACTCCCATCAGTAGGTGGCACCACATGGGGTCGTTCTCCTTACCGCCCCACTGCCCTGTACCAAGGTAGTCTAGGTGACAATGTTCTTTACCTCACTACACTGTATTCACGTTCCTAAAACTACATCTAGGGTTCATGTCTGCAATTTTTTGTAAACTGACTACAAGGGACCCCTGTTAATTATTTTCACCAAGTGTCCATATCTGAGGACACCATCAGGATCCTCCTGCCTCTGCATCTCCCAGGTGATATTCGGTCCCCCCTTCCGTGTTCTCCAGGGCTCTTGTTAGATGGGTTTAGCCACTTGCCTTTTACCCTGATGTTTCCTCTTAGAACTATCCATGCAGAGTCCACACAGGCTCCTTGTCTCCAATGCACGCTTGCCACGGGGCATTTGGATTCAGTCCCAGGCTGTCCCGCAACATGAGGTCCCAGTTGGAAGGGTCCCTATACTAATGGTGAGGTCCTGAAGAAAGTCTGTATCCCCATGTTGAAGGAGCATCACGGGATCCGCCTTTCCTTTCCTGGAACAGGGGCAGCGCGATGCTCTGCAGCGGGAGCCATGTGACACCGCATCTCCCCAGCCGTGTGGGGCTCCGTGAGCAGCGGGGTGCACAGCGCAGCACGCGCGCCCCTAAGTGGTTCCCGAGGTAGCATCGTACCTCGGTACCTCGGTCCACAAGTCACGAGCCTACCTCGGGACCGTCCTGCAGCTGTTCCCCTGCACATACCTTGCACCACTTTCCAGGCCTTCGGGTGCAGTGGGATAGGGTTGATTCTTGTTCCTCATACTAGGTCCGGCTCCTGAACCTTCTCTTAGGCTCTCTGTGCACCCCTTGTCAAATGGACTGTTAACTCCCACCTTGCTGAGTCGTTTTGCCCAGAGCCTGCACCGTCCACTTCTGATAATGATGGGGTTTGTCAACCTTACCATCTGCCACGGAGGTCATACCCCGCTGAGCTATCTTTGGCATGACTCCTCCCAGGAGGCTCATGTAGAAGAAGAACCCTTTCTACCTTTGGTGGTTCCTCTTAGGATTTTCGATCAGTCCCCTGTCCGCTATCCTGCTCTTTGGCTACAATTGCGCACATGGTCGAAAGAAATGTGCACACTTGGTCTTGCTATATTCAGCATTGAGTCCCGTCCTTCCCCAGAGTAAAGCCCAATAGTCCCTGTACCTACTGGGGGGTCTTCAGTGAAAGCTGCAGTCCCTCTGTTGACAAGCGTCACTGAAATACTTTCCCTTTCACCGGTCCACTCTGTGGAAAACCGTATTGCGGGTCAATCCCACCTTGGCGACATCCTGTGCGTTAGCAAACCCGCCAGAGCATCATACATTATACAAGTGGGACGTACGGATTGCTCTTTCTTGTGACGGGGTTATATTGCTGAGCAAAAAGTCCTTCATGGGCGTTCATGGCATGGTAGGTGAACAGTTTTGGTTTTTTTTTTCTTGAAGGCTGCATGCTATTGCATTGTATGTATTCACTGTATTTTCCCTCTCCATTCATCCAGCGATTGATTCTTGCAATAGCTCCATCTCTTGGTAATGTCAACAATTGTGTGAACCTCAAGGGTCAAAATAGGTTTCAGACACTACTTTTAATAGTTCTGGATAATTCCACGAGTGGGATTCCTGGATCTTTCCTGGATATTCCCTCTTTTCATATTTTTGATTCAACTTCTATAGTCTTTTCTAGCAGGGAGGGGTCCACAATTCACATTCCCTGGAGCAGTGATCTCGCGTTCCTAGCTCTCCATCTCCGCACAGATCTCCTCTGCAGTAATTGTCGTTTTCTTGTTCTGTTGATGGGGCCATCCTGAGACATGTGTCATCACGTATCATTGTGGTTTTCCTCTGCATTTCCCTGATGAATAGTGATGTTGGGCATTTTTTTTTTTCATATGGTTCGGGCATTTTGTATACTTTCTTTGGAGATATATCTACTGAACCTTCATTTTGTAGCTTAATGAGGCTGTTTTCTTTTTTAAATACCTATTTATTTTATTTTAATTTTTAAAAAGATTTTATTTATTTATTTATTTATTTATTTATTTATTTATTTATGAGAGAGAAAGAGAAAGAGAGACCGAGACAGAGAGAGCACAAGCATGGGGAGAGGCAGAGGGAGAGGGAGAAGCAGATTCTCTGCTGAGCAGGAAGCCAGACATGGGGCTCGAACCCAGGACACAGCATCATGACCTGAGCCAAAGGCAGGCCTTAACCAACTGAGCTACTCAGATGCCCAAAACTTATTTATTTTAGAAAGAGAGAGAAAGAACTGAGGAGCGCCAAAGGAGAGGAAGAGAAACATTTCAAGCAGGTACTCGCGGAGCACAGAGACCATCTCTACACTTGAATTCAAGACTCTGAGAAAATGACCTGACAAATCAAGACTTGGACACTCAACTAATTGTGTCACGCGTGTGGATCTTTTTGAGTTGCACACGTTCCTGAGACATGTGGAAAGGAACCTCTTTACACCTGTAGGATTTGCAATCTATTCTCATTTTGTGTAAGTTGCCCCTCACTCCGTTGATTCTTGAATGAAGTGTAAGGATCTTAATGGTTGATACTGGCATCATAGGCCAATTTTACAATGTGTCCCGGCAATGTTTGTGTATGGCTTGTGTGATAAATACACTGATTGATTTTCCGTGGGTTACTGTAATTTTGTTGTTGCTGTGATCAAAGTTGGCACTAACGAAGGGGTGAGAGGAAGCTGATGTGTTAGTTGAAGGTCTGGAGTCACAATTGCCCAGGGTGTGTGTAGAACTGAGCTAGGGCCTTCTTAGATCATGAATTCCTAAGTGAGAGTTCCCTATAGTTACTGTCCTGGTCCCCCATACAGTCTGAGTATCATCCAACAAGCATCAGTGACCCTGTTTCCTGGGAAGTGGTCCCGTGTGCGACAGAGGAGCGCCGCTCTGCACGAAGCACCATCCTGTGCATTGTGGTGCACCGTCGGGGAGACTGTGCCACTCACTCCAGGTGGGGTCCTACCTGTGTGGCACCCCGGGCTCCTTGGGGCGCAGGCCTGCGCCTTGGCCACCTCAGGACCAACTTTTCGCTTTGCCTTACCTCGGCCTCCTGAACTTTCTCCAGGGCTCATCAGCGCACCTCCTTGGCAGGATGGGTCTCTAGCTCACGGTGTAGTAGTAGGTAGAGAGCTGGTGTCCGCGGGCGAGGGTGTGGAGGGCGGAGCGAGGGAGTCTCCACAGGCTCCCGCTGAGCTCAGAGCGGGTTGGATCCTAGATCCGAGAGTTGGGAGCTGAGTCACGGCCAGAACACACTGAGCCACTCCCGTGCGCCCCCAAAATTGAGTTGTATGATGAACCCTGCTGGGTCGTTATTTTTAAAGATTTTATTTATTTTTTTATGAGATTTGCAGAGAGAAAGAGATGCAGAGACAAAGGCAGACGGAAAAGCAGGCTCCATGCAGGGAGCCTGATGTGGGACTCGATCCCGTGTCTCCAGGATCACACCCTGCGCTGACTGCAAATGTTCAATCGCTGAGCGACCCAGGTGTTCTGCTCTCTGTACTCCTATGGTAGGAGATGAAATGTCTCCTCCTTCATTCTTGATATTATTAATTGGAGTCGACCTTCTTTTTCTCTTGATCCTTTTAAATGAAAATTGTCAATTGCATTTATCTTTATTTTTTAAAAGATTTTGTTAAAAAAATAAAAGATTTTATTTATTTATTAGAGAGAGAGCACAAGCGGGGCTTTTGATGTGCATCTCTCAAATGATGGGTGATGTTGACGATCTTTTCATACACGTTGTGGCCATATGTAAACCTTTTTTTAAATTTTTTTTTAATTTTTATTTATTTATGATAGTCACAGAGAGAGAGAGAGGCAGAATCACAGGCAGAGGGAGAAGCAGGCTCCATGCACCGGGAGCCCGATGTGGGATTCGATCCCGGGTCTCCAGGATCGCGCCCTGGGCCAAAGGCAGGCGCCAAACCGCTGTGCCACCCAGGGATCCCCTGTAAACCTTTTTTTAAAAAAAGTTTTATTTATTTATTCATAGAGATGCAGAGAGAGAGAGAGGCAGAGACACAGGCAGAGGGAGAAGCAGGCTTCATGCAGAGAGCTTGACCTGGGACTCGATCCAGGGTCTCCGGGATCATGCCCTGGGCAGCAGGCAGTGCTAAACCGCCACGCCACCGGGGCTGCCCCATATATGTACCTTTTTTGAACATAGGATATGGAATGCACTGCTCCTATTTTCTCAGGTGACTTGTTATCATCTGGTCGGGTAGAGGTTCCTGAAATGTGCGGGATGGAGGCGTCCCATCAGCGGTGTGACTTGCAGTTACTAACATCCATTCTATGAGTTGCCTTTACTCAGTTGATTGACTCCTTTGACGTCCAGATGTTTTAAAATTTGTTGTAGACACCTTTGTCTATTTTCAAAACTGCGTAAGACCAGTGTTTGTCTATGGCTTGTGATTTAAATACATTAATGGATTTCACATCGATTACCGTGATCGATTATTATTAATGTCTAACACGTTGGCACACACCGAGTGGCCTAAATGATAACCTTTTCTGTTCGAGGTTCATAGTCACAACTGCGCAGGATGTATTTGGAGGTGATCCCAGTCTCTTCCTACGTTTGCAGTCCCAGTGGCAGAGGTCCCTATGTGTATTGCAAAGGGCCTGAATAAAGCATCTCGTCCCGTCCTAAGAAATGTCATATATGGGGACGCCAGGGTGGCCCAAGGTTTGAGCAACTGTCTTTGGTTTAGGATGATATCCCAGCGTCCCGGGATTGCGTCCCACATCAGGACGCCCCCAGAGAGCCTGCTTCTGCCTCTGAAAATCTCTTCCTCTCTCTCCGTAGCGCTCATGAATAAATAAGTAAAATATATATGTATTTATCTTCAGATGTTCGGTGCCTAACAAGTAGCTCTGGAATGCACTGCTGCTCTGAACCTTGAGTCCTGCCACGGACTTACGTGGGGCGCCCTCCCTGGCTCCCTCCCTCAGCCCCGTGCGGCGCCTATGGACCACTCCCGTCGGTAGGTGGCACCACAAGGGTCGTTCTCCTTACTGCGCCACCGCCCTGTACCAAGGTAGTGTAGGTGACAATATTCTTTACCTCAACACGGTATTCACGTTCCTAAAACAAAAACTAGGGTTCATGCGTGCAAGTTTCTTGTAAACTAACTACGAGGGGCCCCTGCTAAGTTACTTTCACCAAGTGTCCATATCTGAGGACACCATCAGGATCCTCCTGCCTCTGCATCGGTCAGGTGATATTCGGTCCCCCCTTCTGTGTTCTTCAGGGCCCTTGTTAGATGGTTATAACACTAATGCCCTTTACAGTGGTATTTCCTCTCGTAATACCCGGAGCAGTCCACACGGGCTCCTTGCCTCCCTTGCACACGTGGCACGCTGCATTTGGATGTGGATCCAGGCTGCCCTGCACCATGAGGTCCCAGCTGGAGGGACCCCTGTCCTAATGCTAAAGGAAGTCTGCATTCCAATATTTAACAAGCATCACGGGACCCTCCTTTCCTTTCCTGGAGCAGGGGCAGCCCGATGCTCTGCAGCGGGAGCCATGTGACACCCCATCTCCCCAGCCGCGTGGGGCCCCGTGAGCAGCGGGGTGCACAGCGCAGCACGCGCGCCCCTAAGTGGTTCCCGAGGCGGCATCGTACCTCGGTCCGCAAGTCACGGGCCTACCTCGGGACCGTCCTGCTGCTGTTCCCCTGCGCGTACCTTGCACCACTTTCCAGGCCTTCGGGTGCAGTGGGATAGGGTTGATTCTTGTTCCTCATACTAGGTCCGGCTCCTGAACCTTCTCTTAGGCTCTCTGTGCACCTCTTTGTCAAATGGACTGTTAACTCCCACCTTGCTGAGTTGGTCTGCCCAGAGCCTGCACCATCCATTTCTGATATCTGGTGGGGTTTGTCAACCTTACCATCTGCCACGGAGTTCATAACCCCGAGCCATCTTTAGCATGACTCCCCCCAGGAGACTTATGTAGAAGCCTTTCTATCATTGGTGTCCCCTTTTAGGATTTTCGATCAGTCCTCCGTCCTCTCTCCTGATCTTTGGCTACAACTGCACACATGGTCAAAAGAAATGTGCACACTCGGTCTTGCTATACTCAGCATTGAGTCCCGTCCTTCCCCAGGTAAAGCCCAGTAGTCGAGGTCCCTGTACCTTCTGGGTGCTCTTCAGTGAAAGCCGCGGTCGCTCTGTTAACCAGCGTCATTGAAATAACTTTCCCTTTCTCCGGTTCTCTCTGTGGAAAACCGTATTGTGGGTCAACCACACCTTGGCGACATCCTCCGTGTTAGCAAACCCCCCAGAGCATCATACTTTATACAAGTGGGACATACGGATTGCTCTTTCTTGTGACTGGGTTATATTGCTGAGCAAAATGTCCTTTGTGTGCATTCATGCCATGGAATGTAAACAGCTTTTTTTTTTCTTTTCCTTGAAGGCTGTCTGTAACTGCATTGTATGTGTTCACTGTATTTTCTTTCTTTCATCCAGCAATTCATTTTTGGGATAGCTCCATCTCTTTGTAATGTGAACATTATGGGAATCTCAATGATCCAAATAGGTTTCAGATACTACTTTTAATAGTTGTGGATAATTGTACGAGTGGGATTCCTGGGTCTTTCCTGGGTATTCCCTCTTTTCATATTTTTGGTTTAACTTCAATACTCTTTTCCAGCAGTGAGGGGTCCACAATTCACCTTCCCTGGAGCAGGGTTCTCATGGTCCGAGCTCTGCATCCCCGCACAGGTCCCCTCTGCACTAATTGTCTTTTTCTTGTTTTGTTGATGGGGCCATTCTGATGCACGTGTGGCCACATATCATTGTGGTTTTCCAGTGCATTTCCCTGATGAATCGTGATGATGGACGTTTTTTCATATGCTTGCTGGCCAACTGTATACGTTTTTGGGAAAATATCTATTGAATTTTCTGTTTGTAGTTTATTGAGACTCTTTCTTTTTACAAGACTAATTTATTTTATAGAGAGACAGAGAGAGTGAGAGAAAGACTTAGGTCCAGAGTAGTGGGAAAAGGAGAGGAAGAGAAGGAATTTCAAGCAGGTCCTCGCTGAGCACAGGGGCCATCTCAGTGCTGGAACTCAGGACCATGAGAAAAGGATCTGAGCCAAAATCAAGACTTGGAGTCTCAACTGATTGAGCCCCCCCAGTGGCCTGGGCATATTTCTTTTGATATAGTAGAGTTGCACACGTTCCTGAAATATGCTGGAAAGGAACCCCTTTACATCTCTAGGATTTGTCATCTCACCCCTTCTTATTTTGTGTAAGTTGCCCCTTACTCCGTTGATTCTAGAATGAAGAGCAAAGTTCTTTTTTTTTTTTTTTGAAGAGCAAAGTTCTTAATGGTTGATATTGTCATCATAAGTCAATTTTTCAAATGTGTCCCAGCAATCTGTGTGTATTGCTTGTGTCATAAATACACTAATTGATTTCCCATGGATTACTGTAATTTTGTTATTACTGTGATAGAAGTTGGCAGTACATTGGGGCAGGAAGAAACTCATATTTTAGTTGAATGTCTGGAGTCACAATTGCCCAGGGTGTGTGTAGAATTGAGCTAGGGCCTTCTTAGATCTATGAATTCCAAACTGAGAGTTCCCTATAGTTATTGCCCGGATCTCCCATAAAGTCTGAATATCATCCAACAAGCATCAAGTGACTTCGTTTCCTGGGAAGTGGCACCGGTGCGTCAGAGGAGCGCCGCTCTGCACGAAGCACCATCCCGTGCATTGTGCACCATCGGGGAGACCGTGCCGCTCACCCCAGATGGGGTCCTACCTGTGCAGTGACCCCGGGCACCTTGGGGCGCAGGCCTCGGCCACCTCGGGACCGCGTTTTCGTTTTGCCTTACCTCTGCCTCCTGAACTTTCTCCAGAACTCATCAGCGTACGTTCTTGGAAAGATTGGTCGTTAACTTTTTTTAAGGTTTTATTTATTTTTTCAAGAGATATGCAGAGAGAGAGAGAGAGAGAGAGAGAGAGAGAATGGAAGCGAAATAGGCAGAGAGAGAGAAGCAGGCTCCATGCAGGGAATCCGATGTGGGACTTGATCCGGGGACTCCAGGATCTCATCTTGGGCTGAAGGCAGACGCTCAACCGCTGAGCCACCCAGGTGTCCCGCGCTCGTACTCCTATGGTCGGAGAGGAAATGTCTCCTCCTTCATTCCTGATGGTAGTAATTGGAGTCCACCCTCTTTTTGTCTTGATGTGTTTAACGAAAATGTCAATTTCATTTATCTTTATTTATTTTTTAAAAGATTTTATTTATTTATTAGAGAGAGAGAGAGAGAGAGCACAAGCCGGGGTTTTGAGGTGCATCCCTCTGATTATCGGTGATGTTGACGATCTTTTCATACACGTTGTGGCCATATGTATACCTTTTTTGAACATAGGATATGGAATGCACTGCTCCTATTTTCTCAGGTGACTTGTTGTCATGTGGTCGGGTAGAGGTTCCCGAAATGTGCGGGATGGAGGCGTCCCATCAGCGGTGTGACTTGCAGTTACTAACATCCATTCTATGAGTTGCCTTTACTCAGTTGATTGACTCCTTTGACGTCCAGATGTTTTAAAATTTGTTGTAGACACCTTTGTCTATTTTCAAAACTGTGTAAGACCAGTGTTTGTCTATGGTTTGTGATTTAAATACATTAATGGATTTCACATCGATTACCGTGATCGATTATTATTAATGTCTAACACGTTGGCACACACCGAGTGGCCTAAATGATAACCTTTTCTGTTCGAGGTTCATAGTCACAACTGCGCAGGATGTATTTGGAGGTGATCCCAGTCTCTTCCTACGTTTGCAGTCCCAGTGGCAGAGGTCCCTATGTGTATTGCAAAGGGCCTGAATAAAGCATCTCGTCCCGTCCTAAGAAATGTCATATATGGGGACGCCGGGGTGGCCCAAGGTTTGAGCAACTGTCTTTGGTTTAGGATGATATCCCAGCGTCCCGGGATTGCGTCCCACATCAGGACGCCCCCAGAGAGCCTGCTTCTGCCTCTGAAAATCTCTTCCTCTCTCTCCGTAGCGCTCATGAATAAATAAGTAAAATATATATGTATTTATCTTCAGAGTGTTCGGTGCCTAACAAGTAGCTCTGGAATGCACTGCTGCTCTGAACCTTGAGACCTGACCCGGACTTATGTGGGGCGCCCTCCCTGGCTCCCTCCCTCAGCCCCGTGCGGCGCCTATGGACCACTCCCGTCGGTAGGTGGCACCACACGGGTCGTTCTCCTTACCGCGCCACCGCCCTGTACCAAGGTAGTGTAGGTGACAATATTCTTTACCTCAACACGGTATTCACGTTCCTAAAACAAAAACTAGGGTTCATGCGTGCAAGTTTCTTGTAAACTAACTACGAGGGACCCCTGCTAAGTTACTTACACCAAGTGTCCATATCTGAGGACACCATCAGGATCCTCCTGCCTCTGCATCGCTCAGGTGATATTTGGTCCCCCCTTCTGTGTTCTCCAGGGCCCCTGTTAGATGGTTATAACACTAATGCCCTTTACAGTGGTATTTCCTCTCGTAATACCCGGAGCAGTCCACACGGGCTCCTTGCCTCCCATGCATGCACACTTGGCAAGCTGCATTTGGATGTGGATCCAGGCTGCCCCGCACCATGAGGTCCCAGCTGGAGAGACTCCTACCCTAATGCTAAAGAAAGTCTGGAAAAAAAAAAAAGACAATCTGCATTCTGATATTTAACAAGGATCATAGAATCTTCCTTTCCTTTCCTGGAACAGGGGCAGCGCGAAGTTCTGCAGCCGGAGCCCGAGTGACATCGCATCTCCTCAGCTGCATGGGGCTCTGTGAGCAGCAGAGCGTGCTGGCCAACTGTATATCTTAAGGCCGCACAAGTGCCCCTAGTGGCTCCCGAGGTGGCATCGTATCTCGGTCCGCATGTCACGAGCCTACCTGGGGACCGTCCTGCGGCTGTTTCCTGCGAATACCTTGCACCACTTTCCAGGCCTTTCGGGTGCAGTATGAATGTGTCATATCTTGTTCCTCATAGTAGGTCAGGCCCCTGAACTTCTCTTAGGCTCTCTGTGCACGTCCTTGTCAAATGGACTGTTAACTCCCACCTTGCTGAGTCTTTTTGCCCAGAGCCTGCACCGTTCACTTCTGATATCTGATGAGGCTTGTCAACCTTACCGTCTTCCACGAAGGTCATACCCCTGAGCTATCTTTGGCATGACTCCCCTCAGGAGACTCATGTAGAACCCTTTCTACCTTTGATGTCTCCTCTTAGGATTTTCGATCAGTCCCCTGTCCTCTGTCCTGCTCTTTGGCTACAATTGCACACATGATCAAAAGAAATGTGCACACTTGGTCTTGCTATATTCAGCATTGAGTCCCGTCCTTCCCCAGGGTAAAGCCCAGTAGTCCCTGTACCTACTGGGTGCTCTCAGTGAAAGCTGCAGTCCCTCTGTTGACAAGCGTCACTGAAATACTTTTCCTTTCACTGGTCCACTCTGTGGAAAACCGTATTGCGGGTCAATCCCACCTTGGCGACATCCTCTGCGTTAGCAAACCCCCCAACAGCATCATACTTTATACAAGTGGGACGTACGGATTGCTCTTTCTTGTGACTGGGTTATATTGCTGAGAAAAATCATACCATAGTAGGTGAAAGTTTTCTTTTTTCTTTTCTTGAAGACTCCATGCTAGTGCATTGTATATATTCAACTGTATTTTCTGTCTTTCATCCAGTAATTGACTTTTGGGATAGCTCCATCTCTTGTTAAAGTGCGAATTGTGTGATCCATAAGGGTCCAAATGAGTTTCAGATACTAGTTTAGTAGTTCTGGATAATTCCATGAGCAGAATTCCTGGACTTTCCTGGTAATTCTCTCTTTTCATATTTTTGATTAAACTTCTCACCTCTTTTCCAGCAGGGAGGGGTCCACAATTCACGTTCCCTGGAGCAGGGTTCTCATGTTCCAGCTCACCATCCCTGCACAGGTCCCCTCCGCAATAATTGTCATTTTCTTGTTTTGTTAATGGGGTCATTCTGATGCACGTGTGGTCATATATTGTTGTGGTTTTCCAGTGCATTTCCCTGATGAATCGGGATGTTGGATTATTTCCATATGCTTGCTAGCCAATTGAATGCCTTCTTGGAAAATATCTATTGAATTTTCTGTTTGTAGTTTATTGAGACTCTTTCTTTTTACAAGACTATTTTATTTTATAGAGAGACAGAGAGAGAGAGAGAGAGAGAGAGAGACAGAGAACTGGAGGAGAGGCAAAAGGAGAAGAAGACAAACATTTCAAGCAGGTGCTCGCGGAGCACAGAGACCATCTCCACACTTGCATTCAAGACTCTGAGAAAATGACCTGAGCCAAAATCAAGACTTGGACGCTCAACTAATCGTGTCACGTGTGTGGCGCGAGGTTACTTGTGTGGATCTTTTTGAGTTGCACACGTTCCTGAAACACGTGGAAAGGAACCTCTTTACACCTCTAGGATTTGGAAACCATTCTCATTTTGTGCAAGTTGCCCCTTACTCCGTTGATTCTTGAATATACTGCAAAGGTCTTAATGGTTGATATTGGCATCATAGGTCAATTTTACGATGTGTCCCGACAATCTTTGTGTATGGCTTGTGTGATAAATACACTGATTGATTTCCCGTGGGTTACTGTAATTTTGATGATGCTGTGATTGAAGTTGGTACTAACATAGGGGCGAGAGGAAGCTGATGTGTTAGTTGAAGGTCTGGAGTCACAATTGCTGAGGGTATGTGTAGAGCTGAGCTAGGGCCTTCTTAGATCATGAATTCCTAAGTGAGAGTTCCCCATAGTTATTGCCCGGGTCCCCCATAAAGTATGAATATCATCCAAAGCGTCAATGACCCTGTCTCCTGGGAAGTGGCCCCGCATGCGACAGAGGAGCGCCGCTCTGCACGAAGCACTATCCTGTGCATTGTGCCCTGTCGGGGAGACCATGCCACTCACTCCAGGTGGGGGGGTCCTACCTGTGTGGCACCTTGGGGCGCAGGCCTTGGCCATCTGGGGACCATGTTTTGGGTTTGCCTTACCTCGGCCTCCTGAAGTTTCTCCGGGCTCACCAGCGCACCTCCTTAGCAGGATGGGTCTCTAGCTCAGGGGGTAGTAGTAGGTAGAGAGCTGGTGTCCGCAGGCGAGGGTGCGGAGGGCGGAGCGAGGGAGTCTCCACAGGCTCCTGCTGAGCTCAGAGCGGTTGGATCCTAGATCCGAGAGTTGGGAGCTGAGTCGGGGCCAGAACACACTGAGCCACTCCCGTGCCCCCCAAATCCTGTTTTTTGAAGAACTTCTGGGTCAGCTTTGAGCAGCACTCCATCCTCCATGTCTGGTCTCCCCGTCCTATTTCTAGCAAGAATCTCGGTGGGTGGCTGTTTCCAGAATCCCCCTGTTTCCTCCGAGGATGTCGGGTCCCTCTGGGTCCCCGAGTTTTGCAGCCATAAATACCCGCTGCTGCACTGCGGTTGGAGGGAAGGGTCGTTGCGCCCTGCTGCCCCCTCCCGCACGACAGCCGGGTGGAGGGTCCCCGTTGTCCCCCCCCCCCCCCCCCCCGTCACCAACCGCACTCGCAGCGTCACAGACACTCCGAGGTGGCTCAGCGGAGGCACAGCCATGACCAGTGCGACCCCTGTGTCCTGGACCCTGGGGCGTCAAGGCACCCCCTTGGGCCCCGCACATGGTGGGCTCAGGCTTCCCGTGCCACGCGGGGCTCTGCGGGGCTTGGCATCACTCCAGCGCTGTAGGAGGCGGCGGTCAGGGTGTCCCCTCTCCTTGCTCCCCTCTTTAGCCCAGAATGTTGCCCCCCGTGGACAGTAGGCCCCACCGTGCAAGAGCCATCACACAGGAGGGGCTGCGGGCAGCGCTGCCCTTTGGTGGGGGCCTCTGCTGTGGGGTCCCCTCCGACAGCCCCAGCACTCCCAGCGTGTGCGTCCTCGTTTCTGTGGGATGATCCCCTTGGCTGCAGGCAGTGGTACAACAAGTGGGGCCGACAAATGTTTTGGGCAGACAGAGAGAGGAGCACAGACGGGATAAAGATTGCCTACAAGGAAGAGGTCGGGGGATGCTCGGGGTCCCCTAAAGTAGCAGAGGTGCTGGGCTGGCGGGGTGTCAGCCCCCAAGGTCGGCAGGCAGAAGGGAGAGGGCACTGTGGGGCCAGAGCCTGTCTGGAGGAATTGCAGGGAAGGAGGAGTAATGGGAGGTAAGAGATGCACACACCTGTGATCTAACTGCTTCTTCTAGGCCCTTCTCTCTGCTGGCAGGAAAATGTTGTAGTGTCTCCTGGTGATTTGTACTCGTTTCCTTTTATTTTGTTGAGACTTATTTATTTATTCATCAGAGATACAGAGAGTGAGGCAGTGCCGTTGTCCTTGGAGGGAGAAGCAGGCTCCATGCAGTGAGCCTGATGTGGGATGGATCCGGAACCCCAGGATCTCAACCTGAGCTAGAGGCAGACACTCACCCGCTGGGCCACCCAGGGTCCCCTGCTCTGTACTCCTCTGATGGGAGAGGAGACGTCTCCTCCTTCATCCCTGATGGTAGTCATTGGAGGCGACCCTCTTTTCTCTTGATCCGCTTAACGAAAATTGTCAATTTCGTTTATCTTTAATTATTTTTATAGACTTTATTATAGAAGAGAACACAGGTGGGAGCTTTGTTGCGCATCTTTCTGATGATCGGTGATGGTGACGATCTTTTCATTCCCGTGTGGCCATATGTATAGTTTGCTGGACCCGCGGTTATCCAATTCTCCGTGAGCAGCGGGGTGCAGAGCGCCGCACACGCGCCCCTAAGTGGTTCCCGAGGCGGCATCGTACCTCGGTCCGCAAGTCACGGGCCTACCTCGGGACCGTCCTGCAGCTGTTCCGCAGCGCACCCCTTGCACCACTTGCCAGGCCTTTCAGGTGCTGTGACATAGGGATGGATCTTGCTCCTATAGCTAGGTCAGGCTCCTGAACCTTCTCTTAGGTTCTTTGTGTACCTCCGTGTCAAGTGCAATTTATCTCCCACCTTGCTGACTCGTTTTGCCCAGAACCTGCACCGTCCACTTCTGATATTGATGTGGTTTGTCAACCTTACCATCCTCCATGGAGATGATAACACTCCATCTACATGACTCTCCCCAGGAGGCTCATGTAGAACCCTTTCTACCTTTGATGTCACCTCTTAGGATTTTGGATCAGTCCCCTGTCCGCTATCCTGCTCTTTGGCTACAATTGCACACATGGTCAAAAGAAATGTGCACACTTGGTCTTCCTATACTCAGCATTGAGTCCTGTCCTTCCCCAGGGTAAAGCCCAGTAGTCGAGGTCCCTGTACCTACTGGGTGCTCTCAGTGAAAGCCGCAGTCCCTCTGTTAACAAGCGTCACTGAAATAAGTTCCCTTTCACCGGGTCTCTCTGTGGAAAGTGGTGCAAAGTACGTGCAGGGGAACAGCTGCAGGACGGTCCCGAGGTAGTCCCGTGACTTGCGGACCGAGGTACGATGCCGCCTCGGGAACCACTTAGGGGCGCGCGTGTGGCGCTGTGCACCCCGCTGCTCACGGAGAATTGGATAACCGCGGGTCCAGCAAACTATACATATGGCCACACGGGAATGAAAAGATCGTCACCATCACCGATCATCAGAAAGATGCGCAACAAAGCTCCCACCTGTGTTCTCTTCTATAATAAAGTCTATAAAAATAATTAAAGATAAACGAAATTGACAATTTTCGTTAAGCGGATCAAGAGAAAAGAGGGTCGCCTCCAATGACTACAATATTGCGGGCGAACCACACCTTGGCGACATCCTCTGTATTAGCAAACCCCCAGAGCATCACACTTTATACAAGTGGGACGTACGGATTGCTCTTTCTTGTGACTGGGTTATATTGCTGAGCAAAATGTCTTTCATGTGTATTCATGCATGGTAGGTGAACAGTTTTTTTTTTCTTGTCGTTTCCATCCTACCGCATTGTATGTGTTCCCTGTATTTTCTGTCTTTCATCCAGTGATTGACTTTTGGGATCGCTCCCTCTCTTGTAAATGAGAACAACTGTGTGCTCAATAAAGGTCCAAATAGGTTTCCGATACTACGTTTAGTAGTTCTGGATAGTTCCATGAGTGGCATTCCTGGACTTTCCTGGGTATTCCCTCTTTTCATATTTTTGGTTCAGCTTTTAAATTCTTTTCCAGCAGGGAGGGGTCCACAATTCACATTCCCTGGAGCAGTGGTGTCATGATCCTAGCTCTGCATCCCAGCACAGGTCTCCTCTGCAATAATTGTCTTTTTCTTGTTCTGTTGATGGGGCCATTCTGATGCACGTGTGGTCATATATTTTTGTGGTTTTCCAGTGCATTTCCCTGATGAATCGGGATGTTGGATGTATTCTCATATGCTTGCTGGCCTACTGTATGCCTTCTTTGGAAAATATCTATTGAATTTTCTGTTCGTAGATTACTGAGACTCTTTCTTTTACAAGACTATTTTATTTTATAGAGAGACAGAGAGAGTGAGAGAGAGACAGAAACTGGAGGAGCGACCATAGGAGAAGAAGACAAACATTTCAAGCAGGTGCTCGCGGAGCATAGAGACCATCTCTACGCTTGAATTAAAGACTCTGAGAAAATGACCTGAGCCAAAATCAAGTCTTGGATGCTCAACTAATTGTGTCACGACTGTGGCGCGAGGTTACCTGTCTGAATCCTTTTTGTTGCACACGTTCCTGAAACATGTGAAAAGGAACCTCTTTACACCTCTAGGATTTGCAATCTATTCTCATTTTGTGTAAGTTGCCCCTCACTATGTTGATTCTTGAATATACTGCAAAGGTCTTAATGGTTGATATTGGCATCATAGGTCAATTTTACAATGTGTCCCGACAATCTTTGTGTATGGCTTGGTGATAAATACACTAATTGATTTCCCGTGGGTTACTGTAATTTTGTTGTTTCTGTTATCGAAGTTGGCGCTAACGAAGGGGCGAGAGGAAGCTGATGTGTTAGTTGAAGGTCTGGAGTCACAATTGCCCAGGGTGTGTGTAGAACTGAGCTAGGGCCTTCTTAGATCATGAATTCCTAAGTGAGAGTTCCCCATACTTACTGCCCGGGTCCCCCATAAAGTCTGAGTATCATCCAACAAGCCTCAGTGCCCTGTTTCCTGGGAAGTGGCCTTGCGTGTGACAGAGGAGCGCCGCTCTGCATGAAGCACCATCCTGTGCATTGTGCCTTGTTGGGGAGACCATGCCACTCACTCCAGGTGGGGTCCTACCTGTGTGGCACTTCCGGCACCTTGGGGCGCAGGCCTGCACCTTGGCCACCTCGGGATCAAGTTTTTGGTTTGTCTTACCTCAGTCTCCTGAACTTTCTCCGGGCTCACCAGCACACCTCCTTGGCAAGATGGGTCTCTAACTCAGGGTGTAGTAATAAGTAGAGAGCTGATGTCCGCGGGCGAGGGTGCGGAGGGCGGAGCGAGGGAGTCTCTCCACAGGCTCCCGCTGAGCTCAGAGCGGGTTGGATCCTAGATCCGAGAGTTGGGAGCTGAGCCTCGGCCAGAACACACTGAGCCGCTCCCATGCTCCCCAAAACTGAGCTATATGAAGAACCCTCTGGGTCAGCTTTGAGCAGCACCCCATCTTCCACGTCTAATCTCCCCGTCCTATTTCTAGCAAGAATCTCGGTGGGTGGCTGTTTCCAGAATCCCCCTGTTTCCTCCGAGGATGTCGGGTCCCTCTGGGTCCCTGGGTTTTGCAGACATAAATACCCGCTGCTGCGCTGCGGTTGGAGGGAAGGGTCGTTGAGTCCTGCTGCCCCCTCCCGCTCGACAGCCGGGTGGAGGGTCCCCGTTGTCCCCCCCCCCCCCCCGGGGTCACCAACCGCCCTCGCAGTGTCACAGACACTCCGAGGTGGCTCAGTGGAGGCACAGCAGTGGCCAGTGCGACGCCTGTGTCCTGGACTCAGGGGCATCAAGGCAGCCCCCTTGGACCCCGCACACGGCGGGCTCAGGCTCCCTGGGCCACGCGGGGCTCTGCGGGGCTTGGCATCACTCAAGCACTGTAGGAGGCGGCGGTCAGGGTGTCCCCTCTCCTTGCTCCCCTCTTTAGCCCAGAATGTTGCTCCCAGGGACAGTAGGCCCCACCGTGCAAGAGCCATCACGCAGGAGGGGCTGCGGGGAGCGCTGCCTTTTAGTGGGGGCCTCTGCTGTGGGGTCCCCTCCGACAGCCCCAGCACTCCCAGCGTGTGAGTCCTCGGCTCTGTGGGATGAGCCCCATGGCTACAGGCAGTTGTCGGACACGTGGGGCCTACAAATGTTTTGGGCAGAGAGATTGGATCCCAGAGGGGATACGATTGCCTCCAAGGAAGAGGTCGAAGGAAGCTCACAGTGCCCTAAAGTAGCAGAGGTGCTGGGCTGGCGGGGTGTCAGCCCCCAAGGTCGGCAGGCAGAGGGGAGAGGGCACTGTGGGGCCAGAGCCTGTCTGGAGGATTTGCAGGGAAGGATGAATAATGGGAGGTAAGAGATGCACACACCTGTGATCTAACTGCTTCTTCTAGGCCGTTCTCTCTGCTGGTGGGAAATTGTTGTAGCGTCTCCTGGTGATTTGTACTCATTTTTCTTTTATTTTTTTTTTTGACTTAGTTATTTATTCATCAGAGATACAGAGAGTGAGGCAGAGCCATAGGCAGAGAGAGAAGCACGCTTCCTTCAGGGAGCCTGATGTGGGATGGATCCGGACCCGGGATCTCACCCTGAGCTAGAGGCAGACACTCACCGGCTGGGCCACCAGGGTCCCCTGCTCTGTACTCCTCTGGTGGGAGAGGAGACGTCTCCTCCTTCATCCCTGATGGTAGTCATTGGAGGCGACCCTCTTTTCTCTTGATCCGCTTAACGAAAATTGTCAATTTCGTTTCTTTAATTATTTTTATAGACTTTATTATAGAAGAGAACACAGGTGGGAGCTTTGTTGCGCATCTTTCTGATGATCGGTGATGGTGACGATCTTTTCATTCCCGTGTGGCCATATGTATAGTTTGCTGGACCCGCGGTTATCCAATTCTCCGTGAGCAGCGGGGTGCACAGCGCCACACGCGCGCCCCTAAGTGGTTCCCGAGGCGGCATCGTACCTCGGTCCGCAAGTCACGGGCCTACCTCGGGACCGTCCTGCAGCTGTTCCGCAGCGCACCCCTTGCACCACTTGCCAGGCCTTTCAGGTGCTGTGACATAGGGATGGATCTTGCTCCTCATACTAGGTCAGGCTCCTGAACCTTCTCTTAGGTTCTCTGTGCACCTCCGTGTCAAGTGGAATTTTTATCTCCCACCTTGCTGACTCTTTTTGCTCTGAACCTGCACCGTCCACTTCTGATATTGATGTGGTTTGTCAACCTTACCATCCTCCACGGAGATGATAACCCCTGAGCCATCTTGGCATGACTCTCCCCAGGAGGCTCATGTAGAACCATTTCTACCTTTGATGTCACCTCTTAGGATTTTCTTTTTTTTCTTTTTTTTTAAATTTTTATTTATTTATGATAGTCATAGAGAGAGAGAGAGAGAGAGGCAGAGACATAGGCAGAGGGAGAAGCAGGCTCCATGCAGGGAGCCCGACGTGGGATTCGATCCGGGGTCTCCAGGATCACGCCCTGGGCCAAAGGCAGGTGCCAAACCGCTGCGCCACCCAGGTATCCCCACCTCTTAGGATTTTGGATCAGTCCCCTGTCCGCTATCCTGCTCTTTGGCTACAATTGCACACATGGTCAAAAGAAATGTGCACACTCGGTCTTGCTATACTCAGCATTGAGTCCTGTCCTTCCCCAGGGTAAAGCCCAGTAGTCGAGGTCCCTGTACCTACTGGGTGCTCTTCAGTGAAAGCCACAGTCCCTCTGTTGACAAACGTCATTGAAGTAAGTTTCCCTTTAACCCGTTCACTTTGTGGAACACCGTATTTCGGGTCAACCCCACCTTGGCGACATTCTCTAGATTAGCAAACCCCCCAGAGCATCACACTTTATACAAGTGGGACATACGGTTTTCTCTTTCTTGTCTCTGGTTTATTTTGCTAAGCAAAATGTTCTTTGCTAAGTAAAATGTGCATTCATGCCATAGTAGGTGAACAGTTGTTTGTTTTTTTTTTCTTGAAGGCTACATCGTGTTGCGTTGTATGTATTCACTGTATTTCCTCTCTTTTCATCCAGTAATTGACTTTTGGGATAGCTCCATCTCTTGTTACTGTGAACAATTGTGTGATCAATAAGGTCCAAATAAGATTCAGACACTACTTTTAGTAGTTCTGGATACTTCCACGAGTAGGATTCTTTGACTTTACTGGGTATTCCCTCTTTTCATATATATTTTTTAAGATTTTATTTATTTATTCATGAGAGAGAGACACACACACACAGAGGCAGAGACACTAGCAGAGGGAGAAATAGGCTCCATGCAGGAACCCAACATGGGACTGGATCCTGGGTCTCTAGGATCAGGCCCTGGGGGTGCTAAAACACTGAGCCACCCGGGCTGCCCTCTTTTCATATTTTTGATTAACTTCTAACCTCTTTTCCAGCAGGGAGGGGTCCACAGTTCACATTCCCTGGAGCAGTGGTCTCATGATCCTAGCTCTGCATCCCCGCACAGGTCCCCTCCGCAATAACTGTTTTCTTGTTCTGTTGATGGGGCCATCCTGAGACACGTGTGGTCATATATCATTGTGGTTTTCCTGTGTATTTTCCTGATATATCATGATACTGGACCTTTGTTCATATGCTTGTTGGCAAACTATATTCCTTCTTCGGAGAAATATCTATTGAATTTTCTGTCTGTAGTTTGAGACTCTTTCTTTTTACAAGACTAATTTATTTTATAGTGAGACAGAGAGAGTGAGAGAGACAGAGACAGAGAACTGGAGGAGCGGCAAAAGGAGGAGAAGGAATGTCAAGCAGGTGGTCGCGGAGCACAGAGACCATCTCTACGCTTGAATTCAAGACTCTGAGAAAATGACCTGAGCCAAAATCAAGACTTGGACGCTCAAATAATCGTGTCACGCGTGTGGTGCGAGGTTACCTGTGTGGATCTTTTTGAGTTGCACACGTTCCTGAGACATGCGGAAAGGAACCTCTTTACACCTCTAGGATTTGGAATCTGTTCTCATTTTGTGCACGTTGCCCCTTACTCCGTTGACTCTTGAATGAAGTGCAAAGGTCTTAATGGTTGATATTGGCATCATAGGTCAATTTTTTAAATGTATCCCGGCAATCTTTGTTTATTGCTTGTGTGATAAATACACTAATTGATTTCCCGTGGGTTACTGTAATTTTGTTGTGCTGTGATCAAAGTTGGCACTAACGAAGGGGCGAGAGGAAGCTGATGTGTTAGTTGAAGGTCTGGAGTCACAATTGCCCAGGGTGTGTGTAGAGCTGAGCTAGGGCCTTCTTAGATCATGAATTCCTAAGTGAGAGTTCCCTATAGTTACTGCCCGGGTCCCCCATAAAGTATGAATATCATCCAACAAGTGTCAATGACCCTGTTTCCTGGGAAGTGGCCCCGTGTGCGACAGAGGAGCGCCGCTCCGCACGAAGCACCATCCTGTGCATTGTGCACCGTCGGGGAGACTGTGCCGCTCACTCCAGGTGGGGTCCTACCTGTGTGGCACCCACCCCCCACCCCCCCAACCCCCACCCCCCGGCACCTTGGGGCGGAGGCCTTGGCCACCTTGGGACGGAGTTTTCGCTTTGCCTTACCTCGGCCTCCTGAACTTTCTCCAGGGCTCATCAGCGCACCTCCTTGGCAGGATGGGTCTCTAGCTCACGGTGTAGTAGTAGGTAGAGAGCTGGTGTCCGCGGGCGAGGGTGCGGAGGGCGGATCGAGGGAGTCTCCACAGGCTCCTGCTGAGCTCGGAGCAGGTTGGATCCTAGACCCGAGAGTTGGGAGCTGAGTCACGGCCAGAACACACTGAGCCACTCCCGTGTGCCCTCCAAATCTGTTTTTTGAAGAACCCTGCTGTGTCAGCTTTGAGCAGAACCCTATCTTCCACGTCTGACTGCCCCATCCTATTTCTAGCAAGAATCTTGTTGGGTTCATGTTTCCAGAATCCCCCTGTTTCCTTTTAGGATTTCCGATCCCCCTTATAACCCTGATCCTTAGCAATAACTCTCACTGCAGTTGGGGTGAAGGGTGCTCCCTTCCTGAAGTGTCGTTCCAGTTAGAGGGGACCCGGTACCATTTCTATGATCATAGTATCCCCGCCTTACTATCCTCAACGTGTCACGGAACATTCTCTTCCTTCCAATGGCTCAATGGAGGCAAGAGGAGCAGCCAGGCGCAGCATGACGCTGTCCTGAGCCCCATAAGCGGTCCCCGGCGGCACCCTCGCGGCACCCCACTCGGCTGTATTTGGTTTCCCTGCAGGTCCCAAGTGGGGCTCTGTGGGGCGAGGCCCTAATCACATCACTCTTTGGGGCAGTGTAAGGGGACCCCACTTTCTCATCTCTCCAATTTTGGTCTGGGAGTCATGACCGCACTGGACAGTAGAGGACACTGTGTGGTCACCCTCAAGCAGGAGGGAGGTACAAGCAGCGCTGCCTTCAGGTGATGGTCACTCCTGTTGGGTCCAGTGTGTGACCCCGAGCAGTCCCGGGCTGCGTGTCCTCCAGTCTGTGGGATGATCCACGTGCCTGCAGGCCTGTTGTTCTTTATACAGAGCCTGCTATTGTTTTAAGCAGAAAGAAAGAAGAACAGAGACGGGATAAAATTACCCCCAAGCAAGAAGTTTATTTTCTGCCCATGGTCCCCTAAAACAGGAGAGGCTGCCGAGCTGGCAGGGCAGCAGCCTGCAGGGTCCGCAGGCAGGGGTGGAGAGGGCACTGAGGGGCCCGCGTCTGCCTGGAGGATTTGTCCGGAAGGCCTGAGCAAGCAAGGTAAAGGAGATGCACAAACTTATGATTTTAACCACTTTCCCCCAGGCTTTCCTGTTTGTTGGCACGCAACTATTGTGGTAGTGTCTTCTGGTGCTTTGTACTCTTATGTAGGAGCTGGAATGTCTCCTCTTTCATTCCTGATGGTATTAGTTGGACTCCTCCGTCATTTTGTCTTGGGCAGTCTAACAAAATTGTCAGTTTTGTTTATCTTTATTAAAGGGAGCATTTTTCCATTGGTCTTTCTATTGTCTTTCTATCTAGATTTCCTTGATTTCTGCTCCATCCATATTATTTCCTTCCTACAATTAATCTTTGATACAGTAAATTGTCCTAACTATTCTTCTTGTGCTTAAAGTAGGTTGTGATTTAAGATCGTTCCTTATACCTACTGTAGTCGTTCTTAGTATAAATGTCCTCTGAGAGCTGCTTTTGCCGTAGCTTACAAACTCTTATGAGACTTTTTCATTTTTGTGTGTGTGTTTTCATTTCTGATTGCGTGAAGATAATTTGTATTCCCATTTGGTTTACAAGTTTCACCAATTGGTTGTGTGGGAGTTGTGGTACAATTTCCACCAGTTTATGAAGTTTTCTTTTTTTGTCCCAGTAATAATTTCTGTCTTCATACCAGTGTGGCCAGAAAAGAATGCAATATGATTCCTGACGTGACGCTCTAGCCTACTGGGCCCCTTGATGGCACTCTGTGTGCTGCATAGGAGACACTATTTTAAGGTCTTGGTGTGTGGTTCTGTATATAACTGCTCAGCAAGCATCGGCCTTTTTGAACTCCCGAATTTTAGGCTGAGAAATCATGGTAATACCTGGAAAAAAGGGACCAAATGCAGCTTCTATCAAGCAGCAATCATGCCAACAAGGAGGGGTGCCCATTAGGTGGTGGCCCTGGCTGCTGGGTACAGTGAAGAGAACACGAAGTCCCCTGGTGTATCATGTCCAGCAGGTGCAAATTACCTGCTCACCTCACCAATTTGTTCTGAAAAAGTCCTCAGACTTGTTTTGTGTAGATACAAACACAGAGACAGACACAAACATGATGCCCTGAAGGAAAAACTTTTTGAAATTTCAAAGCCCCTTAGTAACATTTGCCAGAGGGCCAACCTGGGTGGCCCAGTGATTTAGCACCAGCTTCTTCGGTCCAGGGCGTGATCCTGGAGACCCAGGATCAAGTCCCACATCGGGCTCCCTGCATGGAGCCTGCTTCTCCCTCTGCCTGTGTCTCTGCCTCTCTCTCTCTCTCTCTCCATTTCTCATGAATAAATAAATAAAATCTTTTAAAAAAGAAAAAAAATTTTTGCTGAGGATCCACTGGGGAAGTGCCTGTCATAGACAGCAGGCATGTGAAGGAAAGGAAATAATGGGCAAGAGTCTTTTTATTAAGTAGGCTCCACATTCAGTGTGGGGCTTGAACTTATGGAAACAATGTTGTGAGGAAAATGGGGGTCCAAGGGTCTCTTTAGGATCCTATGTTGAGTAGTTTTGGGTGACAACCATTGTGTGAGCCGCCTTTACTCAGTTGATTGCTTCCCTTGATGTGCACATGTCTTAAAATGTGTTGTAGATACTTTTGTCTGTTTTTCAAAAATTTATAAGGGCAATATTTGCGTATGGCTTGTGTAATAAATATACTAATGGATTTCACATTGACCACTTTAATAGTTTTCTATTACTGTGTGACAAATTGCCACATGCTCGGTGGCTTAAATGAAACCCTGTGTATGTTGGAGTTCTGTAGTCACAACTGTGCAGGATGTACTTGGAAGTGAGCCTAATATCTTTCCCAGTTTCAAATCTCAGTGGCAGAGGTTCCCTATATGGATAGCAAAGGGCCTAAATAAAGCCCTTCTTAACCATCTTAACAAGGGTCATTATAATTTTTTATCTTCAGAGAGTTCTGTGCATAACAGGTAGCTCTGGAATGCACTCCTGTTCTGAACCCCAGCTCCTGACCTGGCATTATGGGGGGGCGCCTTCCCTGTCTCCCTCCCTCAGCACCGTACTGTCCCCTCCTGGGTACCACATCTAGGGTTGGTGGGTGGCACCACATCCGGATGGTTCTCCTTACTGCACCGCAGCCCTGTCCCAAGGTAGTCTTGGTGACAAGGGTTCTTTACCTCACTACACTTTATTCACATTCCTAGAATTTCAACTAGGGTTCGTGTGTGCACTTTTTTGGTAAATTGAGTATGAGGGAACCCTGCTAATTTATTTTCACCAAAATTTCCATTACTGGGCACCCTGAGTACACAATCAGGATCCTCCTGCCTCCCCATCTCCCAGGTGATATTTGGTCACCCCCTTCTGTGTTCTCCAGGGCTCTTGTTAGATGGGTTTAGCCCCAATGCTTTTACACCAATATTTCCTCTTGTAATTTCCACGAGCAGTCCTCACCAGCAACTTGTCTCCAATGCACACTTGTCACGCTGTATTTGGATTCGGTCTCAGGCTTCCCCACACCATGGAGGGTCCCTATCCTAATGCTGACGACAGTCTGCATTTCCATGTTGAATGAGCATCATGGATCCTCCTTTCCTTTCCTGGAACAGGGGCAGCGCGATGCTCCGCAGCGGGAGCCTGGGTGACACCGCATCCCCCAGCCGCCTGTGGCTCCGTGAGCAGCGGGGTGCACAGCGCAGCACGCGCGCCCCTAAGTGGTTCCTGAGGCGGCATCGTACCTCGGTCCGCAAATCACGGGCCTACCTCGGGACCGTCCTGTGGCTGTTCCCCTGCGCATACCTTGTACCACTTGCCAGGCCTTTCGGATGCAGTGGGATAGGGAGGATACTTTGTTCCTCATAGTAGGTCCGGCTCCTGAACCTTCTCTTAGGCTCTCTGCGCACCCCCTTGTCAAATGGACTGTTAACTCCCACCTTGCTGTCTTTTTACCCAGAACCTGCATCGTCCTCTTCTGATAATGATGGGGTTTGTCAGCCTTACCATCCTCCGCGGAGGTCGGATCGCCTGTCCAGTCTTTAGCATGAATCCTCGGAGGAGGCTTATCCAGGACCCTCTTTATCCTCAACATTTTCTCTTCGGATTTTTGTTCAATCCATTGTCCTCTATCCTCTCTGGCTATGCTATAGTCACACACAGGCTGAAAAAAAAACCCCAAAAAACTAAAAACAAAGAAACAATTGTACACTTGATTTTGCTGTAATCAGTGCTGGGTCCCGTCTTTGCCCGGCGTCAAGCCCAAGAGCAGAGGTCCCTAATACCTATTGCTGTGCTCCTAACTGAAAACTACGTTACCATTTTTAACAAGTGTCATTGAATGTACTTTCCTTTTAATGTGGCACCCTGTTGTATACTATACCAAGGCACCCCCATACCTTGGCACCATTCTCTGCACTGGTGAACCAACCAATAACACCACATACTTTATTCAAGTAGGAATAACAGATTTATCTTTCTTGTGACTGGTTTGTTTTACTAAGCGAAATGTCCTTGATATGCATTCATGCTGTAGTAGTGAAAAGTTTTTTTTTTTTTTCCTGATGGCGCATATTATTGCATTGTGTGTGTATACACCCCATTGTCTCTCCATTCATCTGGCAATTGACTTTTGGGGTAGTCCCACATCTTGGCAATTGTGAACAATGTCATGATGAACAAGGGGGTCATAACAAGTTTTCGACATGATTTCTGGATAATACAAGTGGAATTCCTGGGGCAGCCCCAGTGGCGCAGCGGTTTGGCGCCGCCCGCAGCCTGGGGTGTGATCCTGGAGACCCAGGATCGAGTCCCACATCGGGCTCTCTGCATGGAGCCTGCTTCTCCCTCTGCCTGTGTCTCTGCCCCTCTCTCTCTGTGCCTGTGAATAAATAAAATCTTAAAAAAAACAACAACAAGTGGAATTCCTGGATCACGTGATATTTTCTCTTTTAATATTTTTTTTAGTAACTTCTAAGCTATTTTCTGTGGGGGAGGCATACGCAATTCACATTCACACCAACAGTGTCTTGTGTTCCTCATTCTCCATTCCATCTCCCGGAGCAATTGTCATTTGTTTGTTCTCTTGATAGTGGCCATCCTGATACTGTGAGATAAGGTATCTCTGAGGTTTTGATATGCATTTCCTTGATGATTAGTGATGCTTGGCTTCTTTTCATATGCTTGTTGGCAATTTGTATACCTTCTTTGGAGAAATGTCTATTGAATCTTCTGCCCATATTTAAATGGGGCTATTTGTTTTTATCTTGTTCAGTAGTAGAAGTTCCTGAAATATGCTGGATAGGAAACTTTTTATCAGATATATGATTTGCAATTATGTTCTTCCTTTCTGAACATTCCAACACTTTAAAAAAATTATTACTATTATTTCTTTATTTATTCATGAGAATAAAATGAATTTTATTTATTTATTTATTTATTTATTCATGAGAGACACACACAGAGAGAGAGAGGCAGAGGCACAGGCAGAGGGAGAAGCAGGCTCCATGCAGGGAGCCTGACGTGGGACTCCATCCTGGGTCTCCAGGATCATGCCCTGGGCCGAAGGCAGGCACCAAACCGCTGAGCCACCCGGGCTGCCCAATTCCAACTCTTTTTAAAAGTAATCTCTTCACCCAACATGGGGCTTGAACTCACGATAGTAAGAGTCATGTCCTGCACTGACTGAGCCAGCCAGGTGCCCGCTCTCCTCAGTCAGTGGTCTTTTACTCTTTTGATCCTGCATTGAAGTGCAGGCATCAATAGACAAGTTTTAAAGTTTGATATAGTCTCAGGCTCCTGGTGGCTCAGTGGTTGAGCATCTGCCTTCGGCTCAGGTCATGATCCTGGGGTCCTGGGATCAGGTCCCACATTGGGCACCCGGCTGGGAGCCTGCTTCTCCCTCTGCCTATGTCTCTGCCTCCCTTTCACAAATAAATGAAATATTTAAAAATAAAAAATGTTTGATATAGTGTCATAGGTCAAATTTTCAAAATTTATAAGGACATTATTTGTATATAGCGTTTGTAATAAATATAATAATTGATTTCACATTGACTACTGTAATTTTTTAATTGCTGTGTTGGAAATTGCTACAAACTCAGCAGCTAAAGGAATATTCTTTTTAGTTCATGTTCTGTAGCCACAATGGCAGGCTGTATTTAGAGCTGAGCCCATCTGTCCCTTAATCATAAATCACAGTGACAGAGGTCCCTATATCTATTGCTGAGGTCCCTTATAAAGCCTGTCTCTCCATTTGAACAAGTGTCAGTTACTGTCTGTCATTAAGTGGCGCTGTATGTGACAGTGTACCGCTGCTTTGCACACAGCACCAACCTCTGCATTGTGTGCAACATTGGGGAGGGGGACCCTGCATCTCACTCTATTGGGGAGTTCCACCTGCGCAACCCTTAGTACCTCGTGCACCCTACAGCAACCCTACCTCCGCCTCTTCCAAGACAATTTTTTTGGTTTGACATACCTTAGTCAGTATCCCAACTTTTCCTAGGCTCATCTGTGCACATCCTTGTAAAATCCAGATTTAAGAAGACTCCTGCTGGGTCAGCTTTGACCAGAACCCCCACCTTCCACATCTGATCACCCCATCCTATTTCAGGCAAGAATCCTGCTTCATGGGTGTAACCAGAATCCGCCTTCGTTTCCTCTTAGTATTTTCGACCCCCCTCAGTAACCCTGCTCCTTAGCCAGGACTCCCACTTGGTGGGGGTATAGTTGGGGTGGAGGGCGCCCCCCCTCAAGTGACTGCCACTCAGGGGGCCTGGTATCTATTGCCAGGATCCTTGCATGCCCGCCTTACCATCTTAAGAAGCATCATGGAATATTCTTCTTCTTGCGGTGGCTCACCATGGACAACAGGGAGCAGGGAGGGCGCCCCTCCCCCATGCGGTCCTCATTCCCATTAGCCTCCCAGGCGGCCCCTTGTGGCTCACACTTGGCCGTGTTTGGGCCTCGTGTGGGGGCCACGCGGGGCTCAGCGGGGCTTGGCGCTATTCACAGCACTGTGTGAGGCAGTGTAGGGGGACTCCACTCTCCCAGCTCCCCAATTTTAGCCTGGGAATCGTGGCCACACTGGACGCTAGACAACACAGTGCAGTAGCTCTCATGCAGAAGGGAGCCACAGCAGCGCTGCCCTTAGGGGGTGGCCTCTGCTCTGGGGTCCCCTGTGTGAGCCTCAGCACTCCCAGGGTGTGGGTCCTCAGCTCTGTGGGTTGATCCCCATGCCTGCAGGCAGTTGTCCTTCATACATAGCCTGCTATTGTTTTAAGCAGAAAGAGAGAGGAACACGACAGGAAAAAATTGCCCCAAAGGTAGACGTCTATGTTATGCTCATGGTCCCCTGAAATAAGGGAGGCGACAGGGCTGGCAGGGCATTTCTATGACAAGAGTTGTAATACCACCTCTTTCGTTTCTGATTTTATTAACTGGAGTCCTCCCTCTTTCTGTTTGGTTAGTGTAACTAAAATATGACAATTTTGTTTGTCTGTAGACCGCTCAGGGAGCACCGATTTTAGGCTGAGAAATCTTGGCCGTATTGGACAAAAACAACAGAATGCAGTAGCATTCAGGCAGCAAGCATGCCAAGGAGCACGGTGCCTCTTGGGTGGTTGCTATGTCTGCTGGGTCTGCTTGATGAGCTGGAGCAGTCCAAGGGTTTATCATCCTCTTCTTGTGAATCAATCCTGCTGGCTGCACCAGTTGTTCTAATAATCTACCCTGGATCTGTGTTTTTTTTTTTTTTTTTTGAGAAATTCCCTACTGTTTTCTATTTGCATGGGCAAAGCATTTGGGTGCACTATTTACTTTCACACCCATAGCTCTCATGTCCCAACTTCTCCATCTCCCCCTACTCCTGCCCTGCAACGAATTATCATTTTCTTTTCCTTTGATAATGGCCATTAGATACACATGAGGCATTATATCATTGTGCTTGTGATATAAAAAATCATATTTTTTTCCTTTTGGGAGAAATGTCTATTGAATCCTGTGCCCTGATGTTAATAAGGTTATTTGTTTTATTCTTGTTGATTTGTAGAAGTTCCTGCAATATGCTGGGATAGAAATGTCCTGATCAGCGTATGCTTTGCAATTATTTTGTCTCTTTTTGTAAGTTGCCTTTTACTCTCTGGATTTCTGCACTGAGTTGTAAAGTTTTCAAGTTTAGTGTAGTCCTATAGATCAATTTTTCAAATATTTATAAGGACTATATATTTCTATATTGTACACAATAAATATAATAATTGATTCACATTGATTACTGTATTAGTTTTCTTCTGCTGTGTGACAAATTGCCGCAATCTCAGCTGCTAAAGGAAACTCATTCATTAGTTCCAATTCTGTGGTTACAAATGCCGAGACTGTATTTTGACCTGAGCACAGTCACAAATCCCAGGGGCAGAGGTCCCTATATGCATTGCTAAGGTCCAAATAATACCTTGTTATGGTCTTAACAAATGTCAATACATTTTTTTCTTTCCGTTGTTCTATTGTTCTATGCCTGATACTATACACTGTTGCTCTGCTACTCTGAACCGGGCTCCTGACCTGGCATTACAGGGAGCGCCTTCCCTGGCTCCCTCCCTCAGCACCGTACTGTCCCCTCCTGGGTACCACATCTAGGGTTGGTGGATGGCACCACATCCGGATGGTTCTCCTTACCGCACCGCAGCCCTGTCCCAGGGTAGTCTTGGTGACAAAGGTTCTTTATCTCACTACACTTTATTCGCATAACTAAAATTTCAACTAGGGTCTGTGTGTGCACTTTTTGTGTAAATTGAATATGAGGGAACCCTGCTAATTTATTTTCACCAAAATGTCCATTACTGGGCACCCTGAGTATGCAATCAAAATTCTCCTGCCTCCACATCTCCCAGGTGATGTTCGGTCCCCCCTTCTGTGTTCTGTAGGCTCATGTTAAGTGGGTTTAGCCCGAGTGATTTTCACTCTGATGTCTCCTCTTAGAGGAAATTCAGGGGATCCCTGGGTGGCGCAGCGGTTTAGCGCCTGCCTTTGGCCCAGGGCGCGATCCTGGAGACCTGGGATCGAATCCCACATCGGGCTCCCGGTGCATGGAGCCTGCTTCTACCTCTGCCTGTGTCTCTGCCTCTCTCTCTCTCTGTGTGACTATCATAAATAAATAAAAAAAGTTAAAAAAAAAAAAGAAGTATCCATGCAGAGTCCCCACGGGCTCTGTGTCTACGGTGCACACTTGCCACACTGCATTTGGATTGGGTTCCAGGCTGTCTCGCACCATGAGGTCCTCGTTGGAAGGGTCCCTATAACTAATGCTGAGGTCCCGAAGAAAGTCTGCATTCTCATGTTGAACAAGCGTCACGGGATCCTCCTTTCCTTTCCTGGAACAGGGACAGCGCGATGCTCCGCAGCGGGAGCCCGGGTGACACCACATCCCCCAGCCGCCTGTGGCTCCGTGAGCAGTGGGGTGCACAGCGCAGCACGTGCGCCCCTAAGTGGTTCCTGAGGCGGCATCGTACCTCGGTCCGCAAGTCAAGAGCCTACCTCAGGACATCCTGTAGCTGTTCCCCTGCACGTACCTTGCACCACTTGCCAGGCCTTTCGGGTGCAGTATGAATGCGTCATATCTTGTTCCTCATGGTAGGTCAGGCCCCTGAACCTTCTCTTAGGCTCTCTGTGCACCCCCTTGTCAGATTCAGTTTTAGCTCTTACCTTGCTAAAGCTGTTTCCCTAGCATCTCAGCCTCCACTTCTGATCACTTGCATATCTGATGGGTTTTGTCATCCTCAGCATCTGCCATGGATGTCTGATCACCTCGACCTGTCTTCTTCAAGAATCCTAAAAGAAGACTTATCCGGGACCCTCTTTATCCTCAACATTTCCTCGTAGGATTTCCGATCGATACAACTTCTCCATCCTGTTCCTTAGCTACAATCGCACACTTGCTCTTGCTGTATTCAGAGTTGAGTCCTGCCTCCCCCTCCCCCAGTGTAAAGTCCAATTGCAGGGGTCTGTATACCTCTTGCATTGCTTCTGAGTGAAAGCTAAATTACCATCTTTAACAAATGGCATTAAAAAAATGGCATTGAATTAACTTTCCCTTGTGGCGGGGCCTGGGTGGCTCAGTCAGTTGCATGTCTACCTTCAGCCTAGGTTGTGATCCCAGGGTCCTGGGATGGAGCCCTGCATTGAGCTCTCTGCTCAGTGCGGAGCCTGCTTCTCCCTCTCCCTTTGCTACTCCCCCCAGCTTGTGCTCTCTTACTCTGTCAAATAAATAAATAAAATCTTTTTTTTTTAAAGAATAAACTTTCCCCTTAACTATGGCACCCTGTGAGAAACCATACCAAGGTATCACCAGGCGTTGGCGCCATTCTCGCTACTGGCAAACCTACCAGTAGCATCATACTTTATACAAGTGAATCATACAGGTTTGTCTCTCTTGTGACTGTATTATTTTGCTGAGCGTAATGTCCTTGATGTGCATTCACGCCAGAGTATGTGAAAAGATTTTTTTCCCCTAAGTCTGCATAGTTTCTCATTGATCCATTTTCCTTCTCGATTCACCTAGTGACTGACAGTTGGGATAGCTCCATCTCTTGGCAACTGTGAATAATGTTGCGATGAATGTGGGAGTCCACATATGTTTCAGACACTGCATTTAGGAGTTCTGGATAATAGTATAAATGCGACTCCTGGGTCTTGTGATATTCTTTTTCCATATTTTGAGTAATTTCTATACTATTTTCTGATAGGGAGGGGTAGACAGTTCACATTCACACCAATGGTGCTTTTTTTTTTTAAATAAAGATTTTATTTATTTATTTAACAGAGAGCAAGAGAGCACAAGCAAGGGGAGCAGCAGAGGGAGAGGGAGAAGCAGGCTTCCTGCAGAACGGGGAGCCCAATGCGGGGCTCAATCCAGGGACTCCAGGATCATGGAGCTGAAGGCAGATGCTCAACTGACTGAGCCACCCAGGCTCCTCACCAACAGTGTCTTTTGTTCCTAGCTCTCAATTCCACTTCCCCAACAATTGTCTTTGTTGTTGTTGTTGTTGTTCTTTAGATAGTGGCCATCCTGACACTGTGAGCTAATATATCATTGTGTTTTTCATGTGCATTTCCCTGATGATTAATGATGTTTGGCTTCTTTTCATATGCTTGTTGGCAATTTGTATACCTTCTTTGGAGAAATGTCTATTGAATCTTCTGCCCATATTCTATTTTATTTTTTAAGATTTTATTTATTTGAAGGCAGCCCGGGTGGCTCAGCGGTTGAGCGCCGCCTTCAGCCCAGGGTGTGATCTGGAGACCCCGGATTGAGTCCCGCGTTGGGCTCCCTGCATGGAGCCTGCTCCTCTCCGTCTGTCTGTCTGTCTCTCTCTCTCTGTGTGTGTGTCTTTCATGAATAAATAAATAAAATATTTTTTAAAATAAGATTTTATTTATTTGAGAAGAGAGAGAGAGATAGCGAGAGAGAGCATGAGCAGGGAGGAGAGGGAAGAGCAGGAAGAGCAGGGAGCCTGACACAGGGCTCCATCCCAGGACCCTGGGATCATGACCTGAGCTGAAGGCAGACGCTTAACTGCTTAACTGACTGAGCCACCCAGGTGCCCCTCTTCTGCTCATATCTTTATGGGGCTATTTGTTTTGATCTTGTTGAGTCATAGAATTTCCTGATATATGCTGAATAAGAAACTATAAGATCTATGATTTGCAATTATGTTCTTCTTTTCTGATGATTCCAACATTTTAAAATGCAATCTCTATGTCCAACTTGGGACTTGAACTCACGATGGCAAGATCAAGAATCGCATCTTGCACCAGTTGAGCCAGCCAGGCATCCCCTCTCCTCTTTTGGTGATCTTTTACTCTGTTGATTCCTGCACTGAAGGGTAAGAGTTTTAAAGTTTGATATAGTCTCGTAGGTCAAATTTTCAAAATTTATAAGGACAATATTTGTGTATTGCTTGTGTAATAAATATAATAATTGATTTCATATTGACTACCACTTAAAAAAGATTTTATTTATTTATTTATTTATTTATTTATTTATTTAAGAGAGAGAGTGAGTGGGGAGGGGACAGAGGTAGAGGGAGAAGTAGGCTCCCTGCTAACTGGCAAATCTGAGGCAGGTCTCAATCCTAGGATCCCAAGATCATGACATGAGCTGAAAGCAGGCACTTAACCGACTGAGTCACCCAGGCGCCACTACCAATTTTTTATCAGTGTTAGAAATTGCCACAAACTCAGCAGCTAGAGGACTATCATTTTTAGTTCATGTGCGGTAGTCACGAATGTTAGGTTGTATTTGGCTTGAGCCAGTCTGTCCCCCCAGTCGTGAATCACAATGACAGAGGTCTCTATACCTAATGCTGAGGTCCCTAATGAACCCTGTCTCACTATCTGAATGAGCGTCAGTGACTATTTGTTTTCCGTAAAGAGGCACTGTATGCGACAGTGTATCGCTGCTTGTGCACAGCACCTGCCCCTACATTGTGCACCACAGTATGGGGGGACCCTGTGCCGCACTCCATGTGGGGTCCTACCTGCACGATGACCTTTAGTACCTGGGCGCACCATACCGTGCTCCTTATCTCCACCTCCTCTGTGACAAAATATTTTGATTTGCCATACCTTAGTCAGTCTCCTGAACTTTTTCCCGGGCTCATCTGTGCATGTCCTTGTGAAATCCAGTTTTTTAAAAAAGATGTATGTATTTGTTAGAGAGCACACCTGTGCAGGCAAATAGAAGGGAGGAGCAGAGGGAGAGGATCTTTCAAGCAGACTCCCCGCTGAGCACAGAGGGGTGGCTGAACTCCACCATCCCTTGGATCAGGACCTGAGCAGAACCAAGACTTGGGAGGCTCAACCAACTGAAAAATCCTGTAAATTCCATTTTTATTTTTTTATTTTATTTTTTTTAATTTTTATTTATTTTTGATAGTCACAGAGAGAGAGAGAGAGAGGCAGAGACACAGGCAGAGGGAGAAGCAGGCTCCACGCACCCGGAGCCTGATATGGGATTCGATCCCGGGTCTCCAGGATCGTGCCCTGGGCCAAAGGCAGGCGCCAAACCGCTGCGCCACCCAGGGATCCCTAAATTCCATTTTTAGAAGAATCCTACTGGGTCAGCTTTGACCAGAACCCCCACCTTCCACATCTGATCACCCCATCCTATTTCGGGCAAGAATCCTGCTTGGTGGCTGTAACCAGATCCCCCCTCATTTCCTCTTAGTATTTTTGATCCCCCTCAGTAACCCTGCTTCTTAGCAGGACTCCCACTTGGTGGGGCTATAGTTGGGGTGGAGGGCGCCCCCCCAAGTGACTGCCATTCAGGGGGCCCTGGTATCTATTGCCAGGATCCTTGCATGCCACCTTACCATCCTAAGAAGCATCATGGAATATTCTTCTTCTTGCGGTGGCTCACCATGGACAACAGGGAGCAGGGAGGGCGCCCCCCGACGCCTTCCTCATTCCCATTACCTCCCAGGCAGCCCCTCGTGGCTCGCACTTGGCTGTGTTTGGGCCTCGTGTGGGGGCCACGCGGGGCTCAGTGGGGCTTGGCGCTATTCACAGCACCGTGTGAGGCAGTGTAGGGGGACCATACTCTCCCAGCTCCCCAATTTTAGCCTGGAAATCGTGGCCACACTGGACGCTAGACAATACGGTGCAGTAGCCCTCATGCAGAAGGGAGCCACAGCAGCGCTGCCCTTAGGGGGTGGCCTCTGCTGTGGGGTCCCCTGTGTGAGCCTCAGCACTCCCGGGGTGGGCGTCCTCAGCTCTGTGGGTTGATCCCCATGCCTGCAGGCAGTTGTCCAACATATGGGGCCTACAAATGTTTTAGGCAGAGAGAGAGAGGAGCAGAGACGGGGGGGGGGGGGGGGGGGGGGGGGGGGAAGATTGCCCCGAAGGAGGAAGTCAGGGGTATGCTTGCGGTCCCCTAAAATAGGAGAGGTGCTGGGCTGGCGGGGGTACTAGCCCCCAAGGTCAGCAGGCAGAGGGGGAAAGGGCATGGTGGGGCCAGAGCCCGTCTGGAGGATTTGTTGGGAAGGAGTGAATAATGCAAAGAGATGCACAAACATATGATCTAACTACTTCTTCTAGGCTGTTCTCTTTACTGGTGGGAAACTGCTGTAGTGTCTTCTGGTGCTTTGTACTCCTATGGTAGGAGCTGAAATGTCTCCTCTTTCATTCTTGATTGTACTGATTGGAGTCCTCCCTCTTTTTGTCATGGTCAGTCTAATTAAAACTTGTCATGGGCAGCCCGGGTGGCTCAGCGTTTTAGCGCCGCCTTCAGCCCAGGGTGTGATCCTGGAGACCCGGAATCGAGTCCCATGTCCGGCTCCCTGCATGGAGCCTGCTTCTCCCTCTGCCTGTGTCTCTGCCTCTCTCTGTGTGTCTCTCATGAATGAATAAATAAAAATCTTTAAAAAAAAACTTGCCGTATTTATCTTTATAAAAAGAGAACCTTTATTCATCGATCTTTTCTTTTGTCTTTCCACTGTGTATTTCTTGATTTCTGTCGACTTTATATTTTTCTACTTACCTGATAATTTTTGGTGATATAGGTAGTTCTGTCTTTTGCTCCCTGTGGTTCAAGTTAGATTGTTTTATGACCTCTTTCTTCATTCTTAGTGTAATTTTTCAATAAAACATTACTCTGAGAATGGCTTTCGCTTTATCTTATAAACTTTGTTGTGTTTTTAGTTTTGTTTCTTTTAAGGTACTTTTTGATTTCCGTTTTGATTTCCTCTTTGCTGGGTTGTTCTGATGCTGTGGTTTAATTCTACAAGTTTGTGAATTTTCCAAAATTCTCCTGACAATGAATTTTACATTCATACCACTGTGGTCAGAAAAAAAGAACATGATATGTTTCTGGACCTGACACTCTTGCCTACTGGGTACTCTTGGAGGCATTCTGTGTGGCGTGGCAGGAGACACTCTATTGCAGAGGCTTCGTGAGCTGCTCTGCAAGTGACTCTCTACATGATAGCTCAGGGAGCACTCAGCTCCTTGAGCTCTCCAATTTTATGTTGGGAAATCATGGCAATACCTGATAAAAGAACACAGTTCAATAGCCATCAAGCAGTAAGCATGTCAACAACCAAAGGTGCCCTTTAGGCAGTGAGCCTGGCTGCTGATTTTAGTTGGTCAGCCCAAGCAATTCAAGGAGATATCGTCTCTTTCTGGTGTGAAACGACGCTGCTGCCTGCACCAATTGTTCTAGTCGTGTTCCCTGGACTTGTTTTGAGGAAAATCATAAGAGATACGGACATGAAAGTGATTGCCATGAATGAAAATATTTTCATTATACTCACGGTCCCTTAGAAACAGATGGCAGGCCTGCTAGAAAGGCCACTGGGGAAGGAGTTTGCATGATTAGCAGAGAGGGGGTAGGGAGATTGCAGGCGGGAGCCTTAATGGAGATTTTCTCGGCAAGGAAGTCTAAGCAAGGTAAGCAAGGCATACAGACTGTATTTGGAAAGTTTGAATAGTTTCTGTGCACTCTGGGCTATAGGATGGTCTCCAGTTGTCTGGTACTTTGCCCAGTACTGATTAGGGTAGGGAATTGAGTCCTGGGCTGTTGAGGTCCAATGAATGGGTCCAGGTTGGGGGTATGGACTCAGGGATTGGTTCGCTTGCATATCAAAGCTTTGCTAGTAGGCAAGTTGTTTGTTATCTCTTGGAATGAGTTAATCCTGGGTGGGTGGTTTCCCTGGGTCAATGCCTCCAAATTCCACAGCGAATTTATGTGGAGAACACATAAATAAAAGAATATAGTTAATGCTATTGGCCCTGTGGTGCTTGGGCATCTCAAAGTGCTTTGGTGGAATTATGGGAGATTTGTTAGCCTTAGTAGATGTGCGAGATTAATATCTTCTATAGATCTGCTGGACAACATTGTGCTCAGAGACAAAATACTATATTTTACACTAACAATCTGTTAAGAGGGTAGATCTCATGTTAAATATTCTTACCACGATAAAATAAAATATATGTGTATAATAGTAGAGAACTACATTATTGCAATATTTTAAGAGGCAAACAAGGAGGAAATTGATCACTAACATTCTTATTAGTAAAATTAGCCTAATCTGAAGCTGGTTCCTAGCCATCCATGAAAATAATTACAGATTTGCAAAATACAGGGCGAAAAATCTTGACCCACGTTTTATAGGTGCAATGCCTCAAAATCTTGGGCAAAATTAGATAAAATCTTTGACATTCGTTGATAGTTCTGTGTGATTTGATTTTGTCTGTTGATAGAAGTGACCCTGGTCGAAAAGCCTCCAACTCCCAAGTATATGACCTATTCCACATACTGGGCAATGACAATAGGGTCATGTCAACCCCTTTGCCAAAGTGAGGTTGAAGAGAATGGTGCTTGAGACTGATAGTCACAGGAAGCCCCATTGAATGGGAATCCAATTTTTGTAGGGCAACACCAGGTACAGGCGACATGGTCTTAGGCACAACTGGGATCCCAAACATAATTTTTTGAGGGTTGTACGAAGGCCAAACAGCTCGCCCACCGGGAGAGAGCAAAAACTGCCAGTAAGGTTTAGCAGTGAAGGTTGGTATAAATCCTATCCAGAGGATCCCCTAATTAGACTAGGTTTTTGAAATCTGAGTTTTCAAAAACTCAGAAGTTTGGCATAATGGGAGTGTTGAAGTGAGTTGGACTATGTCTTGGCTGGTTAACTTTCAGAGGTAGGGAAACTCAGAGCCATGCCAGTAGGAGATGAATATAGCGGGAGGATTGTAGTAGGTATATGAAGGGCAGGCCCCACAATTGCAGGCATTTAAGTTCTGTGCTGCCATTTCTGAGAGTTGAATGTAAATATTGCCAGTATCAGAATGACTTTGGGGAGGACAGATTGCTTGGCCTTTGGCTATAAATGTGTGGGAGGTAAGGTTGATAGAAGGAGTGGTTGGTGGAAGCTGTGAAAAATCTTGTGATGAAGTAGATTTAGAAGGCTGGGTTGGTGAGGTGAAGGGGTGTGATGAGGCATGAATGGTAGCGGTCAGGAGCTATCAGGAATCAGCAGAGATTTGTAGCACTACGCGGAGAAAGGGCCAATCTTGTAAATGGAAAATTAAGCATGCCCGTGTGGTAGGATTACAGGGTATATTTCAAGTGATAGCCCTGAAGATATATTGTTTATGATCTCATGTGCATGTGTTTTTGTGTGTGTGCTTCACTTCTCTCCGCGAATGTCAACCTTGTGCTCTCTGTCTAAACAGATCCTGCCTATCTCTCCAGGCCAAGCTCAACTTAGTGCTCAATCATCATATTGGAAGGTGAATTTTGAGAGATATCGTTAAAATACGGGTTTATGGTCTTGTTGTTTATCTTAATGACAAGCACAGCTTTGCAATCATGGGGCTTGTTACTCCCAGTTTGAAGGCAGGATAGGATACAGAAGGGTCCTTTGTGAAGCGAATTGCCAGCTCCTGGAAATAGACGTTCGGTGGGTGATACTGTTGTAAGCGATCCCGGAGAAGTTCAGGGTCAGGAGTCCAGGAGGATGGCCTAAGTGTGGAACGATGCAACTGGGCTGAGGCCAAGGGATAATTTTGAATAAGAGCTCGAGCAGGAGGTGAGGTCACTTTGAGATGTGGACTCATGTGCCGGCAGGGGCGATGGCTCCAGCAGTGAGGTCCTCTCCAGCGGGGAGCCAAAATTCTTTCCGAGAAGTCAGTAAGTCCTCTGTAGCTTGGCTCATCTATTTTGATGCCAGGAAGCCACGCGGGGCCGTCAGGTGGTGGACAGTCTGTCTGTTGTCAGGCCTGGGGTGGTTTAAACTAAAAATGTTTAGGCGGACCCAGGTTCAGATGGCAAGGGGCCCCTCAGATTTTGAAGAAAAAAATAACTTCAGTTTTGACTCCAGTTTGCTTCTCACTGTATAGTCACCCAGAGGGGATCCTGAAGTCCATCTAGTAGCAGACAGTGTAGACTGTGTTTCTGAGGCTATCAGACTTCCCCCATACACCTTCTTTTCCACGTCCCTGGGGCGGGCTCCTGTTCCAGAGTCCATTACCAAAACTTTATTTCTCTCTTGTCTAATGTCTTTTAGTTTGAATTTTAATCTAGCTACTATTTTAAGCGGAAAAAATTCAGAAGAGTCATAAACCACAACATGATAAGTACACGGTGACAAATGTGACTCTCCCCACCCTCATCCTCCTCATTTCTCACCACCTGATTTTTGCCATAACTGATTTTATTATTTCCTGAGTTTCTTCTCAGAGTTTCTTAGTGGAAATATAATTACAAATTTATATTCGAAGTTCTCCCTTTCTTACACAAAAATTTATTATACTTTGCTGTTTTCACCTAGTATTTCCGGAGCTCTTTCTAAGTAATTGTTTGAGGGTCATCAATTAATTTTTAAAAACAAGATTTATGGAATTTGTTTTAGGCTCTAAATTCGTCCTTATAGCAACTATATTTAAATGGAATAATTCTTTGTTGTTGCAAGTCGATCAATGAAAATAATTGGGAGGTGTTTTTTTTTTTTATTTTAGATTTTACTTATTTATTTGAGAGAGAGAGAGCACAAACAGGGGGAGGGACAGAGGGAGAGGAGAAGCAGAGAGCCCCAGATGGGGCTCAGTCCCGGACCCAGGGATCATGACCCGAGTCCAAGACAGGCGCCTAACCACCAGAACCACCCAGGTGCCCCAACAACTGGGAGTTTAAATAGAGGGAAAGTCTCAAGAAAATAGTTCTCATATTGATAATTTTGTCATATAAAAGCCAATAGTAATTTTTTTAAAAAAATTTCAAGCTCCAGAGGACATAACTTTGAAATTAATTTTGAATTAAAGGAAGGAACAGGGACGCCTGGATAGCTCAGTGATTGATCATCTGCCTTCAGCTCAGGTCGTGATCCCGGGGTCCTGGGATAGAGTCCCACATCAGGCTCCCTGCAAGGAGCCTGCTTCTCCCTCTGCCTGTGTCTCTGCCTCTCTCTCTATCTCTCATGAATAAATAAATCAATAAAATCTAAAAACAAAACAAAACAAAACAAAAAAAACAAAACCAGGGGTACCTGGGTGGTTCAGCGGTTGAGTATCTGCCTTAGGCTCAGGGCATGATCCCAGGATTGGGGATCGATGAGTTCCGCATCGGGCTCCCTGTGAGGAGCCTGCTCCTCCCTCTGCCTATGTCTCTGCCTCTCTCTCTCTGTGTCTGTCTCTCATGAATCAATCAATCAATCAATCAATTTTTTTAAAAATAAGTATATCTTTAAAAAAAAGAAAAAAGGAAGGAACAAATGTGTGATTAGTAACATTTTCAGTCCTGATTATCACTAGAAGTTAAAGGCACTATCTTTCAGGATTATAAATTGTGCTCTGGTAGCAGGACAAAAACAAAAACAAAAAGAATAAAGAAGCAATATGTGAATAGAAATGAAAGAGGGGAAGGAGTGAAAGGAAAAAAGGGAAAGAACACAATATGGTAAGAATTAGTAAAGAGGGATGCCTGGGTGGCTCAGTGGTTGAGTGCCTGCCTTTGGCCCAGGGCGTGATCCTGGAGTCCAGGGATCGAGTCCCACGTCGGGTTCCCTGCGTGGATCCTGCTTCTCCCTCTGCCTGTGTCTCTGCCTCTCTCTCTGTATCTCTCATGAATAAATAAATAAAATCTAAAAAAAAATTAGTAAAGAATTTTTTAAAAGATTCATTTATTTATTCATGAGAGATAGAGAGAGAGGCAGAAACATAGGCAGAGGGAGATGTAGGCTCCCTGCAGGGAGCCCAATGTGGGACTGGATATGGGACCCCAGGGATTAGCCCTGAGCCAAAGGCAGATGCTTAACTGCTGAACCCCCCAGGCATCCCAGGAATTGGTAAAGAATTATTAGAAAAAAACTATGTCAGTGGCACCTGAGTGGCTCAGTCAGTTGAGTGGCTGACTCTTGGCTTCAGCTCAGGTCATGATCCTGTGGTCGCGAGATTGTGCCCCCTCAGTGGGCTCTGTGCTTGACATGGAGTCAGCTTCATATTCTCTCTCCCTCCAGCTCGCATGTGTGCTCTCTCTTTGTCTCTCAAATGAATAAATAAAGTATTTTAAAAATAAAATAAAGAAAAAACCACAATGTCAAACTCTGCCCTATTGATGTCTTTCTATAACGATGTATTACAGATGCATGCTTAGAACGTAAAAGTGGGAAGGAGTTGGTTTGACTATGTTGAACCAAGAATAGAACGAGGAGGGACGCCTGGGGGGGCTCAGCGGTTGAGCACCTGCCTTCGGCTCAGGGTCCCAGGATCGAGTCCCACATTGGGCTCCCTGCATGGAGCCTGCTTCCCCCTCTGCCTGTGTCCCTGCCTCCCTCTCTGTGTCTCTCATGAATAAATAAATAAAATCTTTAAAAAAGAGAATAGAATGGAAAGAGTATAGCAAAGAAGTTAAACCTCACTGCGCTAATTTTAAGTTGCGGGGTGGGGGTGGGGGACCCATGAGGATATTAGAGCCGCAGTCGCCTGTCCTGCTGTCACTCCTTTGCCACATCTAGTTCCGACAGACAGATGCAATTATTAAACATTTTTTTAAATTATCTTTCATCCTGGTGGATCATCTGTATGTTTAGTTAAAAACAGACATCTGTTGGGAGGCCTGGGCGGTGCAGTTGGTTTGGCACCTGGCTCTTGCAGGTCCTGATCTCAGGGTCGGGAGACTGAGCCCTGGGTCGGGCTTGTGCACAGAGTTCGCCGAGGTTCTCTCTTCCTCTCCTCTGCCCCTCCTGCTTGCACTCTCTCTCTTTCTCAAATACATAAAGAAATCTCTTTTAAGAAATAGGCGCATGTTGCTTGGTAGTGCTTTGCCGACTTTAGCCATTATTAAATTCTTGTGTGATGGGTGAGGATTAAACTCATCGGCACAATGTCTCCCGCCCTCTTCTCCCCACCCCGGGATCCACGCCGCGCTCTGTGTCCACCGTGCAGCTCTGCAACGCTAAGCTACACACTTGAACTTGCATTCCTTTTTCAAGAGCCTCTTTGTTCCGACTACCCTCCTGCCCTCTATCTTTTGAATGAAATTTTTGTCAAAGGTGGAGACACTCTTACAGGGAGGAATCAAGAACAAGACAAAGTGAATAGAGATATTTTGTGATCATTCTTATTAATTTCTAAATTATGATTTGGATGGGGCATGCGAATGAATGCTTTTCTATAAAAGATGCCATTATACTCTTTATACACTCTTTATAAAAAAAGCCAGGCTATGGGGCACCTTAGTCGATAGAGTATGAGACTCTTGATCTCAGGTCATGAGGAGTAGCCCTGCAGCCTACTTAAAACAAAACCAAAAATCCCAGGCTAATGATGGGTAAAAGCTTTATAATGGTATCACCTATGAATAGATACATGTGCACTACGAGAAATTTGGGGACAAATAAATCAAACTCTAAACTGATAGGATTTAAATTCTTTTATGATTCAGGAATGAGATCTAGGTTTTCCCTTTTTCCCTAAGACATTCGCCTAATGTTAGCTCAAACAGCTTGAAACATAGGCAGTATTGGAATGATTTCTGGACATAAAATAGGTTTTATTCTTCTTTTGAAGAAAGAATTGAAGTAACATGTCTATGGGATCCCTTTTCTCCCTGGAGAAATAATGAGGTACATACAAACCCAACCTTGATTTTTAGTGTCCTTTAAATAAATATTTGCTGATCGGGTTTAGATCTTTAACGGGTTAATAAAAGAGTGTGAGGAACTGAAAAAAGCTTAAAGCTTAACCTTATAGATAATTAAGCTCTGCCGGAAAAGTACCCATTGCCAGTAGCCAGAAATCTAATCTGGAAGGACTTCTAAACTGATGTAGGATGACACTTCCTTGAGTTTTATGATAGTATCATGCTGAAAAAAAAATGCCGTCAACTAAACTAAAGCACGTTGACTTTTTATAATTTAGTATTTGTATTTCCTATGTAATGAAATATAGTGAAATAACCCTTTCCGACTTAGATTTGGTATGTGTCAATGTTGTGCACGCGTATAAAGGGAAATGTACGTAAGATTGGTTAAAGGATTTCAAAAACTTCTTTACATTCAGAACCCAATTTTTCTATACACTTCATTTTTTTTAAATTTTTATTTATTTATGATAGTCACAGAGAGAGAAAGAGAGAGAGGCAGAGACACAGGCAGAGGGAGAAGCAGGCTCCATGCACCGGGAGCCTGATGTGGGATTCGATCCCGGGTCTCCAGGATCGCGCCCTGGGCCAAAGGCAGGCGCCAAACCGCTGCGCCACCCAGGGATCCCAGAACCCAATTTTTCTAAATCACTTTTTGAATCAGTTGGTGATGGCGCTGGTTGTCCATATGGTATTGTCTGCGGTGCCACCACAAGTGTTGGTGATGCATCAAGTCTTAAAAAGAGTGCTCTACTATTGAATCTAGTCCCCCCCACCAAGTAGGGTGATCCTATTCCTCAGGTTTCCATGCTGGCGTTTTCTGATCTAACTAGAAGAGGTCAATGGGGTGGTTTCCCAGTAACATACAGGACTCATTTTTCTCCTTCCATGATTTTTTTGACCAAAACTTAGAGAGGTTGTAATTTACAAACCATGCGATCAGAAATAATACTTAAGTCATTTCACTTTTTTGGAATGTGTGTGTGCGTGTGCGCGCGCGTGCCCGCGTGTGCACGCGCACGACTGCCTTGGGTTTAACTGTTCAGATGTAGGTTTCTAAACTGCACTGAGAACTAATGTACTTGGTGAGTAATTTAGGGTTCTCAGAAGTCTAAGCTCTTTTGGCCAGTCCCATCTCTCTCTTTTTTATGTGCTGAAGGAAATCTCTTTTTGGTCCTAGGAAAATCTGTTCTTTTTTCCTAGGAAAAGCTCCCTTCAAGTTGAAGAGACTCCTATGTCTGTTAATTTCCTCCTTTTAGGGTTGTGGGTTTTCTTAAACAATGCACTTGATTCAGTGGAAATAAGGACAATGTGAAAAGCTAGATCCGAGTCTCTGTCTGCGGAGGTGATGACAACGAGGTTAAAACAGCCACCTGGCCAGTAATATTAAGAGATCAGTTTCGAAAATGCACCCTGATTTCTGAGATGTGAAAGTGTGAAAAATGTGTGTCTTCGCATCTGTGAAATACATTATGTCATGGTGGCTGGGCTAATGTATAATGGGTTTTCTTTCACCATTTCTCTCACCATAATGGGATGTTTGGAAAGAGCTTGTCTTAGAAGAAATCAGTACTTTTTTTTTTTTTTTTTGGTGCGTTAAAAAAAAAAAAATCCAAATAGGATTACGCACCAAATAGATGCAATAGCCCAGGTTCAAAATCGGAGGAAGATGGACTGGGTGAGGCAAGAGGGGAGGGATACACAAAGAATGGAACTATGGATGCAAAAGCAATGGAGAATTATTATTATTATTATTATTATTATTATTATTATTATTATTTTAGTGATGGAGAATTAAAAAAAAATGCCCTAAGCTTATCAGAAAAATGTAACGATAATTACAACAGCCAAAGAACTAGGTAGCTCGTTGTAAGAGGATATTCATTTATTTATTTATTTAGAACCTGAAAGAGCAGCTCTCCCTTCCAGGCGCTCTCCCTTTTAGGGGTGATCATGGTCCTTATCGCGGACTCTCGGGCCCCACTCGGCAGGGCGAGCGAGGCGACCGTGAGCTGGTTTTGCACAGCGCCGTGCCCGCAGCGGGCGGTACCGGGGACCCTGCGCTGACCGAGACGGGGCCGGGGTTCACGTTCGTGACCCTTTCGGGTGCGGGGCAGCTGCCTGCAGGCCGAGCCTCGCCGAACCCCAGCTGCCTCCTTTGTCCAAAGGGCACGACGGGCTTCCCGGCGCGGGGGTCCCACGGGCCGCCCCGCGCTCGCCTTGCACGGACGCCCCCCGCCGGCCGCGGCGCCGCGCGAAGTAGGCGCTCACTAAACCGCAGCTTTTGTTCGCCGCCGCCGGCTCTTCCCGGCCCGGGGCCGCGGCGGGCGGGGGCGGGGGCGGGGGCGGGTCTCGGGGCCTCGGACCCGGAGCCCCGTCCTCCTGCGCCGGCGCAGGTGGGATCCGACCCGCTCCCGAGCCGGGCCGCGACCCCGAGGAGGCGCGCGCCGGGACCTCGCGGGGGGCGGGGCGGGGGCCGGGGGGCCGGGCGCCCGGGCGGGGGCGGGGCGGGGGCGGGGCGCGGCTCTGCGTCACCGGGGCCCGGTTCGCACCTTCGCTGACGTCAGAGCCGAGCGGGGCTGCAGCGCTACGTTCCCGGTGGATGTCTACGTGGGCTGAGTCGTGACTCGGGGCCCGCGGCTGGCGGCTGGCGCTCGCGCTCGCGCTGCGCTTCCCTCTGGCGCCGGCGGGAGAGGCCGGGGGCTCCACCGTCGGGCTCCGCGGGCGGCCCCCGGGGGCACGGGGGGGTCCGGGCCCCGCCATGGAGCCGGAATAGGAAGGGAGCGCGCCCAGCGGTGCTCGGCCGGCGCCCGGGCCCGGAAGGAATCCGGGCGGCCTCCGCGGAGGTGAGCCCGCGCCGCAGGGCCCCGGGGGCGGGCGGCGGGCGGGGGGCGGGGGCGCGGCCGGGGCGGCGCCCGCGGGCTCGGGGCGCGCGGCCGGGGGTGGGGCCTGCTCGCCCTGCGCCCCGGGCGCCGCCGCCCTCCGCTCCCGCGGCCCGGCCGGCCGGACAGCTCGCCCCGCGCCCGCCGCCGCCGCCTCGCGGGTCCCGGCGGCCCCTCGGCTGCGCGCCCCCGGCTGCACCGGCCGGGATCGAGGTGGCTGGGGCGCGCGGGGCGGGGGGCGCGGGGCGCGGGGCGCGGGCCGGGCGGGGCGCGGGGCTGCCGGCCGAGGTCGGAGGTTGCAGGGGCACCTGTGGGGCCGAGACCCGCCGCCACCTGTCCCCGGATCCCCTCCCCCCGTGCCCGGCGCTGGGTCCAGCGGCCCCCAGACCCGGGCCTTCATCAGTGCCTGGCGATCGGAATATACTGTTCGATTTCTGTGTGTGTGTGTGTGTGTGTGAGCGTGAGCGTGAGCGTGAGCGAACGTTCTACTATCGTCGTGCAACAGTTGTGTGAATCTGGGCAGATGACGCCGTCGTCATTGCGTGCTCCGGAGAAGGCCCTCTGCAGCTTCTAACGTGATCCGTCGCGATGGTTTTGGGCAGCGCGGGGAAGAAATGCATAACCAGGGGAGATGCTGGCTCTCAAGGAACTAAAACGGTTTTGCTTCTTTTTGTTTGTTTGTTTTTTACCCCCAGAATGGAATTGCATTTAATTTGTTTTACAGCGATTATACACTCTCGGGGGTGGGGGGGTGGGGCAAAGAATAAGCCCACTGAAAAAGCCCATAGCAATTCCATCCTCAAGGGAGTCGGTAGAACGGTTTGGGGCACGTAAACGCATATTCGTGTTACATAAAGGGGCTCCTAGTGTAATCTGCCTTTTTTTTTGCTGAATGCGTTGTGGCTTTTTTCTGTAGCAGTGCATCAGCGTCCTTCCACTGCCTTGTTAACTTGCACTGATTTGGACCCAAAGCTGGAAGACAGGAATTTTCTTCTTCTCCCTGCACCTTGGCCAGTGGCCAACCTTAGTAGAACTCGTTAGAGATTTGATAAAGTATCACCGCAATGGTCAAGATATTGGATAGAAAAAAGCTGAATTCAGGGTAACAGCCATCTTTTATAAAATACTGTCTGTACTGCTTAATAATGTGAGGCAGTGCTTTTTCAGATTGCAGTTTTCACCCATCGGTGAATTGTGAAATTAATCTTGTGCGTCGTAATTAGCCCTTGAAATTAACGAAGTAAGATAGCATAGAAAATACCAGAATGCATTACATGTAAGGAGGGTATCTTGTAAGCTTTGTTTTAACTGCGTGTGTGTGTGTGTGTGTGTGGGCTGGTGTGTGTATGGGGTGCATGCATGTGAGGGTGCGGGCCTGTGTCACTGCGTGTGTGTGTGTGTGTGTGTGTGTGTGTGTGTATGTGTGCTGGGTTGTGATATAAAATGTATTGCTTCCTCTGTGCCATGCTAATTAAGTTTGAAAGTCACTAATCCGAGGTACTGTCAGCACTCATCTGCGAATGGGAGCAATGATGTAATTAAGCTAAACGTTAGCTTTACTCTTTTCTTTGGAATATGTGACAGTGTTTATTGCAGCAAATTAGATTCCTAATTATTTGTTTTCACGTAATATTAAAACAATCAATTAGCATTCTTGAAAATACAGAGAGGAAGAGTTTTTATGGAAGTTAAGAGGTTAAGAGCATAAACTGCTCAGATTGACCTAGGGTCAAATCCCAGCTACACTGGTTATTGGTGTGTGACCTGCAACAGGAGACTGCTTGTCTCTAAACCTCAGTTTCCTGATTTGTAGAGTGGGAGTTACTGGGACACCAATTTCATAAGGCTGTTTGCTGTTCAGATGGGATAATGCATATATGAAACTGTTGACACGGTGCCTAGCCCAGATTAAGTATTCACCGAAAGTTAGCCATTATTATTTTATTAAGACTGAATGGAGGTGTCCAGGATAATGCGTGTCACCAGATGCATAAGATGGATAATCCAAACAAGTTGGAGGTTGAATATGAGTTAATGTTGTAAGGAGAGGGACAGTGAATTAAAATGAATGGTCTTTTTATTTCATTTGGCTATTGTTTTGTGCTCCCTCCCCAATTGTTTTCCTATTTCTAGACAGGTAATTTAGATGATCGTATTCAGTAAACCAAAGGCCTTTCTATTGTGTTTTTAAATTTAATATTAAGTTGCTGTCTCTCTTGTTAGGCGGTTGAAAAAATATTTCCCATAGGGATTCTGGATTTTGTTAGCTCTTATTTCAAAATACCGCAGTCAGCGTGGGAGACACACACTACAACTCTGAACTCATTTCAGTAGTGTGTTTATCTCTGCAGTGGGTGCAGATTTCAGGTGTGCAAGAAATAGTCCAAAGAAAAAAATAAATGCAATTTTGAGACATTTGTGTTGAAGTCCCCCCAGGCAGTTCAGAGGTCTTTGTTCACGGCCCCAGATCACTTTATGCAGTTTCAAGTGTTTCATAAACCAATGAAATGGAATGTGAGCATTGTCTTTTTAGGATAGCATGATTATTTTTATGAAAAATAAATCGAATACTTTGCACTCAAAAAAAACCCCCACACCATCGCAAGAGTATTTAATTGCGTGTGACAACGTAAAAGGTTGGGGGAAATCTTAAATGTTAGCCCTAATGCTGGTTTTAGAAATATCTTTAAGTTCTTGTTCCGTTTTAGAGGAATCGAAGTGAAAGCTCGATGGTAAATTATGATGTGGTTTATGAAAATATGAAAAAATAGGACTTCAAACTCTGTCCTATCCACAAAAAAACCTCAGCGAAACAACAAAAAACCTTAAACTTGACCTGAAATCAAACATATATACGTTTGTATATCTTAGGTTAGACAAAATATTGATTATGTGTGTATGTATTTTTAAAATCCTCTTAGTGACGAATTTTTAAATAGTTAACTCACCGACTACTGGGTCTTATCTTGTCAGATAAGAGGGCTTTTGTTTTACACAGGTAAAATACTATGCAATCATTAAAGATTTTGTTTTAGAATTATATATAATATCATGTAGAGGTGCTCATTGTATATGGTTAAGTGAAAGAGGAGGCTATAGAATAGACTGTATAGTACCATTCCATTTTTGTAAAAACATGTTTAGAACAAAGAATAAATGATTAATATTAATGGTGGGTGGTAGGATTATGACTGATTTTTATGCTCTTTATTTTTATAATTGTACCATAATAAAAATTTTCATAAAATAAAAGTAATTTTTTAAAGAAAAAAAATTAATGTGTGTTTTCCTAATTTGCAAGCATAAATGAGACTAAGTCTTTGCTCTGAGGGATACTGATCCTTTGAATTTGGATGTTTTTGATATTAACTAATTCTCCAATATTCTAGAAAACGGTGCTGAATATTTGAACTTACCCTGTGAAAAGCTCCTTTGAATAGGGAAGAACCATTGTCCCAGAATTTTCTTAAATTCTATTCTAGAATTTTCTTAAAGCTCTCTGCATTTACTGCTTTCCCAAAATATATCCACATTGCCCAAATATGTAGTCTAAATTCTTAAGTTTTCTTTTAAATAGAATCATGTTGGAACTGAATCGACTTTCTTGCTTTATTGCCCCTTAAATTTTTAAATAAAATCTTAGCTCCAGCTGAACTTGTCAGTTTACTATCTCTAAATGTGCCTTCTCTTTCTTGCTTTTGTGCTTTTGCTTCTTTGTTGCTTGGAATATCTTTTCCTAATCTTTAAGTAAATCCTACCCATTTTCCAATGTACGGTTAGAAAACCATAGCCACTGTGACATTTTGGCACATATTATTTGTGCATTTCTCAGATACCACCTGGTATTTTCGCATTCATTTCCTAATGCCATTTTAAACTTCTTGAGAGCAAGAAAGCTAGTCTATTTCTATCCTTTAACGCTTCTAACATGGAACTCTGCACAGGGTAGGCGCTAAGTATTTCTTTGATAATACAAGGCTGTCACTGGCTCTTTTAAATCCAAGTGTTGGAATTTTTTGTTAACCAATTATTCTGGGTGAGGGGTCAACACACTGCCAACAACAATGTGGAAAAATTAAAAAATGCATAATTTGGGTTAATTGTCAATTGATGGAAATGATAAAGCATTGACAGTGTCTTTCACTGAAATTAACATAAGAGCTGAGTTGTCTGGTTAATCCAGGACCTAAAGTTAATTTCATGTAAATATTTCTTTCAAACATTTCTATGAACATTTCTCCTATGGGGTTAAGCATCTTTGTTCTTAACCTTACCAGAGACCCAGTTTATTCTTTTGCAGCTGCTTGTTCCTGGAACCCAGAGATATGAAATATTTGTTGGTGGGTTATATGGGTGGGCCGTTACAATTACTCTGCTCCAGAGCATTTTAGGAGTGCATGTGGGATTCAGTGAGTCATAGTACGTAAAGTGCTTTGTGTTTCTTTTCCTCCCATTGAAACAAAATTGTATTATTTTTCAAATTTATCTATGACTGGGGGGTATTTACTTGACCAATGGTAGATACTTAGGGGCTTATCTTTTTTTTTTTAATTGCTTTAATTTACAGATGTTTGCCAGGACTAATACGGCTGATGTAATACCTGTCCTTTCCTGCTCAAGGTAGGTGATTTGTTACTTTATCAAGATACCAGGTACCAGTAGAATTCAGAATTGGTATTCGGTCATGAAAGATAATATAACCCCAGACCCCAAAGAAATGATCCCTTTAATAAGTGAGAATTTTATTAGTACGTAAAAAATGACGACTTATGTAATTGCTTCAGCCTGTCTCAGAATCACCTTAGAGCATTTTAAATACGCATAATGTGCATGTGCCTGGCTCCCTGCCAGGCGATTTTGATTCCGTAGGTTTTTCAGGTGGGGTTCCTAGCATGCAAAGTTTTAAAAATGCCCATCAGGTGCTTCTGAGTCATTGTAGCTCATTGTCATAGTGGCATGTATGTGACACAAGATGATAGAAATGTCGTAGAAATGTCAGATAATAATACCATGGGAATTGAAGGCTGTAAGTACTGAAGATCAAGAAAATAATTTAAAGGAGTTTAATTTTGTGTATGTATGATAGTAGACTCATACTTTAATTTTGCCTTTCATTTAATGATGGTTTTGTTTGTTTACAGAAGGGAGACTTTCTTTCTTTCTTTCTTTCTTTCTTTCTTTCTTTCTTTCTTTCTTTCTTTCTTTTTTTCTTTCTTTCTCTGTGTGTGTGTGTGTTTTTAGATTTTTAAAAAAATGTATTCATTTGACAGAGGAAGCACAGGCAGGGGGAACGGGAGAAGCAGGCTCCTGGCTGAGCAGGGAGCTCAGTGTGGGGCTCAATCCCAGCACCCTGGGATCATGACCCGAGCTGAAGGCAGATGCTTAAGTGACAGAGCCATCTAGGCGCCCCTTAGTGATTGTTTTAAATATATTTTGAATAAAGCACTTAAAAGCTTGTCACTTTACGATTTACAAAGTGCAGGTTTAAGTGCTAGGGTTCTCTCAGCCCGAAAATTGCCGTATCTATAAATACAACTTAAAGCTTGCTTCATTTTGTTGCTTCAGGCTAATAAATGAAGTAAATAATGGGGAAAACACCAGATTTTAAGTAAGTCATTATTATATATTTTCTATTTTAGAGGCTGGTTTAATTGATTTATTTTCCCCGTAAGTGTGGAAGTCAGAAAGTCAAAGTTTCTCATAATAGGAAGTAACAGGTAAGTGAATGTTATGATAGCATTTTGATTTAATAGAGCTCTTCTGTTTTCATTGACTTCAAGGCTGTGATTTCATTTTTAAAGGTTGATATTAATGAGTAACCTTTCTGTGTTGGAGGATCACCTTATCAGAAATACTCAACACTTTATAGGATTATTCTGTTATGTATTCTCCAATAGACAAGAATGTTTAAAATAATTAGAATTAACACTTGATGAAATTATTATTTAAAATTCAGTTTTCAATTTAACAAAACACAGCCAAGAAACCTGAAATTGTGTTAATTTATTATTTAAGATAATAATTAATTGTAAATGCTTTGTGTCAGTGAATGAATCGGCTATGTATCAGAATTACTTGGGGAATTAAAAAAAATTCTAAATTCTAGGCTCTGTCTCAGTCCTACTAAATCAGAATTTGGGGGGATGATTTTGATATTAAGCCTTGCTTGTGAACCACTGCAATATGTAATGTTGAAGGATTATAGTTTTAAGGGGTAGAAATTTGGAAACCTTTTTCTTTGTGAGAAATCTCATTTCACCATTTGGAAAAAATCTCCTCTTATGTAGTTTGATCTATGTGGTTGTCAGAAGAGAAGTGTCTTGTGTTTCAGTCACAAATTAATTGTTATTTTGATTTTCAGACTCTGTCAGAGAATTTATTTAAAAACCTACCCCTTTAAAAAAAAAAAAAAACCTGCCCCTTTGTGGCTTAAGCAGAAAACACGTGGTATTTTTATTCTTGTGACAGAATTAGACGTTAGGTGTAACACTGAGAGTTCACATGATGTGGGATTTTGTGTAAGAACATAATGGGAAAAATTAATGAGCCTCATTTGCAAATAGTAAATATACTATAATAACAACTTAGAGGTAGGATTTGTCTTTACAAATTGAGTACTGAACCAGTTCCTAAAAAATTTCACAAGTTATCAGAAAATTGATAAAAAATTTGGTTCAGGCTCCCAGTATTGACAACAGACTGTTCATGTAGAAGATGCACAGCTCTCTTGGGGGACGTGGGTGGTTCAAGTCATGATCCCTAGGATCCCTGCTCAGTGGGGAGTGTACTTCTCCCTCCCTCTGCAGCTCCCCCTGCTTGTGCTCGCTCTCTCTCAAATAAATAAAATCAAAGATTTTATTTATTCATGAGAGACAGAGAGAGAGAGAGAGAGAGAGAGAGAGAGAGAGGCAGAGACACAGGCAGAGGGAGAAGCAGACTCCACGCAGGGAGCCCAATGTGGGACTCGATCCCGGTCTCCAGGATCATGCCCCAGGCTAAAGGCAGTGCTAAACCACTGAGCCACCTGGGCTGCCCAAAATATTTTTCTTTTAAATATTTTATTTATTTATAGGAGAGAGAGAGAGATAGCAGGTGAGAATAAGAGCAGGGGGGAAGAAGGAGAAGTAGGCTCCCCATGGAACAGGAAGCCTGATGCAGGGCTGGGGCTGGATCTCAGGATTCCAGGATCATGATCTGAGCCAAAGGCAGATGCTCAAACAACCAGAGCACCCAGGCATCCCTAAAATCTTAAAAAAAAAAAAAGATGCACAGCTCTCCTATGTATTCCGGGGTCACTGATCGATTCGGTAGCTCATGGCAGCCTTATCTAATTTCATAATTATTAGAAATCAGAGTGCGTCGGACTCAAGAATGAATTTCTGTTCTCTGATATTATCAAAGCTATTTTCCTCATGGTAGTAAGGAATTATTGTTTTTGCCATTTTCTTTTTTTCAGTTTGAGTATTCCAGGACAGTAGCTGTTTGACTTCAATTATTCAACATGCAGAGCAGACAAGGATACTGCAGCTATTGCTGTGTGCGCTACAATAACCTGGAACAGGTGAGAGGGTCCTGTAAATGTGCTTATACCTCAGGAGACCTAGTCCTGACTTTCTCTTATATCTTATTATATTCATTTATTCACCCATTGAACAGATCATGTTGTGAGTCTTCTAGTTGGTAGATACTGTTTAAGCTCCTCAGGTTATGACTATCAACAAATCCAGGTCTCTTTCCTTCATGAAGCTTTCTTTGTACTGTGGTAAGACAGAAAATAGTACGTATTTCGTACAGAATGTGTCAGATTGCTTTTTTTAAAAAAAAAAGATTTTGTTTTTTTATTCACACAGAGAAAGAGGCAGAGACATAGGCAGAGGGAAAAGCAGGCTCCCCATGGGGAGCCCAATGTGGGACTCAATCCCAGGACCCCCGGGATCACACCCTGAGCCAAAGGCAGATGCTCAACCCCTGAGCCACCCAGGTGCCCCAGAATATGTCGGATTGTGATAAATGTTATGAGGCAAATAGAGAAGAGAGTGCAGTTTTAGATAGGGTGGCTGAGTGAGGTTAAGGAAGTGACATTTGAGTTGAGATTTGAACGAAGCATGGGGATATGAGCTTGCTTATATCTGGGGGAAGAATTTCTAGGTAGAGGGAAGAGAGAGCCAAGACAGAGACCCCAAGGCAGAGGGCTGGTTAGCATGCTAATCGAAAGCCAAGAACCAGTGTGGCTGCAGTGCTGGTAAGGTGGAGCATAGGTGTTAGGTAAGAGGTGAAGAATTCAGACGATTAGATTCTATAAGACATTATAGAATAAGGGAAGGACTTTGAAGTTCATGTTTTCACACACGAACATTTTAGTTTTGCTGTAGTTAAATGTAGCTCCCCCCCCCCACCCCCCGCCAATAGTTGCTTATGTTTTTGGTGTCACAAAAGATTGCCTAATCCGAGGTCCTGCAGATTTATGCCTCATAATTTCCTGGAAGATTTTTATAGTTTTTGTTCTTACATTTAGGTCTTTGGTTAATTTTCAGTCAATTTTTTTATACGTTGTGATTTTAATTACCTTCTAAAAACCCTGTCTCTAAATACAGTCACATTGGGAGTTAGAATGTCAACATATGAATTGGGCGGGGGGGGGTACACAGTTCAGTCTGTAGCAATTATATTGATTTGAGTTTTAGCTCTTAAACCAATTTGGTATCCCTGGGCTAAATCCCACTTGGTCATGGTGTTTAATCCTTCTGTATGTTACTGGATTTGGTTCGCCAGTATTTTGTTGAGGATTTTTACATCTATATTCATAAGGGATATTGTTTGTAGCTCTCTTTTATTGTGATGTCTTTGGTTTTGGTATTGGGGCTTCATAGAATGAATTGAGTAGTGTTCCTTTCTTTTCTTTGTGTGGGAAGAGTTTGTAAAGCATTGTATGAGGACATTTTGAAATAAATATTCATGGTAATAGTAGCTGTAGTCTTCTGAGTGGGAGTCTTAACTTGGAAGAGTCTCAGGGTTTACTTCAGGGTCTAAGCTGAGGAATTGTGTCATAGGTGAAGTAATAATATAATGAAGCTCTGGTCCTGCTAGTGCTAAACTGTTTAATTCTAAGTGCTATCTAAGATTAGTAATACATAAAAATTCAGCTGTTTAGTAGCATCTGTTTTGTCAACAGTCATTTAAATTCATACTAAGGAAAAATTTTTACTATGGTGATTCCCACATCTGTGTCTTTTTACAAAAAAATTTTTTTCTAATGCTGTTTAAATACATGAGGCAGCAGATAATAAATCTCAGAGCTCTCTTTAGTTAGTGTTTCTGTCATGATTGATAAATTATATCATCACTTGACTGGAAGATTATTTGTTGAATTTTTGATATTAATAAAACATACTAAATCTTTATAAGTTCTATTCAGTAAGCAGTCTTAGCTTTTTGCTTAAGGTTCAAAACATTTTTAGATATTCGGATACTCATGCATTTAATAGATATTAAAAAAGACTGTTTAGGACAGTCAATTTGTGCTAAGTATAAAGGCTTAAATAAATAAATTAATAAAAGGAAAAATTTCATGGCTTTGGAGAACTTTGTATTTGGGGAAATACAGGGCCCAGATCTAGCTGAATATTCAACAGAAAAAATGGAAACCAAAAGATAGACTATAACTGCCAGCTTAGAATTCTATGCTTAATAAATATGTCCTTGAAAAAAAAAGAAATAGAAATATTTTCTGAAAACAAAAATTAAGAGAATTTGTCAACAGCAGACTCTTACTGAAGGAAATCCTACAAAGAATTCTTCAGATAGAAGGAAAATGATTCCTGTTGGAATCTCAGAGACAGGAATGCATGAAGATCAGTGGAAAGGTACTAGGTGATCTAAATGAGCAGTATCTCATGAGGTTAACAACAATGTCATAGAAACTGGAAAGAAAGTAAACCAAGTTCAATCCTTGCTCAAGAAGAGAGTAAAAGTAGAAGTAAATTTAGATCTTGGTAGGTCAGGTCTGCTTGCTATAATCTGTTACCACTAATAGAAAAAGTGCCTAATCTATAACTAACTGCCAAATTAACAGAAAGAGAAAACTTGGAATAATAAAAAGCAGTCCACAAGAAGGCAAAAAAGAACAGAAATAGGGATATCGGCTAGGCAAGAATAATAAAAACAGATTTAAAAATAAAAACAGATTAAATCTAGATATATCAGTAATGTATTAAGTGAAAATAGACTTGGTGCTTGAGTTAAAACTATATTCAATATTTTATTGGAGGTTCTAGGCAGGGAAATAAGGAAAGAGAAAGAAGTTGAAATGTAATTAAGATTAGATAAAAAGAAACAAAACTGTTATTATTTGTGCATAGTGTGATTATGGACATAGAAAATCCTCAAGATACCTGGGCAAACTATTAAAATTGATAAATGAGTTTACTTTTGGTTTTTTATTTTTTAATTTTTTTGATAAGTGAGTTTAAAGAGCTTCTTGGGCCAACATAAAAAGAAATTGTATTCTTATGAAAAAGATACAACAGAATCAAAGAACATCAACTCTTCAGGAATAAATTAACAAAATATGTATAAGGTTTTTATTTAGGAAAGTATAAATATCGAGAGAAACTTAAATATTAAGTAATTGGTGTGATATACTGTGTTCATGGATTAAAAAAAAATCAATGTTACAAATATGTCATTTCTCCCCAAACATACATATTGACTCAGTGAAATTCCAAATAAAATTCAGGAAAAATTGTGTTTAATGGAAATTAAGCCAATTCTGAAAATATGTATGTACATGCAAAAGGCTAAGAAGAACTAGGATAATCTTGAAGGAGAAGAACAACAAAACCAGAAGTAATAAATACCAAATTTATTACTAAACTACAATCTTAAGACAATGGTGCAAAGTTAGAAAGATTATGGAAATAAACCAGAAACTCCAGAAACAAGACACATAGATATTTGATTTGTGACAAATGTGGCACTACAGAACAGTGAGGACAGGACTTAATTCATTTAAATGGTACTGGGTCAATTGGTTATCTCTATGGAGAAGAAGAAATGAATCTCTATCACTAAATCAATCTGGATACAAAGGTCAATTCCAAGTAGATGATAGATGTAAATATTGTAGGTAAAACAGTAAAACTTCTAGAAATAAATAGGAGAAAATCTTCATGATTTTGAGGTAGGGCGACAAAGAAAAAAATCGGTAAGTTGGACTTCAGTAAAGTTAAGAAAATGGGAGGTGATTAAGAAAGTGGAAAAGCTGTGGATTTACTCTGTATGTGTGTGTAGGCACAAATAAACTATGAATGCCCCCTCCCACAAAGGAAAATAAAGTGAAGAGGTAAGCCACAGAGAGAAAGGATGATACTTGAAACACACATAATTGAACGAGGAGCTCATGTCCAGAATAAATAATTACTATAATTCATTATAAAAATGAACATGCACTTGAAAGACAGGAAGAGACGTGAACAGACGCACTGTAAATGAAGATAGCCAGGTGGCCAGAAAAATGAAGCTATCACAAAAATTGCAAATTAAAGCAACACTGATATGACCTTAACCCCCCACTTCAGTCGCTAAAATTAAAGAGACTGACAATGGCAAGTGTTGATGAGAGAGAGGAATGGAAACTATGATGCATTGCTGGGGAGGGTACAAATTGGTAGGCCACTTCGGAAGACTAGTGAACACAGGGTACTAAAGCTGAGCGTATGCAGACCTTATGACGCCGAAGTTCCACGCCTAGTAATGCACTCAACAAAAATGTGTGCACATGGACGTTCCAAAAGTCACAGATAAGTTTTTTGTAGTATAATTTGTCATAGCCATGAGCTGTGAAAGACACGTATGTCCATCAAGAATGGAATGAATAAATAATATGATATATTGCTCTACAGAAATTAAAATGAACAGACTGCAGGTAATAAGGATGAGTATTACCAATGTGGAGTGAAAGAAGACGAATGTAAAAGAGTATCTACATTGTATGACATTGTATGACTGTACTTCTAAAAATTCAGAAACTTTCCAAACTAATCTCTATCGTTAAAATTTAGATAATTTGGGGGAAGAGGGAAAGAATATTAGATTGGTATGGGACGTTGGAGGGGTTCTGGGTGCTTAATTAGTTTTTCACAGATCGACGGTTATGGATGTGTTTATTTTACGATAATTTATTGAGCTATATACATAGGACTCGTGCACTTTTCCTTACGTAAATGTCAATTCAGAAAGTTGAACAAAACGGACATCTTCTGGGATAAATAGTGTGGTGTTTTCTGGGGTTTGTGTCAGTGCAGCTTCTCCATTCATGTTGCCTTTTTAAAATGTTTACTGTGGCACAGGATGAGGTTGCATTTTAACTGAACCTTTGTTTCCTTGTCAGTTTGTTCCCTTCCTGAACAAGGCAGGCTAGGGTACTGGGCTGTGGGGAACTTGGAGGCCAGAAAGTCCTGAGACCGTCATACTTGAGAGTGTTACTGCGGCTAAGGCAGCCTCAGAGTAGACTACGACAACTCCAGTTGTCATAGTTGTAATAGTGGTTGGGAGCTAGCAACCTGTTTTAAGTTCTTTTGGCATCTCCACTCTGATATTTAAAACATGGCTTTTCCCAGGTATTGTTAAATGAAAACATGTTCTTAAATTGTTGTGAATAACTCATGTTGGAAATATGGCATTAGCAGTAGCATGATGTAGGGAAAGAGGAGAAGCTTTAGAGTTAAACACAGATGGAAATCCTGGCTAGATACTCAGCTTGAGACAGTTTACTCTGACTCTGTGCTTTAATTTCTTTATATCAACATGGGGACAGGATTCCTACTCAGTGAAAATTCAATGAGATTACTATGTGAACGGAGTAGCACTGTGATATGTTATAGGTGCTCAGTGGATTTGAGATTTCTTTCCCATCCCTCTTGATAGTTCACTGAATAACACTTGTGAACACAGACTCTTTCTGTGGAGAGGATTCACAACAACAAAAAATTTGTGTAGTTATTACAATATTCTGTGTAAGGATTTGTAATCTGTGAAGAAAAATGATGGACTTTTTTTGAATTAGTCTTCAGCTTTTACAAATACAGTGATCCAACCCTCTTCTCTCTTTTAACAGATTTTTATTTTAAAAATATTTGCTTGGTACAAATACAAGAATGCATAAGAAAAGGTTGAAAATTACCTATAAATATACCTCACAGATGTAAATGGCTTTTAAGGTTTTGGTGTATTTTCTTCCACTGACGTGTCTGTGTATTTTATTTTATTTTATTGGTCTGTACGTTTTAAAACCATAGTTTCAGGTAAAAGCATACATGTGATTTTTGCATCTGCCATTTATCTCTTAATATCTAACATTTCTCCATGTTATTTAAAATTTTTTGTATTGTAGATAGCTGTGTGGTATTATTAGGTCATATTATACATTTTACTATTAGACACCTTGGAGATTTCCAGTTTTTTATTATTATGCTGTGATAAGCATCTTTTTTCCATTAATCATCCACATTTAAGATGATTTCCTCAGGAGAGATTTAGAGAAATGTAATTACTATATTGAAGGGAAAGATAACTTCTGTGGTTTTTAGAAACACATTTTAGAATTGCTTTATAGAAAGGGTTTATCAATTTATACTTCTATCAGGAGTATCTAACTGAATCCATTTGTGAAACTCTCACTACTAATGAGTATTACCTGTTTAAAACTATGTAGTATTTTTTCTTTTAATAGCATATGTCCAGTGCTCAGCACAGATACTTGACCACACAGAATCGACAACGGATGGGTACCACTAGTTTGATGGAACGTTTCTTGCAGGATGTACTCCGTCACCACCCATATCATTCTCAAGAAAGCAGGTAAAGTAGTTGGGTAGAGTTATATTAATACAGTTATTACATGTTACAGTAGATGTTTGTGTGAACTTTCTAGTACTTCTAATAATAAAAAAGATTATTTATTCATGAGAGACACAGAGAGAAAGAGAGAGGCAGAGACGCAGGCAGAGGGAGAAGCAGGCCCCCTGCAAGGAGCCCGATGTGGGACTCGATCCCGGATACGGGGATCACGCCCTGAACCGAAGGCTGACGCCCAACCTCTGAGCCACGGAGGAGTCCCCTAAAGTGAATCTTTTGATTAAGGAATATAAAGTGAAATTTTACCTAGTAACTTCTCTTTGCTATTATTTTAAAACTTTTTTCTAGCTTAGATAAGAAACTTCACTACAAAAGATAATGGACTACACCATGTTTTTTTCTAAATAAAAGCCTTAGGCCAATAACTATACATCATTAAGGTGTTCTATTAAGTATGTCATAGGATTAAGCAGGGGCAAAAGGTATGGGCAGAAATTGCTTTTAAATGATTAGGAACAGGGGACCCCTGGGTGGCGCAGCGGTTTGGCGCCTGCCTTTGGCCCAGGGCGCGATCCTGGAGACCCGGGATCGAATCCCACGTCGGGCTCCCGGTGCATGGAGCCTGCTTCTCCCTCTGCCTGTGTCTCTGCCTCTCTCTCTCTCTCTGTGTGACTATCATAAATAAATAAAAAAAATTAAAAAAAAATAAATGATTAGGAACAGATATGTTGGTGACAGTAGCAGAGTAAGGGTGGTTTAAGTAAAAACTGAGTCAATTCTATATTAACTGAACTATTTGCTACCTGAATAGAAGAGATATCAAATAGAATTGGCTTTTTAATGATCTGTCAGTATCTTGATAGCTTTTTCTTGTGTCAGTTTTTTGGTTGTTTTAATAAAAATAAATATTTTTGATAATATATAAGAGTTAATGTCCTGTGTTCAAAACATTGGTAGAAGGTTGGATTAATTAAGTAGTGCTGCAAGTTTACAGCTATAGTTGTACAAGGAAAAGCAAAATAGAGTTATTGGCAGATCTGTGCAGAATTAGTTGAGATAAGCACCAGCAGTAGAAAAAGGATAAACTTCTTGAATGATTTGCAAGTCACAACCCAGAATTTTGCAAATGGGGAAAAGTTTAAATGGGGGAAAAATTAAAAAAATAAATGTTTTTTCTTAGCTGCTGGAAAGATAGACCATCTTGGGGTCAGTATAAATTTCCAGTTTATAGCTTGTGTAAGCAATGCTTCAACAGACATATTTGTACATACAACTATTTTTGTGGTATAGATTCCTAGAACTTGAACTTCTGGGCTAAAGTTTCTAGGCCTTAAAAAATACTTTTAATTTTTTAACCTTTCATTTTGGAATAATTTCAGGCTTACAGAAATGTTGCAAAACTGATCCGAGGAATTCTTGTATAACTTTCACCTGACTTCTTCAAATGTGAAATCTAAAATAATGACAGTATAATGATTAAATCCATGAAATTACATTGATGACATACTAAAGTATAGACCTTCTTCAGATTTTGTCAGTTGTCTCAAAAACGTCCTTTTTTTAGAACCAGGATTCAGTGGAGGATCACACTTGACATTTAGTTGTCCCGTCTCTTCAGACACCCTTAATCATAAACAGTTCCTCAGTCTTTGCTTTCAAGACTTGGACACTGCTGGCCAGTTACTTTGTAGGATATCCCTAAATTGGGATGTGCTTGACATTCTTCTCATAATTAAACTTAGGTTATGCATTTGGAACAAGAATAAATTGTAATTGATGCTGTGCCCTTCTCAACATATTACAGAGACTCATGATGTTGCCATGTCTCATGGCTAGTGTTGTTAACTTGAATCACTTAATTAAGGTGGCTTCTCTACCGTCTTGTTCCTTTTTTCCCCATTACAATTAATAAGACTTGAGGGAAGTACTTTGAGACTATGTAAATAAATACCCTGTTTCTCATCTTATTTTCACCCACTTATTTTAAGCATAAATTGATGATTCTTCCCTGAAACAGTTATTCTGTAGGTTAATCAGCCTTCATAAAGAAGAGCTTTCTTGTTCCCCCATCTATTCAAGTATCTATTTATATCCTTATAAACTCATGGCTATATCTTCTGTGGGTTTTAATCCTATACTATTACTTACTTTGTTGGTCAAGTTGTGTGTGGAAATATACAATTCTTGAGCCACTTCCTAGAAGGCTATGCCAATTTATATACAATTTATATAACACATATACACCAATAATCTACGAGAGTGCTCATTTTCTATTGCTCTTGCCAATACTGGGGTTAGCAACTTCTTTTTATCCCCCCATAACATAATAGGTCAAAAAAGTGTATCGCTTCATTAGCTTTTATTTACTTATGAGTAAAGTAGAGCATCTCTTTATATATGTTTATTAGCCATATGCTTACATTATGGATTGTTTGTAGATGTTGTCTGTTTTTCTATTGAATTGTTTGTATATTTTGGATTTGTATGCAATATTTATAGATAATAGACCTTTGTATTTTAAATATAATCATTTTCCCAGAATCTGTCATGTGTCTTTCATCTGTGTGTATTGTCTTTTTACCATATAGAAATTAAACATCCTGACATAATTAGATCTAAGGGGAATTCTCCTTTATAGCTTCTTTCATGTGTTTTTCTTCATGTCCTTATTTTTGCTTTTAAGTATTTTTAATCTTCCTGGAATTTGTTTCCATATGTGGTGTGATATAGGACTTATTTTTTTTAAATAAATGTATATTAATTATCTCCACTGATACGAAATGTCACCTGTAGGGGTGCCTGGCTGGCTCTAGTGGGTAGAGCATGCAACTCTCGATCTGCTGATTGTGGGTCTGAGCTCCATGTTGGGCGCAGAGATTACTTTAAAAACAAACAAAAAAATGTCACCTGTAACATGAACTAAATTCCTGTATTTGTGTATCTGTATCTATATTCCTATCAATATATCTGATTTTAAATTCCATTTTCTTACTTTGAGGTTTTTTTTTTTACTTTGAGTTTTTTTAATCCCATGTTAACACATTGTTTCTAAGTTCTAAATTATACAGTTTATTAAAAAAAAAAAATTATTCTCAGGGATCCCTGATTGGCTCAGTGGTTTAGCGCCTCCTTCAGCCCAGGGTGTGATCCTGGAGTCCTGGGATCGAGTCCCACATCAGACTCCCTGTATGGAGCCTGCTTCTCCCTCTGCCTGTGTCTCTGCATCTCTCTCTGTGTTTCTCACGAATAAATAAATAAAATCTTTAAAAAAATTCATCTCTTCCCCCCTTATCTAGACATCGTAGGTTTTTCTGTTATTTTGGCCTTCTTGAAAATTAGCTCTTGCTTTATTTTTGTTTTCTATTTATTGATTTTTCTTAGTTAATTTCCTCAAATTTCCTGGGGGCGGATTTGGTTATCTTTCTATTGTCTTCCTGTATTAAGTGCTCATTTATAATTTGGGTGTGCTAATTCTTCTTTTAGTGGAAGATTTAAAAGTGTGAGTTTCCATTATGATCATATCTCATAGATATGTAGCTTTTAAATTTTATTTATAGATTAAAAAATTAAAAAAAATTAGCACAGGAATTATATAAAAGAGGGGCTTTTAATCTTTAATGGTTGGATTTTTGAGGGGTTTTTGTTGTATAATTAGTTAAAAATGAGTGAAATATAGATTGTGATTTAGTTGTTAATTTTAACCACATGCACATACAGATGAAAATCAAAGCATCTAGATGGTGATTCCTAACTTTTGGGGGATTTTGCCTAGTTGTTTGACTTTATGATTCTGCCTGCCTTTTCTTTGCCAAATGTTACAGGTTAACTTTATTTTGAGAATGTTTTAGTAGTCTTTAAGACACACAAATGGAGATGATCTTCTAGAGTTTGAAAAACTAGGGTAAAGTGGTAATTGTACTGCACTTTTATTGATTACAATTCAGAAATATGAAAAATTCTGGAATATTTTTGCCTCATCATACTATTCTGATATCTAAGTTAACTTTTTAATTTTACAAATACCAAAACATGTTCTTTTAGTGTTAATTATGGTAAGTGTTTTTGGGAAAGAAATAACAGTATTTGTGACATGTTAAAAAAAGGCACATGTGGCTGCCATGAGTATACATTTCTCTTAGGTGATTAAAGCATCTTTCAAATTGAAAAATATTTAATAAAAGTATCTTTTAGGTGTTAAAAGATAAAAATAAATAATAATAATAAATAGTTTATAATAATATTTTAAAAAATTTTAAAGTTATTTTAAAAGTTACTTTAAAACTATTTTTTAAAAGTTATTTATTTTAATGGCTACATTTTATTTTATTTTATTTTTTTTAAAGATTTAATTTATTTATTCATGATAGTCACACAGAGAGAGACAGAGAGGCAGAGACACAGGTAGAGGGAGAAGCAGGCTCCATGCAGAGAGCCTGACGTGGGATTCGACCCCGGGTCTCCAGGATCGCGCCCCGGGCCAAAGGCAGGCGCCAAACCGCTGCGCCACCCAGGGATCCCAATGGCTACATTTTAGGACAGATTTATATCAACAGAAAACTTGAGAATATAGTACTGAGAGTTCCTGTATACCCTCCCTATCTAGTTTGGCTATTACTAAATCACTTACATTAGAATGACACATTTGTTACAATTAATGAACCAATATTAATATATTAAGTTCTGTAGTTAATTCAGCTTAGTTTTAACTAATGTTTTTTTTTCTGTTTCAAGATCCCATCTCAGATAACCATGTTCCATTAAGTTGCCATGTCTCCTTAGACTCCTCTTGGCATTTTTAATTTTTTCTTTTTGGAGGGGAGGGTGCAGAGGGAGAGAATATTAAGCAGGCTCCATGCCTGATGCAAGGCTTGCTCTCATGATCCTGAGATCATGACTTGAGCTGAAATCAAGAGTCAGATGCTTTACTGACTGAGCCACCTAGGCACAACCTGATTTTAGCCATTCTGACAGGTGTGAGGTGATTATCTCATTATAGTTTTGATTTGTACTTCCCTGATGATAAGTGATATTGACCATCTTTTCATGTGTCTGTTGGCCATCTGTGTGTTTTCTTTGGAAAAATGTCTATTCATGTCTTCTGCCCATTTTTTAATTGGATTATTCATTTTAGGAGTGTTGAGTTTTATAAGTTCTCTAGATATTTTGGATACTAACCCTTTATCAGGTATGTCATTTGCATATACATTCTCCCATTTGGTAGGTTACCTTTTAGTTATGCTGATTGTTTCCCTCACTGTGCAGAAGATTTTTATTTTGATGAAGTCCTAATAGTTTATTTTTCTGGAGACATATCTAGGAAGAGTTGCTATGGCCGATATCAAAGAGATTACTGCCTGTGTTCTCGTCTAGGATTTTAATAGTTTTCTTGTCTCACATTTAGATCTTTAATCCATTTTGAATTTATTTTTGTGAATGGTAGCATTATCTACAATAGCCAAATTATGGAAACAGCCATATGTCCCTTGACTGATGAATGGATAAAGAAGATGTGGTGTACACACACACACAACCACACACACCGGAATATTAGCCATAAAAAGAACGAAATCTTGCCATTTGTAATGATGTGGAGGAGCTAGAGTATCATGCCAAGTGAAATAAGTCAGAGAAAGACGAGGGGTGGGAGGATGGGTGAAATAGGTGGTGGGGATGAAGGAGTGCACTTGTGATGAGCACTGGGCGTTATATGGAAGTGTTGATTGAATCCCTAAATTGTACACCTGAAACTAATACTACACTGTATGTTAATTAACTGGAACTTAAATAAAAACTTGAAAAAACCCAGTGTGTTAAATAATAGCTAACATTTGTGAATGATTATATTTCCCAGGCTTTTAAAAAATGCTCTTTACATATAACAACTAACTTACTCTTCAAGACAATCTCATGAGGGAAAATAATATTATGGTTTTTTGGGGGGAGAAAACTGGAGCCTGAAAGGTTAAGTAACTTATGTTAAACCTTTTGCTGTTTGCCACTCTGATAACTGACAGATGATAGATGGCTATTTCTTTTTCCTTTCCTTTTTTTTTTTTAACAGTTTTTTTATGTTTAGGAACCATTTGTGTTTATTAAGTAGCAATTGGTGGAGCTGTCTCCACCTTCTCTACTGATTTCATCCCTGAGGGAAGTACAGTCTCATGTGATTGCCTTGGTTCCTTGTTCTATAACAGTGGGGCCCAGGATAGAAATAAAATACAGTTATTGTGCCTTTATTATAACATTTTAAATATATATCAGAATATTTTTATGGATTTCCCCCCTTGCTTTTTAGATCAACACAAAATGAGAGACTTCTTACAAATACTGCGTCACCTCCTGAAGTGGTTCCTGTTGATGATTCTGTTTCTGAGGAAGCGACTGAGGATGCTGCTGGAGTCAAAGGAGACAGCTCCACCAAGGGTTTTGAACCTAGTAAAGAGTTACATTCTAGACCCAGTAAATCTCAGGAATATATACAGGGTGTTTCAGTTAGACCATCAGTTATTCAAAAACTGGAGAAGGGACAGCAGCAGCCCTTAGGGTTTGTTCATAAAATTGGAAGTGGTGTGAAGGAATTTAATCCAGTTGGGATAGGTCAAGCTACACATACTAGACGAAGCTTAATATGTCCCTCAGTGATTTCTAGTGCTCCTTCTAGTTGTTTAGCTGGAAGTTCCTATGATAGACCAGTTACAACTAAACCTACTAAGTTACCAGCAGCAGCCAGTTCAGAGACAGTCAGAAAATGTGACCCAAACAAAGCTGACAGATACCTTGAACAGCCAGACAGGGGCTCTAGAAATCCTGGGCTATCGTCCAATCTAGAAACGTCTTCAGTTTCTTATCAGAAACCTAAAGAATCGACTAGGAAATCTTTAGGTATAAGTTCAGATAAATTGATCATACAGGAAGATATAAAGTCTCAACGTAAAACTTTGTCAGCTGGCGCTAAAGGCCGTGACTTTGTGGGTATGGAAGACTCCTTAAAGTCTGAATCTCTTTCCAAATTAGCTGTCAACCAAGCAATCAGCCTGAATAAAACTGGCATGCCTTCTAATAAAGGAGTCTTTGAAGATGCTACTGCAAAGCACCGTGAGAAATTCTTTTCTGGTATGGGTCCTACCCAAGAGGAAAAGCATTTGGTTTTTAATAAGTCAGCCTTTTTGGAACAGAAGAGCTCAGTGATTTCTGAAGTGAAGTTTGCTCGTGGCTCTCTTCAGTCAGTGTCCAATCCACCCGAAGAGGCTGCACAAGACCTTTGGAAGGAGGAACAAATTGACCAAGAAGAGAAAAACTATGAATCGAGAGCTTCTGAAATGAGTTTTGACTGCAGTTCTCCATTTCAAAATTCACCTACTGACCAATCTAAAGTGACTGCCAAAGAAATAAACCTTTCAAAGGAAGCATATGCTGATTTGCAGTGTAAGAATAATAAATCTTATGTTTCTGAAATAAGTTCTGATCGTGATGGCTCCCTTCGGTTGGCTACCAACCGAGCTCAAGTAATTGTTAAAGGTGTAAGTGTTCAGAAGGCAAAGCCTATCAGCTTAGTTGATGAAAGCTATGAATCTAGTGATTCTGAGATTAATTATGATTGTGATGCCTTACTTCAGTCAACTGATGACTACCCCCAACAGCCTCCAAAAGAAGTAAGCCTTCCTAAGGAGGAACACATTGACTTGGTTGATAAGAACTATGGATCGAGTAGCTCCGAAGTAAGTACTGATTGTGCTTTTCCTCTTCAGTCAGTGGGTGACCGACTCCCAGTGGCTGTCACAGAAGCAAAACTTCAGAAGGTTCACATTGGCTTGGTTGATAAGAACTATGGTTCAAGTTGTTCTGAAACAAGTATTGACAATGATGCTTCTCCTCAGTCAGCAGCTGACCATCCCCACCTGGTTGTCAAAGAAAGAAACCTAAAGGATAGACCGGTCTACCTGAAAGATAAGAACCTTAAAATCAGTAGCGCTAAAGCCCATCTTGATTTTGCTGTTTCCCTTGAAACAGTGATTGACGAATCTCAGAGGGCTGTTGAAGAAATAAATCTTCTGGAAGAGAAGAATGAACCTGTGGAGATGAACTATGATTCTCATGGTTCTGAATTGAGTTTTCACACTGACGCTCGATTAGTGCCTGGCCAGTCCGGAGTAATAGTTAAAAAAGTAAACCCTCGAGAAGTAGCTGTTGACCTGGAGAGTAAGAGTGTTAAATCTAGCAATTCTGATCAAAGTTTTGATTCTCGTGCTTCTCTTTATCAGTCAACTAATGATCAACGTCAAGGGGCTCTGGGTGAAATAAGTCTGAAAGAGCTAAATGTTGACATGGAAGTTAAGAGCTATGGGTGCTCCAGTTCTGAGTTGACATTTGAATCTGATCCCCCTGCTGTGTCCGGTACCGAGCAATCTGAGATGGACATTGAAGAAATAAGAAAAAGGCACATTAAATTGGAAGGTGAGCGCTCTGGGTCAAATAGTTCTGGAATAACTTTCGATTCTGATATTCTTCTTCGCTCAGGAGGTGACCAACCTCACGTAGCTGTTTATGTGGAGGAACCTAGTCACCTGGAAAATAAGACTAATACATCTCGTGTTTCTGAAATAACTTTCGATTCTGATATACCTGTTCATTCGGGAACTACTCAACCTGAACGAGCTGTTAAAGACATAATCATTCAGAAAGAAGAATATATACACTTAGGGAGGAAGAATGATGAACCCAGTGGTTCTGAAATAAGTTTGGATTTTTATGTTCCTCCTCATTCAGTTATTGACCCTCCGGAAGTAGCTATGCAAAAGCTAAATCTTCAAAAAGAAGAGCAGATATACTTAGAAAATAAGGACAATGAACCTAGCGGTTCTGAATTAAGTTTGGATTATGGTATTTTTCATTCAATGACTGGCCATTCTAAAGATCCCATTAAAGAAATAAACCTTCAGGAAGAAGAGCACATACATTTAGAAAATAAAGGTAATGGGCCTAGTGTTTCTGAAATCAGTTTGAAATCTGACATTTCTTATCATTTAATGGCTGATCATCCTAACATAGCTGTTAAAGAAATAAGCCATCAGAAGGAACACATAAACTTACAAGATAAGGATAATGCATTAAATGTGTATGAAACAAGTTTGGATCCTGGTGTCCACCTTCATCGGTCAGTGACTCACAAGCCTGAAACAGCTGTTAAAGAAATATGGCTTCAAAAAGAAAGACATGCTAAATTCAAAAGTAAAAGTGCTAAATTTACTGGTTCTGAAACAGATTCTGACATCCCTCATTATTTAGTGACTGAACCTCAAATAGCTGTCAAAGAAATCAATGTTCAGAAAGAAGAACATGTTCTAGAAAAAAAGAGTGATACATATAGTAGTTCTGGAATAATGTTTGATTCTGACGTCCTTCCTCAGTTAATGACTGAAACACCTCACATTGCTATTTTGAAGGAGGACCATGTTGACCCAGTAGGTGAAAGTACTGGATCTAGAGGCTTTGCAATAAACTTGGATATTGGTGTCCCTCTTCATTCAGTCATTAGCCAACCTCCGCTAACCCTCATGAAGGAAAAAAATGTTCATCTGGAAGACAAAAACAGTGAATCTAGTCATTGTAAAATAAGGTATGATACTGGTGACCCTCTTCAGCTATTGACTGGACAATTTCAGGAAGTGGTTAAGAAAACAAACCTGAGGAAGGAAAGGAAAGTTGTAATGAAAAATAAAATGGTTCAAACTAGAGGTTCTAAATTAATGCGTGGTTTTGGTGTTTCTCTGGTGGCTGATCACCCTGAAGGGGCTGTTAAAAGAGGAAACCTTGAGAGTGAAGGTCATGGGAACGTGGAAGATAAGAACAGCCAGTGTAGTGGTTCTGAAATGAGTTTGGATTCTGATTTCTTGGTTGAGTCAATAATTGAACAACCTCAAATAACTATTTTGGATCAGGACCACATTGAGCTAGAAGATAAGCACAGTCAATCTGGTGGTTCTGAAATGAGTTTTGATTCTGAGGATCCTCTTCAGTCAGTGGCTGACCAGGTTAGAGAAACTGTTAAAGAAATAAGCCTTTGGAAGGATGAAGATGTAGAAGATAAGAGGGATGAATCCAAGGGTTTTGAAGTTATGTATGACTCTAATGTCCCTTTTCAAAAGTCAGTGGCTTCCCAAACGGAAGAAGTCATTGAGGGGATGAACCTTTGGAAGGAGCATGTTGACTTGCAAGGGAAGGTTGTGGAACCTAGTGATTCTAAAATAAATTTTGATTCTGATGAACCTCTTCAGTCTGTGGCTAATGAAATTCAAGATGCTATTGCAGAAATAAATCTTCTGAGGGAAGGACATGTTTGTCTGGATGATAAGGGCTATGAACCCAGTGATTCTGAAATAATTTATGTTTCAAATGTCCCTCTTGAATCAGTGGTTGAGCAACCACACATTTTGGAAGGGGAACATGCCAATTTGGAAGATAAGAGCAATGTTGTCTGTGGTCCTGAAATAGCTTTTATTTCTGATGATCACCTTCAGTCAGTGGCTGACCAGCTTCAAAAATCTGTTAAAGAAGTCAGTCTTTGGAAGGAAGACCATATATACCTGGAAGATAAGAGCTATAAACTAGGTGACTTCGATGTAAGTTATGATTCTGATGTTCCTGTTCACTTCGTGACTGATCAGTCTCCTCTGGCAATCAAAGAAATCAACTTGCAAAAGAGGGGTCATCATGACCTAGGAGATAAGAGCTGTGTACCTAGTGTTTCTGAAATAAAATGTGATTCTGGTGTTCATTTTCAGTTAGAAGTTGATCAATCTGAAGTGGTGTGCAAAGAAATAGATCTTCCGAAGGAAGGGCATCTTGGCATGGAAGTAAAGACCGGTGAACCTAGTGATTCTGAATTAATGTGTGAGTCTGATGTCCCTCTCGAAATAGTGGTTAATGAACTTCAAGTGTCAGTTAAAGAAGCAAATCTTCGAAAGATGCTATTTGTGGATCTGGTGACCAGTGATAGTGACTGTGAAGTGATTGCTGAGTCTGATATCCCTTTTCAGCAGGTGATTGACACACCTCACGTGACTGTCAAAGAAATCAACTGTATAAATACAGAAGGCTTTGATCTAGAAGGTGAGTGCTGTGACTCCTATGATTCTGAAATAGGATATGTATGTGAAGCCTCTCCTCAGTCACTGGCAAACCAGTCCAAAGAGACTTTCAAAGTGGTAAACCAGAAGAAAGACTATATTATTTTGCAGGAGTCAAGCTGTGATGGTTCTGAAATAAATTTTCAAATTGATCCCCCAGATCGGTCTGTGACTTACTCATCACAAGGGTCTGATAAAGAAATGGTGAAATACATTGATTCAGAAGAGAAGAGTTGTGGATCTGATAGCCCTAAAACAAATTTTAAGTGGGAAGAGGATTCTCAGCCAGTGGTTGACCAACTTCAGAAGGCCGACAAAGGAATCAACGTTTGTCAAAGGAAAAATCCAGAAACTACCAGCCGAAAAGATAAGCACCATGAACCTGTTTCGGCAGTGCCTCGTAATGCCTCTCCTGGGTCGGCAGCCCATCAAAGGTCTGGTAAAGGAAAACTTTTGAAGTTAAAACATGCAGATCCAGAAAGTATGAGCTGTGAACCATGCAGTTCCGGAATGAGTTTCCAGTGTGATCGTGCTCTCCAGTCTGATGCTGACCAGCCTCAAGAGGCTGGCTCTAAAGCAGGACTATTTAAGAAGATGCCTCTGGATGTGGAAGAAACAAACCCTGATTCCCATTCAAGCTCTATTTTCGTGGTTGATCCTGTAAGGAACCTGGACAAAGCAAAGGAGGTCGTAGAAGACAATCCTGACGAACCGGTCCTTGAAGCCTTGCCTCATGTCCCTCCTTCATTTGTAGGGAAAACGTGGTCTCAAATCATGAGAGAAGATGACATGAAAATTAATGCTCTTGTGAAGGAATTTAAGGAAGGTCGTTTCCACTGTTACTTTGATGACGACTGTGAGACCAGGAAGATAAAAAAAAAAAATTTGAATGAAGGAAAAAAGATTACCTGGGCTGACGCAAGTCAGGACACCACAGCGATTCAAGTTCTTTCAGATTGTGACGATAACGCAGGTGGCATTTCAGATACTGATGACTTTTCAGTGGCCTTAGATAAATCTAGCCATCATTCTACAGTAAAGAGGCCTTATTATGAACAATCATGGCGAGTGGCTTCTCGATGTCAGGCTGTAAAAGTCAGCCATGGAACTCAAACCAATCTCACATGTCTGTCACAGACCAAAGGAAGTGAAGAGGAAGACTCCATGGGGAAGCGTTCGCTTTTACAGAAGGACAAAAAATCAAAAAAGAAAGTGAAAATCGGAACACTTGAATTTCCTGAAACATGTACTAAAGTTCTGAAGCCTTTGCAACCCAATGCCTTAGTCTATGTTATTTCTTCAAATATGAAATTTCAGGACAGTGAATGCGCCAACTTTGCTAAAAAGTACCGCAGCTGCAGAAGTCGGGATGTCAGCATAGAGTACAAATATAAACGGCGTACCTTTAATTATTATGACCCACTGAACAAGAAAATTGTGATTGATCCTCCGCCCAGCCTGGAGGAGTTGGACAGAAATAACTGGCTTAATCTCAGCGACCTGAGCTCCAGCTCAGGCGATGAAGATGCTCAAGACGCTGACCCGACCGCCGTTTTGACGCTCCGAGACGAGCTGCTGGCCTACCCGGGCGCCCCCGTTTCCCCCGAGCCTGCGCCGAGGCCCGGGACCTCGGGCGTCGGCGCAGCTGCAAAGGGACGGGGCGCCCAGCTGCCGCCGTCGGCCCGCGCCGCGGCCGGGACCTCCTCACAGGCGGCGCCTCGCAAGTTCCTGGAAAGCAAACGGAAGACCCAGACCCAGAGGAGGTTGACGACGCCGCCTACTGCTAATCCCGGTTTCCCCCAAAAGGTGTACAAACCCATTACGCTCCACCCCAAACCCAGAACCGCCTCGGAAAAACGCCCCATTTGGATTCAGACCAAGCTAAGTGATATCATTCAGAAGTACATTTCAAAATACTCTGCTTTTCTGCGTCGCAAGTATCAGTCCAGGAGCGCGTTCGTGAGACTGCACCTTAAGAAGAAAACGGGCGACGTCACTAAGTTAAAGAAGGGAAAGAGCGCGGCCCCAACGCCTCCGGGCTCGTCCGGCCCGCCCGGTCCTTCCGGTCCGCCGGGTCCCTCGGTTCCGCCGGGTCCCTCGGTTGCCCCGGGTCCCTCGGTTCCGCGGGGTCCCTCGGTTCCGCCGGGTCCCTCGGTTCCGCCGGGTCCCTCGGTTGCCCCGGGTCCCTCGGTTCCGCCGGGTCCCTCGGTTGCCCTGGGTCCCTCGGTCACCCCGGGTCCCTCGGTTCCGCCGGGTCCCTCGGTTCCGCGGGGTCCCTCGGTGGCGGTCGCTGCCTCCGGCTCTACTGCCAAGCCACCTGCGCAAGGTGCTTGCCCCCCGGCAGGAAAAAAGAGGAATGGTGGTAAAAAACGCCCCAGGAAGAAACGCAGGCGGCTTTCCAGGCCCGTTAAGATCTACGCTTTGAGAAGCTTGTACTCTCAGGTGCCCTACTCCGACAGGATGAGGACTCGGCTCTCGGAGAAGCCGCGGGCGCCCGAGGCCACCTAGTGTGGGCGGCCGCCGGGCCAGCCCCGCCCCGCCCGCCCCGCCCGCCCCGCCCGCCCCGGTGGCTTGTGCACACCGCTTGCCCGGCTCTGGTGAAAAAACTACCCTTCGACTATTTTGCTACAGACATTATTTTTCAGAACTTTTGTAATTCATTTAAAATTCGTGTTTAAGGTCCTTTCTCCCCTCCCTCCCCCCGTTTTTGAAAGATGCAGACGCACCCTTGTCCGTTGGCTGTAGAAGAGCTTCATCCTAATTTATACCCATAACTCAGCACCCTACGTACACATTTTTTCTCCCTCAAATCATGTCCCTCTTATTTATTTTTTTATGACTGTATCTCATGTCAGCAGGTTGTCATATTGCAGAAACTGAATGTGGCAAGCATTAAATGCTATCTTATTTTTACTTTCTAAAAAATCGGAACAAACGAACCCGTGCCTCTGTGTTTTTCCGGAGTGGCGTTGTCCATATCGTACTCTAACTGGATAACTAAAAAGGAGAAACTAGAATAAATTCGACTCTTGAGTGAGGTTGATTGAAATAATCACGAACAACATGTAATCTACCTTTCTTTTTAAAAAAGCATTCAAGAAAATGAGATTCCGTGATCTTTAATCGAGTTAAAAACAAAACAAAACAAAACAAAAGCCCGCCTGGGGATTTTACATACAAAAACACAAACTCCTTCTGCTTCATTTAAATTGGATCTGCAAGTCTTTGACTTTCCTTATTTGGACACACACACATAAACGATCTCTGTAGGTTTTTCTTTAGCATTATTAGATCTTGAGGAGACCATGATCCTGCCAGTGTAATTATGTTTTCTACCACCTTTATTCCCCTCCACCTGAAGCGTTGGTGGTTTAATATGAAAACCTGGGTTATCCTTACGGCCTTACCTCTCAAAAGCATTTCTGCCACCATCGTGTCATTTTTTTCCGTAATAGCTTGCACTGAAATCACTGGGGTGGTAATTTGGGCAGACCGTTAATTGTTGTCATGAACGAATTATTTGTAATCTTAATATTTCAAAAGATCTAACAAAACCGTGATAACCTAAGTGGAGGCCAGTTTTGCAAGGGAAACACTACATATCTGTGCATTAGTTTGGCTTTCCTTAAACTTGCTAGCTGATTTTAAGAGTCCAAACAAAAGACGTTAAGATAAGCGGTTTGGGTCTGAGATACTCAGAATATGTTTAGATCCTTTATCCAGGGGCACTGGTTGAGCTGGTTCAGACGCATCCAGGTATCCTGTTAAGACCAGGATCCTGGACCCTTTCCTATCGTTAATGTTAAAGGAAACACGAATTTCAACTCTATTGTATAAACCACATTTTACTGAAACTAGATCAGTGTACCATGACTTCAGAGATAAAAATGTGTTACTTTAGAATTAATGAAATATAGTGTAACAGTTGGTGTCTAAATGTAGTTTTATTTCAGGGGCCGTTTTTAAGCTGTGGGTACGTTATGATGGTGTTCTGTTGTAATTTCTTTACTTCTAAATTTTTTTTTTTTTGGGGGGTACTTCTAAATTTAGAACAGTAATTCTGTTAAAAAAAAGGACAAATATTTATATTTTTAGTTGCAGAGCAACTTCAACCTTGCCTCGTATACAAACATATTTTAATTCCCCCTCTTAAAATAATACTATGGGCCACTAGTTTAAAATAATCCTCCAATTTTAATTTAGAAAGAAAACTGTCCTACTGATTAGGAAGCTCACAAGCAGCTAATATACAAAAATATCCTATTTGTGGATATTGGTGTCTTTTCCTATGAAGTAGACACGGTAATTTCCTTAAGTACTATTAGTAGGCATTCTGGATGCTTTAGGTTTAAACTTAAAAGCAGGAGATCATATGGAAATGTACTCAGTGACGATGATCTATTGTGATTGCATTATGCAGAGAGGACAGTTCTTGTAAGTCAAATGATCAAAAGCAGTTAAAAATTTTACTACTTTTTTCACATTGGAGACTTCTAAATACCATGTTTTTGAGAGAAAAAGGGTTTATATTTAAAATTTATATTACTAAAAATATCAAACTATAATACAGTCCTGATTATTTTTTTTAACATTTTGGAGATGTTTATAAGTTCCTGTAGTCATTATTTTAGACAAGCTTGAAAACTTAAAATTGTAAAAATTATAATTTAAATTAAATTAGGAATGAATTACTTTCAGAATTTGGTAGGATACAAGATATGCCCCTTTGTCAAAATATATTTTGGCTTAATTTGCAGATTAGATGAAACAGTTGGATGTTTTTTGTGTATTCAAGAATGCATTAAATTCTTTTAATAGTGAAAAATCAAGTTATAACCACAGTGAATATTTTATTAATCTTGTCCTTGTTCAGTATCTTGCATAAATTTTTATTATAATTGTCCCAAGTTATGCAGTGTGTGGACAATATTGTGTGAAGTGTGTTTTGCATTTGTGCATTTAAATTATTTGTGTAATTAGGGCTCTGAGTGACACTTTTTGGTAAAGAGAAACTATATTTAAATATTCAAGCAAGTATATATTTCCATGTAAAGCTAATGTGAAGACTAATGTATTTTTTATAATGCAGTTTAAAGAGTAAATTTGTTTTCAAAGTTGCCAAGATAAAATTTATCAAATATTGAAATTTGTCTCTACTTTCTCCTCATGTTAGGAAAGTTTTTCTGGGAATACTTAAGGAATCAGAGAATAATGAAAACGAGTTCATTTTATAAATGGTCTTAGAGATAATAAATAAGAGAATATAAATGTTGATGCTGGTGAGGAAATAGTTTAACCAAAGATATACAGGTATGTCCATGGAATACTTATTTCAAAGGATTAAAATTAAACAACTATTTATTTGTCTGGTGGAGTAGTGGGTTAGCAACTTTTCACTTTGTATACCTGTATTGAAAGAGTCAATGAACAGGACTGAGTTCAGGAGGCAGTAGATACATCATTATCTGACACCTGCTGGGAAGAGAGAACTCCAGAGCCTCCAGTATCATAGTGTATGTTATCAAGGACAAGAAAACATGGAAAAAAGTATACGTATGTCACTGAGGTCGGGGCCTTTGGCCTCAATAGTATTGATTGCTGGGTTTTTTTGGTCCAGGATTATATTGCTAAGATGTAACAACAGCCTACTCTTTGTGAGAAAAAATTACCAAGGTAAAAATATGTGCCGGATGTCCATATTCAATAAAGGACTTTCTATATAGAAATAAAATGTGGAACATACTGAAAAATCATGTAATTAGGGAATTAACACATCAAAATGTCAACTTGAGAAGATGAGAGGCTGAGGAAGAGTCTCAACATTTCCTTAAACTTTATTTAGACCCCAAATATTAGAGAAATAATATAGTAAGTTTCCGTTGTTCTTCTTATACTTTATATGTATATTTAAAAAGTTCTCCCAAAATATTTTAAACTATTTACCTTGATTAAGAAATAGGTCTAGGATGAACTATAATTTGTTGCTGAATCTTTAAATAAGTATGGACTTATACTTTATTTACATTTATAATTTATTATATGCATGTTGTTTTTTACATGCATTTTATTTTCTAAGTTTTTAAGCTGGACGTGTGTATGTGTGTATGTGTGTGTGTGTGTGTGTGTGTGTGTGTGCGCGCGTGTACATCTTGAGCCCTTACTTACTAAGTGCCGGGCATTGTTCTAAGCTTTTAACCTGTATTATCTCATTTGATCTTCAAAGAGCCCTTATGAGTTAGGTACTGTGATTGTCACTAAATAGCTCTATGCCTCAATTTTGAGATTACAAATGAGTTGTTATTTACTGTAATCAAACGGGGATTGCAGTTAATCCCCAGTGCCAGGACACCACTAATCTACTGTCTGTATAGTTTAGCCTTTTCTGGACATTTCATGTAAATGGCATCATACAATATGTGGTGTTTGTATCTGGCTTCTTTCATTTACTATAGTGTGTTTGAGGGTCATTCATGTTGTAGCATGTATCAGTATTTTGTTCCTTTTTATTGCTGAATAGTATTTATAATTAGTTTTTAATGAAGCTGGTAACAGAATGCTGGTCTCCTGATAAATATGATAAAAAGCTGTTAGGCTCGAGGCTAGCTGTTCCTTTATTACTCTCATACCTGTTACCCTTGATTATTATTACCCCATTTCCAAAACCAACTGGATATCTGCCTTTTTAAGTGCCCTTATCCCATACTTGAATGCTTTATACTTCCTCTGTCTTTGACTCTTAACTCCCTTTACTGCTCATCTTAGCATTCTTTTCACTGTGCTTTGTGAATTCTCATTTTCAGTATCAACACATTACCCTGTGTTCTCCATCTCTGCACAGTGGATTGCTTGAATGTAACCGAACTGAGAATCACATCCAAGTTAGCCGTTATCCTAATCTACATGTGCTGTAGAGCCAGGAAGTGTTGGTGATGGTACTGGTCATGGTGAACATTTTTCTTTAAAGTTACTCTTCTCCATAACCCCAGTACACATCATCAAAGTCAACATTGATTGGTATGGTAGAACTCTCTACTCCACAGACCTCATTTGGATTTTGCAGATTGTTCCAAAATTTCCTCTAAAGGTCCGGGATTTGACCCAGGATCACACACTGTCATGACTGTTCAGTTTCCTTCTGTATGGAGCAGTTCCTCAGCCTTTCTTTGTATTTAATAACTTGACATTTTGAAGTGTACAAACCAGTTTCTTTGTGGAATGTCCCTCAGTTTGAGTTTGTCTGGTGTTTCTTTATAGTTAATGCTTTGGGTGGGGGGGAGTGGGGCAGAAATTCTGTGGACTTTTCAATGTATCATAACCGCAGCCATGTGATGTCAGTTTGAATAAAAGTGGTGATTGAAAATATCCAGTCTTTGTCTTTATCTTAGAGGAAAAAATGTTAACAATCTGAGATGGGGGCGTCATAGTGAGTAAGTTATCAGCAGTTATATTTTTTCACGGCTGAATTTGAGACAATTGTGACGGAAAATTTGGTTTTATCTATCATCTAACTCATAGATTAGACAGTAGCTAATGTGTACACTTAACAAATATTAATTAAGCCCCTACTATGTGCTTGGTCCTCTGATGGGTGCTGAGGATCCAAGCATCAACCACACAAGCCTCTAATTGCTCACTTTCATTAGCTGATATGAGTGAAAGAGAATTTCAGTAGTGATAAGATAATGAATGTGCAGCATAATTCTTACACTTTCAAAAGATTGTTAATAAACCTCTATAGATAACACAGGATACTGCTATTTGGCATGGAAAAATTTCTCAGTTTTCTGCACTGAGGCCATTTGCAAGGCATTATCTAGAAAGATTGCTTTCCTGTGTTTGCATTACTATGAATAGTCTCCCCTCTGTTGGTTTGTTGCATCAAGATGAATTGTTACATAGGCTCCCTTAGTTATTTGTTTATCAGGGTACAGAAAAGATGTCCTAAGGACAAGTTGGTATATTCATCATACGTTTAGTTTTTGAGTTGAGATATTGTCAGCTCTTTTGAACTGGAAAAATAGAGGGTTAATTAATTTTTTTGGAGAGTTGTTATTACTGGTCACAGATAATGAATAAATGATACTATACCCATTGAGCTGAAATTATGAGGTGAATGACCACTTGAAAATTCAATTATTATCCACCATGATTATTTCACTGCACCAAATGGTGGTATCCTAGTAACTGACTATTACTGTGGTTTCACACAGGGTCCTTACATCTAGAATATATTTATTTAAGTGAGTGTTTGAGGTAGTATTGATGGCTCTATAGTCAGAGAAACCACTTGACCTTGATAGGTGATAATTTTTAGGTTTTCATACTGGGTATACTACTTCACATATCTATAACCCAGCAGAACTACAAAGTTCCATTTTTCCTACAGAGAAAGAATCTCAAGTCAAATATGAAAAGTTGCATCATAGTGTTTGACAGTCTATTGAGAACGAAGTTACCCCAAATTGCCCAGCATAGTCAGTAGCAACTGCCAGGTAGCATTTGGAGCTAGGATATTTCTTCAGCTATGCTGAATGATTGTGTGAGACAGCAGAGCATGAGGATAGTTTTAAGGGGCAGGATAGAGGGACTGTGTGGGGGGGAAGGTGGTAAAAAAAAGTGGCAGAATGAAAACAGAGCTAAATTTTCGTATTACCTATAACCAAGTGGTCCCTTTAAACGTTGATGATAGTGGGCACCTGGGTGGCACAGTCGATAAGGGGTCTGATTCTTGATTTTGGCTCAGGTCATGATCTCAGGGTTGTGAGATGGAGCCCCGTGTCTGGCTCTGTGCTCAGCATGGAGTCTGCTTGAGGTTCTCTCTCCTCTCCACCACTCTTCTCTCCCTTTAAAATAAATAAATCTTCAAAGAAAAAAAAGCTGATGAAAGCATGGCCATTTTTAATATCTTTAGATCACCTTATTAAATGACCTAACGTTCATTTATTTATTTATTAAAGATTTTTATTTGTTTATTCATGAGAGACACACAGAGAAGGGCAGAGATACAGGCAAAGGGAGAAGCAGGCTCCATGGAGGGAGCCCCATGTGAGACTCGATCCCGGGACTCCAGGATCAGGCCCTGGGCCAAAGGCAGGCGCTCAACCACTGAGTCACCCAGGGATCCCCCTAACATATTTTTTAAGATTGAATTTATTTATTAGAGAGCACGAGCTAGGCAGGGAGGAGTAGAAGGAGAGAGAGAAGCAGACTCCCTGCTGAGCAGGGAACCAGACTCTAGGCTCGATCCAAGAACCCTGAGATCATGATCTGAGCCAAAGCCAGATGCTTAACTGATTGAGTCAGCCAGGCTCCCCTAAATGACTTAACATTTATTTATTTTTATTATATCTTATGTGACTTTTATTGAAATAGAATTCATATAACATAGAATTTACTCATTTAGAGTACAATTCAGTGGTTTTTAGGATATTCACAGTTGTGTAGCCATCACCACAATCCAATTTAGAACATTTTCATCAGTGAAACCCCATGCACACCAGCAGTCAATAAACTGCATTTGAAACCAGAAAGAAACTCCATACTTAACAGTTGCCCTCCACTCCTGCAACCTCCCTTTATCCCAGCCTCCCCGCAGTTGCTAATCTACCTAATGTCTCTATGGATTTGCCTATTCTGGCCATTTTATAAAAACAGGATCAAAAGAAAAAAAAAACAGGATCATATAGTATGTGGCCTATTTGTGACTGGCTTTTTTCATCTATGTTGTAGCATGACTTGGTACTTCAATTCTTTTTATTGCCAAATAACGTCTCATTGTATGGATATATCCCATTTATTCATCCCTTCATCTGTTGATGGGTGCCAACCCTGATTCTTTTTTTTTTTAAAAAGATTTTATTTATTTATTCATGAGAGACAGAGAGAGAGAGAGAGAGAGAGAGAGAGAGAGAGAGGCATAGCCAGAGGGAGAAGCAAGCTCCCTGCGGGGACCCTGATACGGGACTTAATCCCAGGACCCCGAGATCACGCCCTGAGCCAAAGGCAGACACTTTAACCACTGAGCCACCCAGGCGTCCCCCAACCCTGATTCTTAATGGCCGCTCTGGTGTCACCAACTCCAGGAGGCCTTCCTTACCTTGTCACAGAACAGTGAACATATCTTTTCTCGACCATAACACTGTGAGGGCACTGTTATCCCTGCAACTTGGCAACTGGCCTAGCTTGGTGTCACCCCCCTCCCACCCCCGCTTCAGCCGTCCCTTCTGGGTGAATTTTGTGCATCTGTATGCCATCTATGTTATTATTTATATTGAGAGATTTATAAAATAAAGGAGAAAACAAGAATACTTTATTATGTATTCTTAATAAAGCAACATCCATGTTGCTTTCATTAGATTACTAACATAGTGTTATATTTTCTTCAAGTCACTTTTTTACAAAAAAGAAATTGGAATTTTTATAATTTTTATTTCCTTTGATCATCAATTTTGGCCACATTCCTTCCTCTCTTCCCCTTTCTGGGGGAGAAAATTTTTAAGGAAAAGTGGCAAGAGGGGCACCTAGGTGTTTCAGTTGGTTAAGCGTCTGCCTTCGGCTCAGGCCAGGATCCCAGAGACCTGGGATGGAGCCCCACATTGGGTTCCCTGCTCAGCAGGGAGCCTGCTTCTCCTTCTCCCTCTGCCCCTCCCCCCAGCTCATGTTCTCTCTTTCACTCTGCTCTCTCAAATAAATAAGAAATTTAAAAAAAAAGTGGCAAGAATACTCCAAGTGATTATTACAGCAGTTGGCCTCATCTGCATTTTCAGTTCCCCAAGTCAACCTGGGTCTGGAAGCCGGTGACCCACCTGCTGGCGAATCACCACAAGGTCAATAGTAGCCTAACTCAACTCGGCTACACCTCCGCCATTCATCACACTTCATCTCCTTAGGTAGGTGTTTTATCATCTCACATCAACTCAAGGGCGAGACGTTACAATAAGATATTTTGAAGAGACTACATTCACATAACTTTTATTACCGTGATGTTAAATTGTTCTATTTTAGGGACACCTGGGTGGCTCAGGGGTTGAGCCTTTGGGTCAGGTTGTGATCCCAGGGTCCTGGGATCGAGTCCCCCGCATCAGGGTCCCCGCAGGGAGCTTGCTTCTCCCTCTGCCAGTCTCTCTCTCTCTCTCTTTCTCTCATTAATAAATAAATAAAATCTAAAAAAATCGTTCTATTTTATTACTCGTTACTCTTGTTAATTTCTTACTGTGCCTAATTTATAAATTAGACTTTATTATTGGTGTGTATGCAGAGGAAAAAACATAGTATATGTAGAGTTCAGTACTATCCATGGTTTCAGGCATCCTTGAGGGGTCTTGGAATGTATGCCCTGCAGATAAGGGGCAACTACTATATTTCAAGAAAACCATCTCTGAAGGCTTTTAAACAAAAGCACAAAGCCCAAGCATAGGATGCCACAGAGGAGTCCCTTCAGAGCCCTTACTCTAATTCAGACAAACATGTCTCTATTTGGAGATAATTTCTTTCAGAGATAAAAAATGTATGGAATTCCTGTTAAATGAAAAATGTGGATGAGGATTATTTTGAAGAAAAATGGCCATTCATTTTAGGTGTTAATCAGGATGACTAGCTTCTTCTCAGATAATGTTGATTATACTGTTTCCAAATGCTGTGGCTTAAGTTACATGAATTTAAGCTCTCTAGAATAGGTAGGCATATTCTTTTTTCTACATCCTTTTCAATTATGAAGCAGCTAATTTTGCTTGCCATTGGTGAGACGATGGGCAAAAATTTCTTATGTGCAGGTATATTGTGACAACAGATCTTTTGTTTAACAGTCTAAGTCCTTAAACTACTTTTAGTACAGATTCAGTGAGTTAAATTACTCTATGGAATAGCCATGAAGCCGGATACTCTTCCTCAACCCCTGTCCAATGGAAAAGCTTGTGACCGAGTTTTCAATATGTGACCTTTCTCTCAGACATACAGAAAGGTTTACATTATATAGTAGTTTGGGCTTAGCATTCATACCAAAGTGATTTTCCTTTCCTTCTGAACCACAACAGAACTGGGTGGAACTTGTTCAGGAAATATTTGCTTGAGATGCAAGTGCATGATGATAACTGGAGGCACTGAGTGCTCGTCCGGGGGAAGGGAAGAGGGCCCAGTGTTTAAGCAGAGGCCACTCTGCCTGTGAATCACCCCAGCCTCTGAGTGAACATAATGACCCTGTGGTTGGGTTGGGGAGAATAACACAGCTGGCTCGGCTTCATCTGTCTCCTTACTTTCTTGGCCACCACATCCTAATACAACGTTGTATCAAATATTTACTCACAGCTTTTCCCACATTGGTTATCTCCACTCCTGTGGCCACTAACCTAGTCTTGAACTTCTTCATCTTATGCCTAATGTTGTCTAGAAGAGGCCGGGGCCTCTGGAATGATAGCATGAAGACCTCTATAAATCTTCCCTTCCATAAAAACAGGGGAAATACTGAGAAAATATGTCAAAAATCAGCTTTTTCAGAACTCTGGAAATTAACCAAAGACTTGCATTAATATCAGGAATGTTCATGCAGGAAAAACTGCTGAATCTCTGTAGGAACAGTGGGCTTCATGACATTTTACTTATCTTGCTCCCATTACCGTTTTCCCAGCTGCACTGTGGTCTCATGAGACCAGGATGCGGCATAGTATATACTGAGCTCCTCTAAGGTGCTATCTCCAGAACATTGACCCTATTTGACCTGTCCTGCAGCTCCCTTGAAGAAAACCCATGAGGAAGTGTGGGGTTTTTTTGGTCCTAATTCAAGTTTAATCTGCAGAAGATCTCCTTCCTCTGGACTCTTGTTGAAAACAACCAGTGGCAATTGTTTAACATCCTAGCTAGGACATGAGTTGGGGCAAACAAGAGCCCAGCCCAAACTTAAAAGGCAGATGGGGGGAACAGGTATGTGTAGGAGGATTTGAAAAGCTCTGATATATTGCTGGGGTTCCAAAAGACCCTGCAAATGTACAGGCTGTGTACATGCCTGGAAAAGTCCCCAAAGGGCCCCTAGTCTCTCACCTCTGGCTGGCTAGAGCTGGCTGGAGGCCCTGTGCAAGCAGAAGGTGACGGATAAAGGCCGAATTATAAACAGCCTGAGTGTCGAGGTCACGCCCCAACATACCTACACACAGAGCTTCTCAAGAAAGGTTGCAGTTCTTACTGGTTCAAGGCATTTGAGGAAATCTCTAGCCAATCATTAGCTGGCCACTAAGCTAATCAGAGAATTCAGTGGCTGCACACTCTAGAGAATATTTATAAAATTAGTCTCTACAGGAAGGTCACTAAAGGAACAAACAGCAGCCCCAACAACAATAAAACAGCAACAACAGACACTGGGGTGGGGGAAATCTGATTTCCAGAGTTGTCATATTGTATTATCTAAGATGTCAACTTAAAAAAATTTTTATGTAAGTAATCTCTACATCCGATATGGACCTTGAAGTTCCCCGCTCATTGAACCAGCCAGGCACCCCTAAAAATGTCCATTTTCAATAAAAAAATTTTATATAGTTGCAAAGAAACAGGAAAGCATGGCCCATACACTGAAAAAAGAAAAAACACTCTTAGAAAACTATTCCTGAAGGGTCTGAATTTTGGACTTATATTTATAAGATAAATATAAACATGAATACATAGTATAAATACATAAATGTAAATAATTAAAGGTAACCATGTCTAAAGAACTAAAGTGTGAGAACAAGGCTTCACCACATAGAGAGTATCAATAAAGAGAAATTGGAAAAAAAAAAAAAACCAGAAGTTCTGGAGTTAAAAAGTTTTTTCAGAAAAAATTGTCCATAAAAAACATAAACATGTCCTCCTTACGAGGTAGGCTCCTTCAAGAAGGAATGGTTATCATGTACATTACATTTTTGTGTCTCTCAGTAGGTCTAGTATAATACCTGGTTTTCCTGCTTAGCACACATTATTTTTGACTATTTTTATTGTGTGCCTGTCTTCCCATCAGCTTGGAGACTTCATGAGAATTGGGCCTTGTCTATTTTATTCTCTAGTATCTATCCCATATCTGATCTAATATCTGGCTTTTAGTAAGTTTTTTAAAAGTATATGTTAAATAAATAAATGACAAAGAGGGCGCCTGGGTGACTCACTCGATAAAGCGTCTGCCTTCGGCTTAGGTCATGATCCCAGGGTCCTGGGATCCAGCCCCGTCTCAGGCTCCCTGCTCATCAGGGAGTCTGCTTCTCCCTCCTCCCTCCCTCTCCCTGTGCTCTCTCTCTCAAATAAATAAAATACATATTTTTAAAGATTTTATTTATTTATTTAACAGAGAGAGTGAGTGAGCACAACCAGGCAGAGCAGCAGGCAGAGGGAGAGAGAGAGAAACAGGCTCCCCACTGGGCAGAGACACCTCCCCCCCTGTGGGGCTGGATCCCAGGACCCTGGGATCAGCACCTGAGCTGAAGGCAGATGCTTAACTCACTGAGCCACCCAGGTGCTCCTAAATAAATAAAATCTTAAAAAAAAAAAGTTTAAAAATCAATTACAAGCAAACTAATGGATGGAAGGAGCTATCATTTGATGAGCATCTGCTACATGCTATGTACTGTGCTCGCTTTTTATATCTATGATCCAAATTAGCCTTTACAACCACTCCAGCATGGATGCCATTATGTCTACATTCCAGATTAATTTTCTTGTCTTCGAGGTAGTAAAGACCATTAGTAAAATTGGTTTGGTTTGCATACTATTTGCAGGCTAACCATCAGATGATCTCGAAGCCAGGAATTTCTGGGCCTCCCTGGTTCTCCCTACTGAGTATTGTTGGTTGGGTGTTTGGGTTCCTCCTACGCTTTGCAAATAAGCATCCACATAATTCCAGATGTTTGAGTCTTTACATACGATTCACAGTGATAGAATTCATGTGGGGCCTGTAGAGGAAGGATCCACATGGCACTCGGGCAACGTTGCACGTACCCACGTAGGTCATGTCTGCAAAAGTCGGAGCTACAGCTCGTCTGAATCTTAGTAGAATGCCTTATTATTCTCCCACAACATGAGAGGATGGAGGTCTGTGATGAGGTGGTCCAAGGCCATCACCCCTGAGTTCCTCATCACCTTGGGGGCGCTGGTAAGGTATAGAGCTCTCTATTATGCTCCTTTGGAATACAGCTGCAGACTATACAACCACCTAGCCACAGTCTAGAATTAGCTCTGCAGCAAAGGGACACCGCACGGTGTATTGCTGCAATCTTCTGTCTCCTATTATTTGGGGGTCATCTTCTTTGTTGTGTGGGACAAGGATGACAGGGAGCTGGAGTTTTGGCTACTCTTTGGCTGTCTGTGTAAGTTATAAGCCGCCTAACTCTAAAAGGAGCTGGTGTGTTTTTAGCAGTTGAATCCGTCAGCTGGTCGTGGCCCTGGCCTTGCTTGCTACTGTGTTCTTGACAGGGCCCTGATCCCAGAGTGGCAGTCCTCTCGATGCAGACCTGTGGGCGCCTCTCCCTCAGCTGGCTATGCCTTCCCCCCTCTGTGGAACTTAGCCGATAGGCTTTGAAGTCCAGATCCTGGTTGTTTCTCCTAGATTCCTTTTAATTTTTAAGACTTTGTGGGGTGGGGTCTGCGTCATTGTGTTTCGTTTTGTTTTCAATTTTGAAACTTGAGTAGAAGGAGATCCTAAGAACTGGAGAGGGGAAAATTTACTGAGACATATACACTTGGAGTGGCAGCCTGCTTTTTTCCCCCTTATGATTGGCCTTGAAAAAAGATATAAATATACATATATATGTATCTATAATTAATAGCTTTAATTATTTATAAAGCATTTATTAAAATTCAAACACCTAGCATTGAGATTCTGGAAGGGTTAATCTCTTTGCAATTCCCACACAGCTTTTGACTTCTTATTATGCAGAAGAGGTTTTTTTTTTTTCCCTTCCTTCCTTGAATTTCATTAAAAAATCCTTTCAAAAAAATCCTCTCTAATAACTTGATATTGTAGAATGCCAAGTGTGTGTGTGTGTGTGTGTGTGGAGTGTTCATATGTATGTTTTTTCTTAGGAGAGGTAGGGAAGAGAAAAAAGACCTCCTAAATGAGAGAAAACTGAGACATAGAGAGGTGAGACCAATTATAATCAATCAATAAATGTTACAGGAACATTGTGTTCTTGAGCAGCTTTTCTGATGTGCCTATTTGGCATGTGTGCCTCCTGGTCAGAGGCTTCTGAGGACACCGGTGTCTGGGACTAGCTTTCCTTCAGGCTAGTGGCTAGAAAATACGAGGTACTTTAACCCCTTTCTCAGATGGAGGGCAGAGAGGGGGAGGGCTGTGGCCATTAAAAATATTCAGTTCTAGCCCATCACCAGCTAACGACCTGAAAGTCATTTGAAAGATTTACTTACGGCTCTTCAAGTCAGAGAGGTTGACTGACTTTTCTTTACCCAAAATGAAAACAAAAACACAAGTGTAAGAAATTTAAGGTAGCAGATTAGATAAACTTATCTGTTTATTGTAGAACATTGTGAAGCTGAGAATAAGCAAACTGGGGAAATTAAAATGATTCATGATCCCATCATCCAGAAATAACACAGTTGGTATTTTGGTGTATGTGCTTGCAGATGCACATTTTATGGGATGATCCTATAACTAGTGCATAGAGTATTGTTTTGTAACCCGCTTTCTCTGACTACATATGTTGTGAACATCTTTCCTTGCCCTATTTTCTATGACATCTTTCTTTTTCTTTTTTTAAAAGATCTTATTTATTTATTCATGAGAATACACAGAGAGGAGAGAGAGAGAGAGAGAGAGAGAGAGAGGCAGAGAGAGAAGCAGGCTCCATGCAGGGAGCCCAACGTGGGACTTGATCCCGGGTCTCCAGGATCACACCCTGAGCTGCAGGCAGCGCGCTAAACCACTGAGCCACCGGGGCTGCCTATGACATCTTTCTTAATGGCTATGCAGTATTCCATTGCATGGATAGCCAAATGTTTATGTAAATCGTTCTAGATTGTTATATATTAGGTTGTTTTCATTTTCATTTAATTTTTTAAAAATATTTTATTTATTTATTCACGAGACACACACACACACACACACAGAGAGAGAGAGAGAGAGAGAGAGGCAGAGACACAGGCAGAGGGAGAAGCAGGCTCCATGCAGGGAGCCTGATGTGAGACTCGATCCTGGGACTCCAGGATCATGCCCTGGGCCCAAGGCAGATGCTCAACTGCTGAGCCACACAGGCATCGCTATTAGGTTGTTTTCAGCTTATTTTTGCAAGTATAAAAACTGCAACTAATACTCCTGTGAAGAAAGCTTTTTGAATAGCCAAGATAATTTATTTGGGATAAACTCTTAAAAGTAGAAGTTGGAACAAAGCCTACGTGCATTTTTAATAAGTACTTTTTCTAATATAGACCAAATTAGATTTAAAATTAGTTTTTTGTTTTGTTTTGTTTTGTTTTTTACCAAAAAATGCAGCAGAGATTTTATATCTGATTCTTTCTTATATTGGTCCATAATAAAAAGCTCAGACTAACTTTTGGCTGTCATATAGTGAAGGGCAATTTCATTGAGGAAAAAAAACCAATATAGTATAGGTGTACATTTTTCTTTTTCTTTCTTTCTTCTTTTTTTTTTTTTTTGGTGTATAATTTTCCGGTGGTCTTTTTTTATTGTCTGTTTGCTCCATTCGAACATAAGGTCCAGGGGCGCCTGGGTGGCTCAGTTGGTTAAGCATCTGCGTTCAGCTCAGGTCATGACCTCAGGGACCTGGGATGGGGCCCATGTGAGGCTCTCTGCTCAATAGGGAGTCTGCTTCTCCCTTTCCCTCTGCCCCTCCCCCGCCTTGTGCATGCTCTCTCTCTTTCTCGTTCTTTACCTCTCTCAAATAAATAAAATCTTAAAAAAAAAAAAAAAAAGAATGTAAGTTCCATGAAGAGAAGGAATCCTTTTTCCTGGTTTATTACTGCATTTCTAGGGCTTGTATCTAGCACAGAGTAGGTACTAAATAAATAATTGTTGAATGAATACATTAATGACTCAGGGCTTTTTATAGGAGTTGGGGCTAACAATAAAAATTGAAGTCATTAGTAAGAGTTTGAACTGCATGTGTTAAGTGGGGGCCCATTGGTGAGGCAGGAAATGTAAGTTAATCTATTGTATTGACTGGTCAGAAAAACGTGATTAGTGATTATTATAAGTGTCAGCTCAGGTCCTCCAGGAAGATACACTGGGATAGAGTTACAAATGCAAGAGACGTACAGTGAAACATCACTGTCAGGTCAAGAGCGCTGTGAAACACAAAGAGCAGGGAAGCCAGATTAGGCACAGAAAGCCTTCAGATCCAATGTATGTCTGATGCCTCTGAAAGGAGAGAGGGTGCAAAAGAGGATTGAGTGGGACGAGCCCGAAGGTGCTGCAGATAGGGGCTGTCAGCTGGCTGCACCCCCAGCTGCGGGCCAGCAAGCTCGTCCTAAGGAGGTCCAGGTGATGCAGCTCCATGGTTACCGTGGGCCTCTCCTGAGCCGCGCAGGCCACTCCTCTACGCACGTTGGGGAAGTGCTTCTCCAGGTGCATTGCACTTGCACCTCGGCGGGCCATTTCACTGTTGCTGGAGGTTGGCTGCTTTTTGGATAGGATTGTATATGATACAACCATTGGGTCCATGGTCATCGGCCCATTTCTCTCTTTGCAGTGAAGCAGTTTGGATGTGATGTCATGTGTGATTTCATGGCTGCAGGGGAGTCACACTAAGCCTTCAGATCATGGTTTTGGCAGGAACGAGGCAGGAAAAATACAACCTTTTACTTTATTTTTAAATTTAATTTAATTTTTTAAGATTTTATTTATTTGTGTGTGTGAGAGAGCACAAACGGGGGGGAGGGTTAGAGAGAGAGGGAGACTCCCTGCTGAGCAGGAACCCCCCCGCCCCCGCCCCAATGTGGGGCTCAATCCCAGAATCCTGAGATCATGACTTGAGCCAAAGGCAGACTCTCAACTGACTGAGTCACCTGGGCACCCCTAACCTTTTAAGTGTCTTTTCCTGAGAGAATGAGTCACATTGGTCCTTTCAGGACATCAGAGGTCCGGAGTATCAACGTGCCACCGAGTGGCTAGCTGGTCCTCTCAAGAAACAGTGCCATATCATGGGTCCAGCACTGGTCTTTATTATTGGCAGGTTACAGTACCTAAATCAGCCTTGGTAAGTAGAAGGCCATGCTGCTAGGCCCCGTATGGCCTCCATCTCTGACATGCCCATCTTTCCAGTTCTCAAGTAACTGATGATGAAGGCTGGCTAACATCACCTGGCTTATCCATTTTATCTACCCCGTTGTTTATTGCCTCTCTGTGGTGGATGTTTCCTGATAGGTGTTAACGTGCAATGCAAACATCTTTACGCTTTGTGCCCCTCCTCATATATCCATTCACTGGCTTTTACTCCAGAACTCCTTGCTCCAAGCTTCCAGAATTTTCCTTGTAGGTCCTTAACTGGTCTCTCAGGCCATTTGTTACTGTCCACCATTGTCTCACTATATACTTTCCTTGGACCCTTTCTCCTTCTGCACAAAGTGAATGATCAGGTGGGTGTACAGTCAAAGCTCCAGCCACTGTAAAGATTTTTCTCTCACCACTGTCTTTCAAAGTCACCCCTGAATGGCACTGTACTGCAGCCTCAATTTATTTCCAGCTTTCACTCACATCCATTTTCAAACCAAGTGCAGGCTCCGTCCTCCTGCTTCAGCTGGTCCTGGGAGGCTCTCCATATGACCAGAAGGTACAAACTAAAGGAGGAGCATTGGTGCAAATGGGGAAGGTAAGTGGGAACCCAGACTACTCCCTCATGCAGCTTCCACACATGCTGGTCCTGCTTCAACTTGATCCTGGCGTCCCTTTTTTCTCTTAAAAGGGCTTCTGCTGGGCAGTTGTGTGCCACTACCTGGCCTCTACTATTTCGGGGACCCATATCACCATTACCATTAAGGAACCGCTCTCTGTGACAGCCTGTCCCATAGTTAGGACTAATCTGCAGAGGAGGACTGGCATGGAATTTTGAGTGGTGTCAGTGCCCCTCTTACCACTGCATTTCTGATGGCCTTTGAGAGTGGCGGCCTTTGGTCTTCCCGTGGAATATGATCTTCTGATTGGTCTTTTGACCCTACATAATATATGCATCCCAGCAAGTCCAATTCCCTGAGCCTCTTAATTATTTTCTCCACTGTCTGCCATGGCAACTCATGCATTTCAAATTCACTTAGCACGGGCCATTACTTTCTTCGGAATTTTAAAGCCACCCTACCAGTGAGCTTGTCCCAGCCCTTCCGGTTCTTACCAGAGTGTGAACTCTTGTGTTCTGAGAGAGTGCCGGTACGTGAACTCCTGCTTGTACAGGAGTTGGTCAAGCGTACTCAAAATCCAGTCCTCTAGTGTCTATGAACACATCCTAGCTAATCCTTGCAGATCATTTAGGGTGCAATCTCTTCTTCCTTTGTCATTTCCAGCATGTGCTCAGTTGTGTTATGCTGGGATTTTGCCCTTGTTATTGACTCGGCAGCCTGGTGAGGAGGAGGGGCGACCAGGGGAGAGGTCTTGCAGGGGAGAGGTCTCTGTGCAATGTCTTTCTGCATAGAAGCAATAGAAGCAATGCTAACTCCAAATAGGGTCTCACAGAGGAAACGCTAACTCTAAATAGTTTCTGCAGTCTCTGCAGGTTCAGGGAGTCCACAGACCTCAAGTCTTTTGGAGGATACATCTCCATTCAATATTTCAGCATTCCATATTTTCTGGCCAGAGCCTCAAACTTAGCATAACAGACTGACCTTGGCTGGGTATTCAATAGTCTTTGAAGTTTGACTACCCTGATTTTGTTCCACAAGCTGTGTTTATTCTCTTACTACAGGAGATAAGACTCTTGGGATGCCTGGGTGGCTCAGTGGTCGAGTGTCTGCCTTCGGCTCAGGGTGCGATCCTGGGTACAGGGATCCAGTCCCGCATCAGGCTCCCAGAGGGGAGCCTGCAACTGCCTTCAGTTTTTCATTATCTTTTCATGTCTCTTCATAATAACCATTCAATTCCATTTTCCTTGTATGCATTGTTCACTCCCAAGTTGCTGTATCGCTGCACTGGCCGGAGAAGTCTCCACCACAACCATTTCCTGAGTTACTATTGGCAAAAGTTTAGTGCCTAGACTGCCATCTTGTGCCATCTTGTGCCATCTTATACTATCAATGCCACTAGGGCATGAGGTCATCATTTACAGCTGGGCAGTGAGTAACCTACTCCTGAAAGTCCATCTTGCTATCCGCTGCCTTGGACCACTCCTAGTATTAACTGAGTTTGGATCCTCTGGGAAGATAATTATCAAGCCTAAGCTGGCAATGCAACAGATTCATGGGAGTAACCTTGTGAAATAGAAAAAGGAGAGAAAATAGGAATAGGCAGGAAAGGAGAGAAAGAAGGAAGATGGATTAAGTAGGCAGAGCTAAATCTCAGCCAGCTCCATGAAGAGCTCTGGCATAAAGACAGCTAGTAGAGAGGTTCTATGTTGTGCAGATTACCAGCCCCTCGTATACCTGCCATGCTCAGTTATTGGCTTGGGGTGCTAGGGAGAGTATGGCACATCCTGGAGGTGCTGTTGGCTAGTGGCACTCCTTATGCTGACTGGCAAGTTCTTTCTCAAAGGCAGATCCAGGTGGTGCACACCTATGGCTGCCATCCCACATCAATTATTTACATATAAACCAGGTGTGGTAGGTTGATAATTTTTCTCAAAGCTCTATCTACCACCCAATCCCTGGAACTTGTGAAACGCCTAATTCATAAAAAGAGTCTTTGCAGATTTGATTAAGGATCTTGAGATAAGATTATCAGGGTGGATCCTAAATGCCATCACTAGTGTCCTTATTAAAAGGAGGAGTCAGAGGGAGACCACACCTAGGCATGCATGCAAACACACACAGAGAAAGCAGTGTGTGAAGACAGAAATTGGGGTAATGTGGCCAAGGAATGCCAGTAACCACCGGAGCTGGAGAAGAGGAGGGGCAGATTCTTTCCCAGAAGTTCCAGAGGGAGTGCAGCCCTCCTGACACCTTGATTTCAGACTTTTGGCCTCCAGCACCGTGAGAAAATAAATTTCTGTTGTTTTAAGCCACAAGTCTGTGTTTGGTTGTTAGAGCAGCCCTAGGATACAAATATATCAGGTTTATACTTTCTTTTAATAGTTTTAAAAATTGAGATATAATTCACATGCCATAAGATTCTCCCTTTAAAAATGTATAGTTGGGGCTCCTGGGTGGCTCAGTTGTTTAAAGAGTCTGCCTTCAGCTCAAGTTATGGTCCCGGGGTCCTGGGATCGAGCCTCGCATTGAGTTCCCTGTTCAGTGGGTAGTCCTCCTCTCTCTCTGCCCTTGCTTGTGCTCTCTCACTCACTCTGTCAAATAAATAAATCTTTAAAAAATGTATAACTGATTTTCTAGAATGGTAACAAAATTGTGCAAGCTTTACCACTAATTCCAGAATGTTTCATCGCTCCCAAAAGGAACCATACCCGTAAGCAGCAACTCCTCATTTCCCCTTACCCCAGTCCTTGACAATCATCAATCTACTTTCTATCTCTGTGGATTTGCCTGTTTTGAACCTTGCAAATCGATGGAATCATACAAATGATTGGCCTTTTGGTCTTTCACTTAGCAAAATGCTTTCAAGTTTCATCTATATTATAGCATGAATCAGTACCTCATTCCTTTTTTTTTTTTTTTTTTTTAGAGTTTATTTATTTATTCATGAGAGACACAGAGAGAGAGAGGCACAGACACAGGCAGAGGGAGAAGCAGGCTCCATGCAGGGAGCCTGATGTGGGACTCAATCCCAGGTCTCCAGGATCAGGCCCTCGGCTGAAGGCGGTGCTAAACTGCTGAGCCACCTGGGCTGTCCTCTCATTCCTTTTTATGGCCAAATAACATTCCATTTGTTTTGAGATTTTAAAATTTTATTTGAGAGAGAGAGACAGAGACAGAGAAAGAGAAAGAGAAATAGAGAAAAAGGAGAGAGAGAGAGAGAATGAGCAGCAATGGGGAGGGGCAGAGGGAGAAGAAGAAGCAGACTCCCCACTGAGCATGGAGTCAAAGACGTGGGCTCGATTCCAGGACCCCAGGATCATGACCTGTGCCAAAATCAGACACTTAACCAATTGAGCCACCCAGGGTGTCCCAACACTCCATTCTCTGGCTCTACCCCATTTTATTTTCTATTCATCAGTGATGGACATGTGAGCATTATTTTTTTTAAATTTATTTATGATAGAGAGAGAGAGAGAGAGGCAGAGACACAGGCAGAGGGAGAAGCAGGCTCCATGCACCGGGAGCCTGACGTGGGACTCGATCCCGGGTCTCCAGGATCGCGCCCTGGGCCAAAGGCAGGCGCTAAACCGCTGCGCCACCCAGGGATCCCGTGAGCATTATTTTGTGAAATACAATTTCAATAGCAGGATTTTTCCTATTATAACTTATGTTACCTAGATGTCAGTTTATTTTATTTTTTAAATTTTTATTTATTTATTCATGAGAGACACAGAGAGAGAGGCAGAGACATCGGCAGAGGGACAAGCAGGCTCCCCACAGGGAGCCCGATGTGGGACTTGATCCTGGGACTCAGGGATCACGCTCTGGGCTGGAGGCAGATGCTCAACCACTGAGCCACCCCCAGATGTCAGTTTAAATCATTCTTCTTAATATTTTGAGTAAATCCCAATTCTGGATTTGAGAATCTACACTATTTCTACAGATCCAGAAGCAAGGAGAGTGAGAAAGACTTCTATTCTCAGTCACCTCTGGCTCCTGTGTCCTGCATCGATTGGATTCTTTCTCTTTGTTCTGAATACTGAGTTGGGTGCTTCGTTGTCTGTATTAATGCGATGCCGGTCTTGGATTTGCCTTTTCCTCACTATCAGTTCTAACTTCAGGTCCAAGTGACAAAAAGCAGACTTCAGCCTAAGCAAAATAGGACTTCAGCATCTTGAGCAGTGATTCTCAAACTTTTTGGACTCAGGACCTCTTTATACTCTTAAAAATTATTCAGGATCTTTATACTCTTAAAACTTATTGTTTACATAGGTTATATCGATTGAGATTTACTGCATTAGAAATTAAAACTGAGGCAGTGGGGCAGGGTCGTGGGCTAGTCATGGTGTCCCCGTCTGGGAGGCTGCAGACCAAACCAGTCATTACTTGTTTCAAGAGCATCCTCTTGATCTACACTTTCATCTTCTGGATCACTGGTGTAATCCTTCTTGCCGTTGGCATTTGGGACAAGATGAGCCTGGAGAATTATTTTTCCTTTTAAATAAGAAGGTCACCAATGTCCCCTTTGTGCTCATTGGCACTGGCACTGTCATCATGCTTTTGGGCACCTTTGGCTGTTTTGCTACCTGCCGAGCTTTTGCATGGATGCTAAAACTGTATGCAATGTTTCTGACTCTCATTTTTTTGGTTGAATTGGTCGCTGCCATCGTAGGATTTGTTTTCAGGCATGAGATTAGGAACAGCTTTTAGAATAATTATGAGAAAACTTTAAAGCAGTATAACTCTATGGGAGATTATAGAAGCGATGCAGTAGACAAGATTCAAAATACGTTACATCGTGTGGTGTCACCGACTATTGAGATTGGAGGGATACTGATTATTACTCAGAAAAAGGATTTCCCAAGAGTTGCTGTAAACTTGAAAATTGTTCTCCAAGAGAGATGCAGATAAAGTAAACAATGAAAGTTGTTTTATAAAGGTGATGACCATTAAAGAGTCAGAAATGGGAATGGTTGTGGGAATTTCTTTTGGAGTTGCTTGCTTTCAGCTGGTTGGAATCCTTCTAGCCTACTGCCTCTCTCGCGCCATAATGAATAACCAGTATGAGATAGTGTAACCATCAAACCACGGGCTTACTATTGTCCAGCTTTAAGGACATTTACATTCCCCCCTGTAAGCTATGAAATTGCCTGGATGGAAGACTGCCTAATACTACTTAGGATAGAGTAAAAAATTCCATCAATAAAAGTCTGATTCAATCAAGACATTTGTGTAAGTCCACCTTTTGTCCTATTGATGTTAATCATTGAAACCCCTGTATGACTGTGAAACACTGGAAGAGCTAATAAATTATAAATGAAACAACAACAAAAAAGAAGTTAAAGCTAAGACAATTTAAAAAATTTACATATAAATCCAATTAAAATTAGCAAAGAATGATCTACCTGCTAGCATAAATAACATGTTTTTGATGAAATATAACTGTATTTTCCCACATAAAAAAATAGTGATAAGAGTGGCATTGTTTTATGATTTTTCAAATCTTTTTTAGTGTTTGATTTAATAGAACACACTTAGATTTTCATGTCTCTGTCTGCATTCCATCTATGGCTCTGGTTGAATTATGAAGAAAATTTGCTCTCAGATATATAAATTGAAACAAAGAGGACTGTTTTAATAGCATTGTCCTGTAATAGTGAATATTTTTCTTTGAAATTACACTGACACATGACAAGTGGTAGTTTCTTAAAGATAGCTGCAGTGTGGAATCTAAAACCATCCCAATGATCTTTTTATGGTTTGCTACATTAAAATCCATTGATCGGTCTTGCACTTTGAATGGATCTTTTACCCATGCGTCATTTTGTAACATCATACATCGGTGTGGAAAATACCATTTCACGGAGTTATGCAGATCTTCCAAATGTTGACACATTTCATTATGCAGTATCGAAAAATCACATTTGTTTATATTACTACCAGTTTCATCAGAAAGTCTTTAAATATTGGTAAGCTGTTAAGCTCACGGTGTTGGATACAGATTTCTAAAATTCTAATTTTCACTTGAAAGCTTGCATTTTATCACTGGCAACAATATTGTCAGTTGTTTTCCTTGAAGTTAAAGGCTCAGTTTATTTTCAGTAAAATGTCTGCCAAATACCCAAGTCTGAATAAGCATACTTTGCCTGTCAGTTGTTTTTTCAAATAAAATGGTAGCACATGAAAAAGCAGCCAGTCCAGTGTGCAAATTATCTGCTACAAATGCTCTTCCTGGAGAAAATTATTTCACTTTAATATAAAGTAGTTCTTCTTTTTTTAAGAGTATTTTATTATTAAAATTTATTAGAGTATTTTATTATTAAAATTTTTTATAATGAAAAAATCTTTTTATTGAAGTAGAGTTGACAGTGTTAGTTTCAGGAATACAACACAGTGACTCCACATTTCTATACATTGTGTAATGCTCACGATCCTAACTCTAGTTACCCTCTGTCACTAGGGAGAGTTGTTACAATATTATTGACTATGTTCCTTATGTTGTATTTTTCATCCCCATGACTTATTTATTTTATGTCTGGAATTTTGTACCCTTTAATTCCCTTCACCTACTTCGTTGCCCATCCCCCACCCCAACCACCAGTTTGTTCTCAGCATCCTATAGTTCTTTATGTGTACTTCTCATTTCATTTTACAGAATATTTAAAAGACATGTTCTCGACCATCCAGATTTAATAAAAATAATAATTCATCAAGAGCCCTCTGAAGAGAAATTGTCTGTTTTATTTTGTTTTGCTTTTTATTATTATTATTTTTTTCAGTAAGTGCATTTTGGTAAAAATAAAGTAGCTGCTAGCACAGTTTGGTACCACTATCATGATATGTATTTAGGTGCCAGTGGTTTCCTTCCCCCCCTGTTTTGTGTTATCAACAGAAATGTTAGCAAGGTGAGTCAAAATCCTCAGAGAATATCTTAAGAATATTGTGAAATAGATTTTTAATCTCATCAGCCCCTGAAAATGTCTCCCAGATTTCCAGTGGTCCTCCAGTTGTGCTGCTGTTGCCCTAGCGTAGCCTTCTCCCATATTCAACTCCTAGAGGTTTGAAGTGCTCATCGTCTTAGCCAAGGAGCCTGACAGTGGAGGTTAGAGGACTGTAAATCTCACAATTGTACATTAAGTTTGGGCAGAGACAAAGGAGTTTTGAAGTTTTGACCTGTTTAGTCAACCAACTATCTATTTATCATCTGGCTCATTTGGTTATATATTTCTATCATGTGGTTCCTATGGTTTATATTATAAGCTACTGCAGTGAAATTATTGACAAATTTTTAATAAATATTTCATAGATGGTATGAAATAGATTGATGAGACAAAGGTAATTTTTTGCTTGGCAAATGAAGCTGTTCACTTCTATAGGCTCTAGAATAAAAAGTCTCTTATAAGAGGGGCCCTGGGTGGCTCAGTCAGTTAAACATCTCACTGTTGATTTCAGCTCAGGTCATGATCTCAGGGTGGTGAGCTCAAGCCCTGCGTTGCACTCCATGGAGTGTGCAGCCTGCTTAAGATTCTCTCTCTCTCCCTCTGCCCCTCCCCTTGGACATGCTCTCTCTCTCAAAAAAATAAAAAATTAAATAAAATAAAACAACTTTGATTTAAAAAAATCTCTTATAAGAACAAAAACAAGGGCAAAATCAACTTTGGTGTCTCATGTTTGCAAAATCCATTTTCATGTTCCAAATCTAATTATCATTACACCAGAATCTAAAAGCAAAAGGAATTGTTTTTGTGACTTGCTGTTCAAAATGGATAACATTTACTGATAAGTAACTTCACAGAAGTTCCTGTATTTTTTTAAGCATATGTTTCAATTTAGGCCAGTTTCAGTTTAAGCATCAACAAGATAAAAAAGCTGTTATGTGGGTGGGGAGTTCCACATAAAGATTTTTATTATGGTCATGAGAAGATATAAAAAGAGAATTTCAGTGTGTCTTCAAATGATATGAAAGGATGTGCTTTATTCTGGTAGTAGCCAGTGGGAAAAAAAATAGAAATTCACAGAAAATACTACCTTAAGGGAATTAAGATGTGATATGCAGTTGCCTTGAGAGAGAAATTGGAAGGTCTGACCAAAAACTGATAGACTCTCTTCTAGATAAAGGATTCTGTTCCTAAGAATTTAAAATCTCCTTGTCAGGGTGCTTGTCTGAAACAGTGACCTTCAAAATGTGATGCAGCTCATTCATTCCAACAACACTTTTTTTTTTTTTAATTGAGGGCCTGTTGTATTTCAGTGTACTTGATCTGATGGAAAATTATGAATATGTGTTAAATCTGAGTGTTGGCATTAACCAAATGCTTCACAATAGTTCAGCAATGTAATAATATGAGACAGAAAAATGGAAACACGGCATAAGGTTGAATGCATGTATCTAGTTCTCCACCCCCTATTTGTTTATTTTCATTCCGACTATCCTGCACTTTATCCTTTTGTTAGTTTTTCACCTCTCGAGTGGGTCTCAGGTGTAACACATCTCCCTCCTTCCTGCTTCATTTATTTATTCAGCAAATATTTATTGGTCATTGCTTGTGTGCTAGGCTCTCTGCCAAGCCCTAAGGATACAACCATGGGCAAGGCAAACAGGTTCATTTGGCACTCGCAATCTAGTTAGGACACAAAAATTAGACAAATAATTGCATAACTAATGACAGTTATGGTAGGCGTTACAAAGGAAAAATAAAAGGGCCATGAAAAAGGAAAAGTACAGCAGTAGAGATGACCTGGTCTTATACTCTGCATCGTGGGCAGTTCAGGCAGCCAGAGTCACCAGGATGATGACTAATTGTGCAAGCCGGAGGACATAAGTTAGGGTGACCAATGGCCTAGGTTTGCCTGGAACTGAGGGGTTTCCTGGGACATGGGACTGTTAGCGCTGGAACTAGGGAAGTCTGGATGACGAGATCACTGGAAGCTACCCCCGTCCCAGGACATTTTCTATCCAGAGAAAGGCCATAGCCTCCCTTGGAACTGATGAACCTTAAGAAGTACCTGGTAGTGATACAGAATTTCTCCTCCTTGCCATCTATAGGGGGTAAAATATAAAGGGACGGGTTGTAAAATGTATGAACCTGGTCACAGCAGGTGAGTCCTGAGGGCAGGTCTCTGCCACTGCAGAAGATTGTTCTGTGTGGCACTGGGGATTTTCAGTGGCCCCGAGCTCAGTAAGACTTCAATTACAGGGGGAGTTGTGGTTAAGTGGCTTTACTATGGTTACAGAGCTAGTTGAGAGAATAGGTGATGCGGGTCTGGTTTCCATGGAAACAGACTCTGAGCTGAAGATTCTGTTGCCGATGATTCATTAGAGCTTGCTCTTGGGAATGAGGAAGGCAGGGCAGAGAGAGGTGGAACAGTGATGCAGCTGGATCACAGGCGAGCCTTAGCCAGGAAAGTGGAAAGCTGGGGTGGACCTTGGGAGATGTATGGACTGGGGCAAGAGGTCTGGGCCCACCAGTCATTATATGTAGCTTGACTCTGGGAAAAAGCATAACCTTTTAGCTGAGGGCACTCCTCTTCATTCAACGGAGGCAGTGAGTGCTTAGTCCTGAAGCAGGAATCTGGGTGGCACACGGACAAGCATACCAGCCAGGCCTTTGCGTTTCAGTTCAGTGTTTCCATGATACCACGTGTCACCGCTTGTCAAGAATTGCCCGTAGACATCTTTAGGCTCTTGATTTACCATGTAATTAAATAAATTTCTTGGCTCCAGAAAGATGCTGATCAATAATGTAAAATCATACAGTTGTAAATAATGAATGAATCTGCAGATGCAAATGGGATATAATTATTGCATAGTGCTTTCACTGAAGAGATACTGATTATTTCAGGTGGAAGCTGATTTTGTTTGTTTGTTTGTGGTTGTTGTTTTTTTAAGTAGGCTTCATGCCCAGTTGTGGAGCCCAACACTGGGTTTGAACTCACAACCCTGAGATTAAGACCTGAGCTGATATCAAGAGTCGGACACTCAACTAACTGAGCCACCCAGGTACCCTGAAGCTGGTTTTTATTTTATTGTTAAAGATTTTGTTTATTTATTCGAGAAAGCACAACAGAGAGCAGAGAGCACAAGCAGAGAGGAGTGAGAGAAGGGGGGAGAAGAAGAGGGAGAGGGAGAAATAGGCTCCCTCCTGAGCAGAGAGCCCACCATGGGGCGCAATCCCTGGATCCGAGGTCATGACCTGAGCAGAAGGCAGATGCTTACCTGACTGAGCCACCTGGGCGCCCCACCGTAGCTGATTTTTAAAATATAAACATGCCCATGAGCAAAGAGTCAGATATTTAAAATAATGCCAGCATTTGAAAAAACAAGATGTGGGGTGACAGTTCCTTCTGACCTGGCAAGTATTTTGTGGCCATCTAAGAAATTTCAACACAAAGCTAACAGGAGGAGTTGAGAAAATGTGTCTAAAAACATAATTTTTAATTATTCACATAAGTTCTTTTTTTTGAGTAACATCTGTGAAGTCAAGGTTTAAGATTTCAATTGATTCAATTTGGGGCTTTTCTTAAATATCGATTGGGCCTTAAGTTAAAAAATAGTATATTTCATTATATAAGATTAGAACATTTAGAGTTGAGCCTATGATAAACAAAAGGTAGATAATTACTTCTCTGCCTCTAAACTGGATATGGGGAAATTGCAGAAGAGCAGCCATCAAACATAGCTGCACATTAGAATCGCTGGGGATGCATAAAATAAAACTTGAGGCCTCACCCTGGATGTTATGAATTAGAATCTTGATGCGGGCCGTATAGCTTGTGATTGGGCCAAGCTCTCAAAGTAATTCCTATGCAGCTCGCCAGGCACCAGGCTAGGGTTCTGATTTAGTTTTGGAAAGTGCTGGTGCAAAATACAGCTTCAGTTATAGGCCAGGTTTTGTTGGTGAAATGAAACCCTCTCTTGTGGTAAAATTTGCCGTCGGAACCAGTTTTAAGTGTAGAGTTCAGGAGCATCAAGTATATTCATCCTGCACGGACACCAGCATCCCTCTCCAGGACTTTCTCATCCTCCCCAACCGAAATTTTGTACCCATTAAACGATGACTCTCCGTTCTCTCCCACTGCCCAACCATGGCAACCACGATTTTATTTTCTGTCTCTGTGAATTTGGCTATTCTAGGTACTTCATATAACTGGAGGCATATATTTGTCTTCTTGTGATTGGCTTGTTTCACTCAGTGTAATGCCTTCAAGCTTCATCCGTGCTGTAGCCGGTGTCAGAATTTCTTCCCTTTTGAAGACTAAATAACATTCCATCGTAAGTGTTTGCCACATTTTATTTTTATTTTAAGATATTTAACATTTATTTGAGAGAGAGAGAGAGCACGAATGAGGGGAGGAGCAGAGGGAGAGGGAGAAGTAGATTCCTTGCTGTGCAGGGAGCCTGATGCGGGGCTGGATCCTAGGGCCCCGAGATCATGACCTGAGCTGAAATCAAGAGTCGGTCACTTAACTGACGATGCCACCCAGGCACTCCTAGCACATTTCAGATGGACGCTTCCATTTTTTGGCTCCTGTGAATAATGTTGCTTGAAAATGTACAAATATCTGTTTGAGTCCCTGCTTTCAGTTCTTTTGGGTCTGTACCCAGAGGTGGCATTGCTGTTTCATATGGTAATCCTATATTTAATTTTTTGAGGAACCACTGTAACATTTTTCACAGCAGTTGCATCATTTTACCTTCATACCCGCAATGGGCCAGGGTTCAGATTTTTCCCCATTCTCACTAACGTGTTATTTTCTGTTGTTGCTTTTTGATAATAACCATCCTAATGGGTGTGAAGTGGTATCTCACTGTGTTTTGGTTTCTATTTTCCTAATGATTTGTGATGTAGAGCCTCTTTTTGTGTGCTTATTAGCCATTTGTATATCTTCTTTGGAGAAACATCTATTCAAGTTCTTTGCCCATCTTTTTCTAGCTTTATTGAAGTATGATTGACATATTAAAAATGTATCTAAGATCTACAACATGATGTTTTGAACTACATACTATTGTGAAATGCTCACCACAATCAAGTTGATGAACACATTTATCATTTGACATAGTGAACACTTTTTCCTTTTTGTGGTAAGAACACTCAAGATCTGCTCCACAGCAAATTTCAAGTATACATTACATTAACTCTATAGTCATCATGCTATAAATTCAATTCCTAGAACATTCCTCTTATAATTGAAACTTTGTACACTTTGACCATTATCTCTCAATTACCGCCATCCCCCAGTCCCTGGCAACCACCATTTCACTCTCTGTTACTATGAGTCTGACTCTTTTGGATTCCACATATCAGTAAGATCATGCAGCATTTGTCTTTCTGTGTGTGGCTTATTTTACTTAACACAATGTCCTTGAGGCTCATCCATGTTGTAGCAAATGGCAGGTCCTTTCTTTTGCTTGGTTGAGTCGTTATTGAAGTAACTCCTGAATTCTTCATTTCAGTCATTGTATTCTTCAGTTCTAAAATTTCTGGATTTTTCTTTTGATGGTTCTGTTTCTTTGTCACACCTCCTTGTTCATGCATTCTTTCTTTTTTTTAAAAAAAGATTTTATTTATCTATTCATGAGAGACACAGAGAGAGTGGCAGAGAGATTAGCAGGCTCCCTGCAGGGAGTTCCCTGATGTGGGATTCAATCCCAGGACCCCAGAATCACAACCTGAGCCAAAGGCAGATGCTCAACCACTGAGCCAGCCAGGCACCCTCCTGCATTGTTTCTTAATTTCATTAATTGTTTCTGTACACCAAGTTCGTTAAACATTTTTAAGATTATTCTGAATTCTATGTCGGTTCATAGATCTCGGCTTCTTCACAGCTAGTTATTTGAGCTTTGTTAATTCCTTTGATGGTGGTATATTCACCTGATTTTTCGTGATCCTGGTAGCCATGCATTTGAGTAAGCAGTCCCCTCTCCCAGACTTTACAGGTTAGCTTTGGTAGAGATAGTCCTTCAGCAGTCTGCTTAGCTTGTGGTTTTGGACAGGTCAGCTGGGAGCATCCTTGGGCAGGTGGGGTCTATTTTTGGGTGAGGCCACTGCCCGAACTCTGAGGTGGAGGGTATGCTGCTGGCTGGGAATAGTTGGATAGGACTGCTGGCTGGTTCCCTGCCCAAGTGCAACTGTAGGATGGGCTCTGAAGTTTCCTGGATTCTCTGATCAGGCTTTGTTGGGAGGGACTGGGCACTGTGTATAGGCGGGAATATGAATTAGCTCCATTGCCTCGATAGGGCAGCAGAATGGGCCCAACGCTGGTACAATTTGTTTTGGGATGGGAATATGCAGAACTGTGCACTGAGTGCCCTGACTAGACAAGGCCATTGGCTTTGCTCTGCAGATTGCCAGAGCTAGTTGCTGGGCTCTCTGCTCACGTGCCACTATAAGTGGAGCTGTGGGATGGGTTACACAGCTTCTCCAGTGCTCTGGTTAGGTTTCCTGGTCAGATGGGGCTGAAGATGTATTCAGCAGCGGCAAGGCTATGAGTCAGTGTCCTTGCCTGGGCAAGGCCGCAGAACAGGTCCCCAGGCTGGCAGAGCTCATTGGTTGGGTTCAAATGGGGGCTGAACTATGCCCCAAGTCCCCTCGCCAGACAAGGCTAACAGCTTGGCCTGCAGAAGGGCAACCCTGAGGCTGGGCTCTCTGCTGAAATGCGGCTGGGCTGTCCAGCTTCCCAAGTGCTCTGGTCAGGCTTCCTGATCTGCCAGGGCTGGGGGGAAGGTACCATCAACAGTAGGGAGGGCTAAGAATGAGCTTCTCCACCTGAGCAGGGCAGCAGAACAGGATGTGAGAGGCCAGCAAGGTTTGCTGTTTGGGGGTATCAAATGAGGAACTACATACTGAGTACCCTGGCCAGGCGGGTTCTACTGACTTTCCTCTGCAGATGGGCCAAGCCACTGGTTGGGATTTCTATTTGGGTACTACCATGAGTAGGAACTCACTCTGCTAAGATCTGAGAGCTCGTTGCTGTAAGCCCTGTCCTACGTCTCCATCACAACCTGATCTCCAGTAGTCAAGCCCTACAGATTTCCCCTCCTAAAGATCCACAGGAGGCAAGACTCAAGTGGGTCCCCTGGGGAGAAACCCACAATGCTGGGAGCTAGATACTCACTTCGGACTCTCTTTTTCCTACTGGGGAAACTGTAGGGCCAGGGGGCCTCTTGGTGTGGTGCTATGCCAGCCTGAGACAGGGGTAGTGTGGTCAGTGTTTAGCCACTCTTCTTACACCTTTGAGGCAATTCTCATGGTTTCTGCAGTCCAAGTGTGTGTCAGGCTCACCCCCAGTTCCTGGTATTTTCACAATGGTGTCTTGTCAATGGATAGTTGCTAGGTGGACTTCTTAGGGGACTGAAATCAGGAATGACCTAGGTCACTATCTTGATGACTGCATTTTTCATTGAATTCATAGGATTCTTTAGCCCCCAAATTCCTCTTGGGTACTTTTTCATGATTTCCATATCTGCTGAACTTTTCAGTTTGTTTATGTATTATCTTCCTGTTTTTATTGAGTTCATTATCTGTGTTTTCTTGTAGCTCACTGAGCTGCCTTAAAACAATTATTTTGAAATATTTGACAGGTGATTTGTAGATTTCCATTTTTTTGGAGTGAGTGACTGGAAAATTATTGTATTTCTTTGGTGGTGTCATGTGTCCTCAATGTTTTATGTTCCTTAAAATCTTGTGGTGCTGCCTTCATATTTGAAGAAGCATTACTGACTGGCTTGGCTTTGGGAGAGAGAAATACCCTCACCAGTCAGCTTGCCTAGGGAATCTAAGGCTCTCTGAGACCTTTACTATGGCTGTGTCCACTCCATGTTTCTTGTTCCCTCTTTGGAGAGAATTCCTTTTTTTTTTTTTTAACTGTTTTTTTTTTTTTAATTGGAGTTCAATTGCCATCATATAGCATAACACCCAGTACTCATCCCATCAAGTGCCCCCCCCAGTGCCCGTCACCCAGTCACCCCCAACCCCCCGCCCACCTTCTTTCCAACACCCCTGTTCGTTTCCCAGAGTGAGGTGTCTCTCATGTTGTTACCCTCACTGATATTTCTTTGGGGAGAATTCCTAAGGTTGTATGCTTTCTCTTACTCCCCCAGATCCTGGGGTTAGCCTGGGTGCTGAGAGCTTCTCATTTGTTTTCCATAGAGCAGTGCCCTTTACTGAAGTTTGTTTGCCTTCTCTTAACCCTGCAGGTTTGGCTGGTTTTCTGCATATGCTCACATGCCATCTATAAAAGCTCATTCTTGCTGTATCTGGGGGTGCACATGAGGAGCCAACCATGGCAGAGGGTGTGGGTGAGGTACTTGGAGTATGGAGAGTCTCCATGGGCCAGTTGAAAGGGTCTACAGGCAAAGCATTTCAAGTGGCTCATAGGCAGTCTTCTTGATGGAATCTATGAAGTGGTTTGTAGAATCCACGTTCCTTTGATGAATTCGGAGCCCTGGTTGCTAGGCAACCAGCTTCTCCCATCCTTTCAGTTATGCTGATCACCTCAGTATTCTGGGTGGAGCAAGACAGAAGTGGGCTTTTTGGGTAGCATGCTGCATGGCTGGGAAGCTGGGTGCTTATTCCCTTTTCCCTTTAGGAGAAATTGCAGATTGAGGGGGACTCCCTTGATATAAAGCTGTACTGCTTTGCAAGAGTGGTGACATGGTTAAGTGAACCTATTTTTCTTACTCTCTTTAACACATCCATTATTGGACTTTTTGCTCCAGTGGGGTGCTAAACTTCTCTGCTGGACTCCTAGATTCCCACAAAGGTACTCATATCTATGGGTGGTTGTCAAAATGAATGTTTTGTGGGGAGGTGATGATGGTAGAAAACTCCTATTCCACCTCTTGCTGATGTTACTTGATCCTTGCCCATCTTAAAAATCAGTTATCTGTATGTTGGGTTGTAGGGGTTCTTTCTATGTTCTGGATATCAATCCTTTATCAGATATGAGATTTGTGATTTGTGAAGTTTTCTCTCATCTTGTGAGTTGCCTTCACTCTTTTGATAATGTCTTTTGATGTACAGAAGTTTGTAGTTTTAAAAAAGATTTTATTTATTTATTCATAAGAGAGAGAGAGAGAGATAGGCAGAGGGAGAAGCAGGCTCCCTACAGGGAACCTGATGCAGGGCTTGATCCCAGGACCCTGGGGATCACAACTTGAGCCAAAGGCAGACACTCAACCACCAAGCCACCCAGGCATCCCTGATGTACAGGGCTTTTATTTATTTTTATTTTTTTAAAGGTTTTATTTTTTATTCATGAGAGACAGAGAGAGAGAAAGAAAGAGGCAGAGACACAGGCAGAGGGAGAAGCAGGCTCCATGCAGGGAGCCTGACGTGGGACTCAATCCCGGGTCTCCAGGATCACACCCTGGGCTGCAGGCGGCGCTAAACCGCTGTGCCACCGGGGCTGCCCTCTACAGAACTTTTAAAAGATGGAGTCCAACTGTCTGTGTTTTTCTTTTGTTGCCTGTGCTTTTGGTATTATATCAAAAAAATCATTTCCAAGTCCAATGTCTTGAAGCTTTTCTTCTGTGTTTTCTTCTAAGAGGTATTTTAGTTCTTATGCATAGTTAGGTCTTTAATTCATTTTGAGTTAGTCTTTTTATATGGTTTAAGTAGGACTCCAACTTCACCTCTTTGTATGTAGATATCCAGTTCTCCCAACATCATGCTGTTGAGAAGACTGTCTTTTCCCATTTAATGGTCTTAGCACCTTTTTTGAAAATCCTTTGATGAGATATGTTAAGGATTTATGTCTGAGCTCTATTTTATTCCATTGGTCTGTATGTCTGTTCTAATGCCAGTACCACGCTGTTCTGATTACTGTAGTTTTGTAGTAAGTTTTGAAATCAGGAAATTTAAGACTTCCAAATCTGTTTTCTTTTCAAGATTGGTTTTGCTATTTGGAGCCCTTTGAGATTCCACATATGTCATTGAGTTTTACACTTTTGCTTTTAAATATTTTTTTAAATTGGGGGCACCTAGCTGGCTCAGTTGGTAGAGCATGTGACTCTAATCTTGGGATTAGAGCTCCAGGTTAGGCATGGAGCCTACTTAAAAACAATAAATAAAAATAGAAATAACTTATAATTGAAGTATTATATACTTATTTATACTACATATAAAAAGTACATGAAATACAAATGAATTATCAAATTATCACAAAATAAATACCCAGGTAACAATCACTCAGTTCAAGAAATACAGCACATTGCCAGCACACCGGAAGCCTCTTTTTTGTCTCCATCCCTCACAACTGCCATTTCTTTTCTTTTCCGAAGGTAATGACTATCTTCTTGTCTTCTAATACTACAGTTTAGTTTTGTCTGTTTTGAACTTCATATTGGTGGAAATGTACAATAGGTACTCTTTATGTTTGACTACTTTTGCTCATCATTTGTGAGAGTTATCCATGTTTTTGCATGTAGTCATAGTTCCTTCATCTTCATTGCTATACGACTTGATTATTCACAAGCACTTTTTAATCTCTATCTTTTAAGGGGACTCGGAATTTGTTGTACTTATATCTCTGAAAGAGCCACATGTTTGACAAGATGCATACTCTCTTGGCTTCGTAATTTGTAGATTAGCTAAATTCTGTAGACCTCACACATTTATAGAATTATCCCAGGCAGCTGGAAAGGCCTTAGCCATGCTCAAAGGAAGGATATCTGGGCAGGAAAGTAACAAAATGATCTTGTATGTACCAGATATAAGTACCAATATTTGCATTTCTCCAGACACTGTCCAGAGTATGTTGCAATTTAACAGCAGAGTTGTTGTTGTAATAGTGAGGACTTAATTTAATGGCAGAATTGTAATAGTGAGGACTTCATGTCAAGCTGTAAGTGTGAAAATTTGGAGGCAGATAGACCTTTCAGTATCTCTTAAATCACACCCATCATATGGGTAGGTGACTGCTAGTTTTGAATTTATGGAATGATTGGCTCCAAACCCGAAGAAGCAAGGTCTTACTGAGCAAGTGCTTCCTATGAGGTACATCAAATTGAGCTCATATTGAAGAGTTCGTTGTCCTGAAGCAAAGCCAGTGAACTGGCATGTGAATAAAATTCTGCTCCACAGCCAGGGCCCACCAATCTCTGAACTAATCTCTCCTCCCCTCTCCTTTCTCTGTCCTCTCTCTTCCACTTGCTCCCACATCTGCTGGAACTATTTTCAGAATTCATTTTACAGGCCAACTCCTTTTGACATAACTGGCAGGTTGATTCATGTGACTGGTTAAATTAATCATGGGTTAGAAGTCTGTCATTATGGTATCACATTAGCACTATCATAACTCATATGTTGCCTTTTGAACTAATTTTCTTCCTCTTGTCCTCTGTTTAACATCTCATCTCCATTTTAAGTAAGAGGTCCTTGAAACTGTCTTTTCTGTCTTGTTCACTATGCTGGCTTAATTCGGTATCTTCATTGCTGAGCTAATTGGAGTTAGAATGTTATTTCTTCTACTTTGGAAGAGATATAAAGTGGCTGGAAAATGATTCAGAATTAAATAACATAAAAAAGAGTTAAATAACATAGGTTCTACGGGAAACTACCTTATAGCAAACACAATTCTCATAATCATCTATTGGTCATATAAACTTTTCTGATCATGATAAGGTCATAGGTCTTTGGTGATCAAAGGAGCTGTTATAATTTATTTAAAGAGACCAACCTATTTCAGAGCATAGTAATATGATCACATAAGAGAGGTTTTATAGTAGCTATTTAGCAGCTATCGTGCTTGTGGGAATAAAACACAATGAAAATATGATGAATATATAATATGAGATTCTTGAAAGTGGGACCTATGTTTGTTCACCTTTGAATACTTCGTACATTAGGATATTTGCTAAATATATGGCTGATCTAATGGCATTTCCCTTATCTATCCTCTTTCATTTATCAGTTACCTGCATAGATTTAAGAGATATTGAAAAGTCTATTTGTACCCAAAGTTTTGCCACCCCAGTTTGGCATGGTACCTGAAATTTTCACAGAAATAACCATTCCATTCCATTAAGTCATTTTCTGGGAATATGCAGATGTTAGTGGGAATATGCAGATGTTAGTACTTCTGCTTGGAAACTACTGCCTTTATCTGCCTAGTAAAATTGCACATTCTTCTTCGCACTCTCTCTCAAATAAATTAAAAATAAATAAATAAATAAATAAATAAATAAATAAATAAAATCCTTTTTTAAATAAAGGGGGCTCCTGGGTGGCTCTGTCGGTTGGGCGTCTGACTCCTGATTTCCGCTCAGGTCATGATCATGGGGTTGTGAGATCGAGCACTGTGCCAGGCTCCATGCTCAGCCAGGAGTCTGCTTGTGCCTCTTCTTCTGCTTCCTTTCCCCCTCAAATAAATAATTAAATAAAAATATTTTTAAAATTACTCATTATTCTTGATGCTACTCGCACTTTACCCCTTTAAAACTTCCCTATCTCCTTCCTCAGAAGGGGATATAGTACATTGTATATTTAACCAGATGGTGGCTGTCACTGCCCCTGGTACGGCCCCCACCAACCTTGGAGCAGGATTTAATTATTCTTCACATATACCCAAAGGATATCTATTCCATACAGATAAGAGATCTAACTCAGGATTTCATGGGTAGACTGGGAACAGATTTACATATTTTAATTGTATTTCACATTTAACCGTCCACTAGGCATCTCTTTACAAGGTTCTCTTCTTGACTTCAACTAATGTGTCCTTCTGTCTCTATATTGGTTCTTTCTTTTCTCTCCTGTTCTTCTTGCCCTCTTCTTTCTTCGTCTTTCTTTTAATCCTTCTCCCAGATCTAGTCGCCTATGGTTCTACTTTCTACTCTCTAGGTTTTTATTTCCTTCCAGGATACAGAGCATATTTGTTTGTTTCAGTTGCTCTAAAACTTTCTCACTTTTCGCTCCAATTAACAAGTAACAGACTCTTAGTTACCCAATTGCACTGTCCTTAGAAGTCAAGGCATGATTTTAAATAAGTTTTTTCCCTGTTGCATTTGCAATATGTTAGAGCCCATATTGTAGTGAATTATTGTTGGTTATGTGTTTCTTCTTCCTCGCTGCTCAGAACTGGGAAGGAAGCATGCTTTCATTTGTAGTTTTAAGTCATCACAATCTTACAATTTATCTTGTACATTGTGCAACCATTTATTGACTGTGGTCAGCTACAAATGCCCTGAATCAGTTTGGATTCAGCTGTGTGTAACTGATAAGCTCCAAATATCAGTGGCTTAAAAATACACAAGAGTTTTATTCTTCCCTCATGTAGAAGTCTGGAGTAGGCATGCTAGGGCTAGTGCAGGGAAGTCTTAGACTTCAGGGTCCTAGGCTGCTTCCACCTTTCTACTTCATCATCCTAGTGCATGGCTTCTATCTTTCAGGTCACCTCATGAACAAGATGGCTGCCAGAGCTCCAGTCACCCTATTTTAGTTGCAAAGCCAAAGAGGGAAGCAAAGTGAAAAAAGTAAATCAGAGGTTTATTTAAAGGAGTCTTCTACGACTCAGATTCTTTTGAAGTATTTTCCTAATAAACCCACTTACTTTTTGTATCTCATTGGTTGGAACTTAGTTATATGGCCATCCTATCTTCACGGAAGGCTGAGAAACGTGGTCTTTATTTTAGGCAGCTATGTGCTTAGCTGAAGATTGGAGTCTCTGCCAAAGAAGAAGCTAAGAATAGCTGTTCAGAATGCTACTAGCTGTCCCTGCCCCATCCTTCTGTACTGTCTTTTTGGTATTCCCTCTCACATGACCTGTCTGGGAAACATAGTGCTTGGGATAGCTTGGTGAGTAGAAAACCATATAATACACATAAGTCTTCAGATGCCACATGGAAACCAAAAACCAACTGAAGTCTGAGTCTTTTAGATAATGCTCCATCTCCTTCATGGGGACTTTTCTTGTCCTGTTCCTTCCTGCCTGTGATCACCCCATATGCCCCTGGTGCTTGATCTCTCCCTCTTTCTCAGCCTTACACTTGGCTTCTTGCTCTTCAAAGATACGCTTTGTTCTTCCACTGTTGGCCTGTCCTCAGCTTTCACTGTCTTACGTTCCCTACAGTTACTTTGAAATTAGCTCCTTGAAATCTTAGTTTTGGTGGTAGGGTTGAAGATGGGACACAGTGAGCAGAGTCATAACTGGGAATATTTTGTCTTTTCTTTCTGAGTTACTTCTACCATCGTATCTGTCCTTGTTTTAAAAATTTTTTTTCATGTTGTGTTTTCCTTATGAGTCCCTCTTTATTCACTGAACTTGTCTTGAACTCTGCCCAAAAGCAGACTCAAGCATTTCCCTTGTCTTTTGTTATACTCAAATGAATGAATGATCTTCCTTTTACTTTCTAGCAGAAATTATTTATTTCAGACTGGTTGGTATTTTTTGCTTTCTCTTCCCGCATTTCTTTCTTTCTTTTTTAAAAATTTTTTTACTTATTTATTCATGAGATACAGAGAGAGAGAGAGAGAGAGAGAGAGAGAGAGGCAGAGACACAGGCAGAGGGAGAAGCAGGCTCCATGCAGGGAGCCCACCGTGGGAGTTGATCCCGGGTCTCCAGGATCAGGCCCTGGGCCAAAGGTGGCGCTAAACCACTGAGCCACCCAGGCTGCCCTTCCCTCATTTCTGATTCTCAAATAATCCCCCTAGCTTTTGGAATTTTTCCTACTTTTGTGGGCTCTTCCTACTTCCCCTTCCATTTGTGTCTATTCTTTCAATCAAATTCTTATCCAGCCCCTCAATTATAGCTCAGTAACAACTGAGCATTCTATGTTGCTTCCCGGACTATGTCTTCCCACTTTGATCTCTTCCATCTTTGAATACTTATAGCATTCTGTTTCACATACTCATACAGTGTACCATTTTGTATTATTTTATAATATTTTTGTATTGTTTTCATGAGCATAAGTCAGTTCCCCAACTATATTGTAAGATTTTAAAGAGTAGACACTGTGTCATTCATTTATTCATTCATCTAAATTCTGTTTAGTATCTAAGGCAGTATTGGGAAGGTAGTTGGCATTATATGTTACCATGACAAATGAAGAGTGAATAACTGATATGAACACATCGAGTAGAGAGCAGAGAAACATTTCTGCTGTAGTGTCCTGTTGATTTTCCGAAACAGTTGAAAAAGTTCATATGGAAACTCACTTGTCAGTAGCAGAACTTTTGAGACATAAGTGAACTGTATTCAGGATGCTAAGAAGTGGAAACTATAACTCCATTTACAATAGTGTTTTATATTCAATAACCAGACTAATTTTCAACTGTGCTTTTCAGAATTTAGTATATCCTTAGCGTTTTAAAAGGGAGATTCACAAGTTTTGAGAAGAATCCTCCCACTAACTTTAGATGTCGATCAGAGAGGTAAAAATTGTATACTTTCTTATAAAATATCCACTATTGTCAGACTATGATTTTCATGAGATAACTTAAATGAGCTTTAAGATATAGAACTATCAAATCTTAAATGAAAATTAAGACTCCTCACATTCACCTCAGGGTTGCCTCTTTTATGTTTCTGAATGCTCAGAAGTGCCATTGTTTGAAAAAAAAAATTAGTCAGAGTCTCACTTTCCCATCACAGAATACTCATAGAAAGTTCAAAATGTTTCAGTGGGAATGGAAGAATGAGGAATAGTCTAGTAGAGAGTGATAATTGAAGAGGCTGGGTTAGAATTATAAGATTCTTATTGAGTATAGCTCTATCCCAAGAATGAGCTATTAGCGACTTCTCAGAATGTTCCTGGATTCTTAAAAATTATCATTTCTCTTTGTTTTACATTTATTTTACATTTACCTCCACCAATCTGTTATCCTTAAAAATGCCAGCTGCCTATTTCAAAAGTATGCTTTCATTTGTCACACTATCACTTTTTCCCTGCTCATAATATAAGACAACCAGAGAGTTTCTTGCTCAGGTATCTTGGGCACTTTGATTATAAACAGGTTGGGAATGCAGTGAAGTATTCTTGAGAATAAGGGAGAAATCGAATCTGCATAATAATGGAAGAAATGTTATCATAACAAGCCACCAGCACTTCTATTCTCATAAAGATTCATTAGAGGTTTGGGGATTAATTATCAAGATTGAGGGTTGGTGGGGAGGGAGGCACCACACAATGTCAAATAAAAGTCTTCTGATCCAACTCTTCAGGACATATGTTTTTGGTTCTTTAGTCAGATGATGCTTGAATGAATCATAAAGAAGGGTTATAATCCTGGTGATGAGATCACCCTTAGCCATCTTGTTAGGAATGGCAAAGGCAGTATCAGTAGCAATGGATGAGAGTGGAGATGGTTGTAGAAGTTGTACCTGCTAGTTATGACTACACTGTGGTGGAGCAGAGAGCTGGTGGTACTGGTGTTATAGAAGCAAGAGAGCTGTAATAGTCTCTCATTGGACAGCACAATCCACCAGATTCCATCTTGTCAATGGAGAAGGTTAAGGACACATAAGAACCCTGTACATCTATTTGAGATGAGACACTCTGGGATCTCCTCTATTGGCCCAGAATTTCCAGAATGTTCCAGAATATTAAGAAATAAGACATCCATTATTTCCTGATAATAACAAGACCAACAACAATGATCCTGATGATGAGAGTAGCTAATACACTGCTTATTGCTAATACTGTGCTGGGCACCACATATGTATTAACTCATCCCTGCTGCTATTTCCCTTTCCTCTCAGCCCCCTGCCAAAGGCACTTGTTGACCACTGCCAGTCCCTCAAGACCTGGGAGTAGGGGAGGACTGAGGATTGTGTGGAAAGTAGAGACCCATGATGGAGAGCAAGCCTGTGGATTAGGTCTTTCTTCCTTTGAATCCATATTTTCTGCTAAATTTTGAAAATTGCTACAAACTCTATTTTATTCAATTTTTCTCTATGCTAAATTAGAAAGTAATTTTCATTTGGAATGGCATTTTTAGGTCCCAGTGGGGAACAAGTAGGATAACAAAGCGGTGCTGGGCAGTTAAAGCTTGTATGACACATGATTTATGCATTGCTAGTTTTCCAGAAGAGCAACAGGGTTAGATGAAGTCCATAAAAGGAAGCAGACAAATTATGCTTCTAGGGCTATAGGTAGAGTTCGCAACAGTAGCTGACCATTTCTGCTTTTATTTCTGTCTCAGAAAAAACTTTTTTTTTTAAAGTGAAATTTTCCCCACAGGCTACTGGGTGATTATTCATTGCTATTTGGTTAAGTGTGACCCTTAGTATACTTTGGTAAGAAAAGTGATTTTTGTATTTAACAATTTTGACACAGTATAGGTCATTGCCTCCCTGGTATTTGACAGTCAGAATAATGGTCAAAAAACCCTTATTTGTCAATGTAATAAAAATTCGATTTGGTATTAGAGGAAAGCCAGTTATGCTCTGTGGAAAATTAACTGAGGAAATTGATTGCTTTTTAAAAAAGATTTTATTTATTTATTTGTGAGGGGGAGAGAGTGTGTGCGAGCACGAGGGAGAGGAGCAGCAGAGGGAGAGGGAGAGGGACAAGCAAACTTCCCACTGAGCCGGAAGCCTGTGGTCCTGGGGCTCAATCCTAGGACCCTAAGATCATGACCTGAGCCAAAGTCAGATGCTTAACTGACTGAGCCACCCAGGTGCCCTAAAATTGATTATTTTCTTGAAGGTGTCTAACTCTCCATAGCTCTGATATATCCTTAAGTGAAACTGACAATTTTAAGGAGGTAGAGCAGATTCTGTAGCCGTAGGGGCAGAGCAAAAACAAGGTAGCTAGTTGTAAAAATAATTTCCAATTTTTATGAAAAGCATCATGTATACCAGAATCGATTTAGGCAAATACATAATAGATGGATAGATAGAGCAACATCTAAGATTTATCCTGAAGAAATGTTGCATGTTTTCCCCATAGACAGGTTTGATTTTTTAAAAAATCTTTAGGCAAAATTTTATAGATGGGAAGGATAAGCCAAATTAGGTAAAGCTACATGAAATAAACATTCTTTTTGATGATCGCCATTGTTTTGATGATTTTTTTTTATGATGATGATTATCCTTTTTGGTTGAAATTATTGCTGTAGTGGATAATCCACATGAAATAAACATTCTTTTTTTTTTTTGATGATCACTATTGTTTTGATGATTTTTTTTAATGATGATGATTATCCTTTTTGGTTGAAATTATTGCCAGAGTGGATAATTAGAGTTAATACACTCAAGACTCAAGGTTTAGATTATTAGTATACTTTGTGCGTTTGAATTTAAAACACAAGTTTTAGTTACTTTAAAATAGAGATTTAAATTCTGGTTATTCGTAAGTGACAATTTAAAAAGATTCATAAATATTACATTTCTTATTAAGTGAAAGGGAACTCTAGTGCTATAGCTACTATTTTTAGTTTCTAAAACGGTCTTCACGGAAATTTGTTCTAAGGCTGTATGGACTATCGGAAAGATATTAAAGCTCTCTAGAGCAGGTGAAACAGCATGAAAATCAGAAGTCAGAGAGAGAGCATGGCTGATTTTTGCAATCAGAAACAAAATAAGGAACATTGAAACAAAATAAGGAACATTTGTTTTTTTTTAAAGACAAAGGCTTGACTTTGAAAAAATACCTATTTGTATGCTTCTGGCTATTCTGATATCCATGGACATGATGTTTCTGCATAATGTGACTTTATGTGAACAAAAAACAGCCTCAAGGGGCCTCAGATGCTGCAGTTATTTCCAACCAAATATAGCAGACACTGTGTGATGCCTTGATTGTGGCACAGAGGGAAAATCCCTTCAACTGTGATGTATTCAAGGTGTTTTTAAGGTGACGAGGGACCTTGCTTCTTTCCTGGTTGTCTGGTGGGATGAGTCTCCAAATGAAACCTTCCCTCTAGTTTTTACCAGGCTCTTGTCATTTACTCTTGGGCTGCCAGTAGACCACCTAACTAGGTCTAGACATGAGCCTGACTTACCTTTATAAAATGGAGATCTGACCATGTCATTTCTGCATTGAAAAACCAGCCGCATCCAGTCATACATTCCTGGTAAAGGTGTAAATTGGTGCACATCTTTTGGAAAAGTGTTTGCCAATATTTATTAAGAATTTTAAAACTAGGTACGCTTAGGGGGCTCAGTCGGTGAAGCATCTGCCTTCAGCTCAGCTCAGGTCATGATCTCAGGGTCTTGGGATCAAGCCCCACATTATCATCATCATCATCATCATCATCAATCATCAGGGTCCCTGCCAAGCCTGCTTCTCGTTCTCCCATTCCCCCTGCTTGTGCTCTCTCTCTGTCAAATAAATAAATGAATAAAATGTAAAAAGAGTTTTATTTTTTAAAAGATTTTATTTATTCATAAGAGACACAGAGAGAGGTAGAGACATAGGCAGAGGGAGAAGCAGGTTCCCTGCAGGGAGCCCGATGCAGGACTCAATCCCAGGACCCAGGGATCACGACCTGAGCCAAAGAAAGACACTCAACCACTGAGCCACCCAGGTGCCCCTAAAAAAGAATTTTAAAACTATATCTGTCTTTTTACTCAACAGTTTTGTTTCTTAGCATCCAACCTGCGCAAGATGCTTCACAAACAGAGATGTTTAATGCAGCATTTTTAAAAGATAATAAAAATTGGAAACAAACAATGCACGAATGCATCAGGAAGGAGTTAAGTGGCCCAGCCAAGGAAATATTTTTTAGCAACTAAAAACACTTAATTGCATTATTTTTTAGTATGGGAAAGTGCTCATGCAGTAACGCTCAGTAAACATATTAAAATCCCAAAAACGTAAAATGCAGAGAAAATGTTGAAAGCTTCCCTTCCCTCCTCCCATCTCCACCATCCCGCCCTGAGGTGAGGTTCAGAAGTGGTCTCCCTGGGAGGGTAATAAACCTCATGCTGCCTTCGACTACTGCCAGAAGCTAGTCTTGGAAACGTGCTAAGAAAATGATTTGGTATAATAGAAAAGAAAGCAGCATTTCAATGCTTTGCTATTTCTTTGTGGAGCCAGATTGTGGCCATCAGGAGGCAAGTGGCTGAGATGCTTGAAAAACATGCAGAAGGGTTCCAGTGAAGCACCATCAGTCCTCTGGGAAGGGGTCGTATGCAGGGATGTAAGAAATTGGGTGAGAAGATTGATATCGCTTTGCATAATAAGGTAAAATATTATCTTCAATATATGTGAGGACCACGTTAACTCACAGTTAGGAAAATGTTTCTCTAAATCCCTAGTGCGAACTGAGACTGTATTCCATCTGAGAATTTTTCTTTGTCTCCGTGGGAGTGTGTGTGTGTGTGTGTGTGTGTGTGTGTTTGCATTTGACTCATTTTGTTACCTGCTGAATCTATCAGGAAGGGAGAAGACATATTTTTACCTCACAATGGCAGAAGGACTCTTTCTAGCTTTTATGGACAATTATTCTAGCCCCAGAAACTCAGGCTAGTCACAGCCTAGTGCAGGAAGGGGGTGGAAGGCAGGGGTTTGGTTCTGCACACAGATCCTTCGGTGGTGATGGCTCCCTGTCCTTGGCCTATTGGAGCACTCACATCTGGTGCATGCTTCGCATTTTTTCTTTTGCTCTGCATTCCCTTCCATTACCTCTCATCTTCTGGAAAGCCTGGTATTCTCTTCCAGCCTTGTGTGGTACTATTGAGGGGAGATTAAGGGCACTCTGGGGCCCTTTCTACCTCACCCTTCTAATGAGGTCAGTGGCACAAATAGCGCAGTCGTGGGAAAGATGCTAGGTGTGAGTTCCAGGCACTGGCAGGCAGAGGAACGGGCCATGGCCAGAGCAGAGCTGAGAATGGGGAAGTCGTACTCCCCACTAGGGACAGGGGGCTACCAAATACGTGCTCCAAAGAGCACTGAGACCATGAGCTTCTCCTCCACATAGTTAAACACAAGTTCCCCCTCGTCCACTGGAACCACCTTGGGAGCTTTAAAAAGTCACTGCTACCTGGGCCCCACCTGAATTTCTGAGGGTGGGGTCTGCGCATCAGTATTTTGTAAGAGCATTCTAGGTGACTGTGATGTGCAGCCAGGTTGAAACCACAACCTCATAGAAGGTGATCTGGAATGGGAGAGGTTGACCTTGTAGTAAATATACCCTATAAATCTCAACAGCAACATTAAAAAAAAAAAAAAAAAACAACTTGAGAGCATTAAAAAGCCTGGAAGGAAATACAGTCAATTGCCACGATGGTGATTATGTCCTTACAGTCCGCAAGCCCTGAATTAGCATACATTGAATTGTTGCTCCCAGGAGAAATATGTACTTCTATACCCATCTCTCACCTAGATTGTGATCTTAAATGCTAAAAGCAAGGGATCCCGGTCGATTGCATTTTATTTTACAAAAGAGAAAAGGCAAGGTTCAGAGGTGTTAAGTGACTTGCCTGAGACGGGTCCAGCAAGGGCGCCAGAGCCGAGTGAGATTCAAACCCGGTCCAGCGGACCCGAGCCGAGGCTCCTTGCACTGCACTATACTGCCCCCTACCGACCCCATCCTCCGGTCCTCTCAGCCCGAGAGCTGAAACCAGCAGAGCGCGGCTTTGTTCATCCTCGCTTGGAAACAAGTGCAGGTCCCGTGGGCCACTCAAAATTTCCACTGCTGCCTGTATTTCCACAAGTACTGATTTTGGAGCTACAAATAAATTTTAGGAAGTAGTGAATATGCGAATAAGAATCTGCTAATGATGAAGATCAGCTATATAAATATTGACAGCAATTGTATTTAGATAGAATTTAGTGACGTTTTCTTCCTCATTTCTCTATTTTTCTTTTCTTTTTTTTATTGATTTATTTATTTTTTCATTTCTCTATTTCTCTAAAATTCCTTTAAGGTGTGTGTATATTACTTTGATACGAAAAGAAAGTAATGATTTTTAAAAAAAATGTAAATGTATATGTAAAAAATGTACTTTTATATGAAAAAAATGTAAAAGTTTCATACTGTTATATGAAAAAAAATGAAAAAAAAAAGTAAGAAACAAACTAAAAATCTTTTCCATGGCATCAATCTGCTTATAGCCCCATTTCTTCTCAAAGGATGCCTTTGACACATTTACATCAGAATCACTGTACGTGCTAATTGAAAAGGTATGTTTCTGTTCCACCCCTTTCAAAACTACTAAAAGAGAATCTCTGAGGAACCCAAGAATCTGCAACTGGCAAATTCCTCCAGATTACTCTTATGTATAACGATGTCAAAAAACATTTGCTATTTGCAGTCTCCAGAGAGTGAGGATGAAATAAAGGCATTTCAGATAAAGTGGCTGAAAGAAGTCACCACTCACAAACTGTTGCTGGAAGAACCACAGAAGGATACGCTTCACTGTAAGAAAGGAATTAAACCTAGAAGAAAGAATTGGGGTGCAAGAGGCAATGGTGAGCAAAACAATTAGTAAGCATATGGTAAGTCTGAATTATTGCCTGTAGCAAACAAAACAAAATAAAAGGGGAGTGATTAGAATGAGGGGAAATTAAATTAAAATAAAAACCACAAAAAATAAAATAAAATAAAAACCACCATAACATGGAAAAAGAGAATGTATGATTGGTGTTAAACCATTCTGAAATCTTTGTAGAGTCTGAGAAAAGAAAGGAGATACTGATTAAACTTTTGCTGGAGGCAGATAATCACGACTTAAAGATAACTAATAAGAGAATAAAACTATATAATTTTGAAATCAGCAGGAAAAAAATTTAAACTGTGATAACCATATAAGAAAGGAAATAAAAAGAAACAAAGAAGCAAAGACAGGAGGAGAGAATGTTTCTAACAAAGAGAATGTGGGGGCAATGGAACAGAAGTGAAGACATTCTATTGTCAGATCTGAAATTTGATTTTACTCTACTTAAATGCTAATAGCTTAGTCTATTATGGATTCATGGATGTTGGCAGAAGACACAGATTCTTGGATAAGATACAAAAGACTCTATTACTCACAGCCTGGCAAGTAGCATAAGCGTCAATCAGCATGTTTGTGTCAGTTCCCTGGTTTCCCAAGCCCCATGACAGTGACACAGGGCGCCCACATAGATGTTTGCATGCACAATAGGTTGTTACAGGAGAGGAACACTGAGCTGGGGAGCCTGTTCTTTTATAGCAAGCAGTAAGCAAGCCTGCTCTTTGTCCACGAGGGAACATTGCCTCATCTCCGAAGGTTACTTGCTGCAGACACAACTCTGAGAAATGGTCCTGGTAAAGATTAGTCAGGGCTTTGCATTCTTGGTACACCCAGAAAGATATTTAGGAGCACAAGTGACCCATGGAGGAGGAGCTCTCAACACATAAGTGAGAATCTGGGAGTGTATTGGTTTGTAGGACCATATGGTGTACTGGGTTGGAGGGGAGGAAGAGGAGTGGGGAAGGAGTGGGGGGAGAAGTAAAATAATCAAAAGTGTCACTATTAGGGGCCTTTGTATGACTGCTGTAGCAAAAATGCTGAAGACTAGGTGGTTGAAATAGCAAACATTTACTTCTCAGAGTTCGGGAGGCTGGGAAGTCCAGGATCAAGGCACCAGCAGCACTTGCATAGCATCTTAATAAAGAGCATACATTTGTGGGAAAGTGTCAAGAAAAAGGAAAAGGATTTTGACATTTTCTAGTGGGTGGTAAATGGAGACGGTGAATATATGGAGAAAACTAATGGAAGATAAGGGTTATTTCAGCAAGGTTTTAGCAAGGTATGTAAGTTTCTCTGGTGCCATCTCTGGGCTGATAAAAAGTATAGAGTGGTCTCCAATGATTAGAAGAATGGTACTGCCCTCATGGTAGAGAGGGGGAGAACAGAGGGTTTTTTTTTTTTCTTTTTAAGACTTAAAATAATTTTTAAAAAAGTATTCTTTGTACCCAATGTGGGGCTCAAACTTATAATCCCAAGATTAAGAGGCACATGCTCCTCCAACGGAGCCCCCCCCGCAGACACCCCAAAGAAATTTTCTTGTGTTTGTTTCTTCTCAGTTGCTTTCAGCTCAAAATAATCCTTATGCCAGAGTGGCATATTTTGGGGTGGTATACTCTGAATCCCTTCAACCACTGTGTTCATGGATTATGTACATTTATTTATTTTGTAAAGATTTTTTTATTTTTGAGTAATCTCTACACCAGCGGGGAGCTCAAACTGACAGCCCTGAAATCAAGAGTTGCTTGCTCTACCAACTGAGCCAGCCAGGCACCCCGTATTATGTACATTTAAAAACATACAGGAAAATAGACTGAAGAAAGATAAGATAAAATTTTAAAATATATATTCAGGGGATCCCTGGGTGGCGCAGCGGTTTGGCGCCTGCCTTTGGCCCAGGGCGCGATCCTGGAGACCCGGGATCGAATCCCACGTCGGGCTCCCAGTGCATGGAGCCTGCTTCTCCCTCTGCCTGTGTCTCTGCCTCTCTCTCTCTCAATCTCTCTCTCTGTGACTATCATAAAAAAAAAAAAAATAAAATAAAATATATATTCAATATTAGTTGTGATATTTTCTTCCCATCTTGCACTGGATTGCTTTATGTACCTTTGGTACATATAACTCAATTCAGAGGCTACTGCAGTTTAGCACAGATACCTTTGGAAATGTATCCATGATATCATAATTTATTTTATATGATCTGCTTACCAGCAATTGGGCTTTCTTATCAAAAAATGCTGCAGTGAATATTCTTGGATACAAATCCTTGTTTAATTGTTTGACTATGTTTGTAAAGTGAATTTTTTGAAGTAGTAATGTTGAATCAAATGGTATATGCATTTTACATTTTGGTAGATGTTTTCAAATTGCCCTGCAAATAAGTACACTGATTCACACTCCAAATGATAGTCTATAAAAGTCTGCTTTAGCACACTATCTATAAAACTAGGTACCAATCTTTAAAATTTTGTCCAATTTGGGCACCTGAGTGGCTCAGTCAGTTAAGTATCTAGCCCTTGATCTCAGCTCAGATCTTGATCTCAGGGTGGTGAGTTCAAGCCCCACATTGGGCTCCATCCTGGGTGTGGAGCCTACTTAAAAAACAAAAAATAAAATTTTTGTCTGGTATAATAGGGTGAGGAATAATATAATGTAGTATATTAAAATAGCATTTAAAAATTGTAATTAAGTTCTAACATTTTAAATTGGATTTAAGCCACTGAATTGTGTGTTTATATCTTATGCTATCCCCCCCACACACACTTTTGGCGACACACCTCTAGAAGCTCTGTGTAAACTAAGAAAATTAGCCCTTTGCCATGTATGCTATAAATACTTTCCCAAATTGTTTTTTGTTTGTTGAATTTGTTTGTGACCATGCAGAAATGTTAAATTTTTAAAAATGTGATTAAATTAGTAACTTTTCTCTAGGATCTAGGATGGGAAGGTAAGACCTTAGGGTCAATGGTGGTGGGGAGTTGGGGTTTGGAAAGACCAGCAAAAGTGGGGCAAGTTAGTATAACCCTTGGGATAGTGAGGTCACATGTGGAATGTAAGGGCTCTGGAACCAGCCTTTGTGGGTTCAAATCCCAGAACTAATATTTATAGAATGACTTGGGTTGGGGGGGGGCAGGTGATGAACTTTCTTGTGCCTTAGTTTCTTCATGTAGAAATTATTAGTATTTTATCTGAGGCTTAAATGAGCTGAGGCATTGGTACAGTGCCTGGCACACAGAGAGTGCTTCATAGAGAAGAAATAAAGAGAATTTGGGGTGGGGTGTAGGAGAAATGGAAAGGAATAGACATGTTGAGAGACTTGTAGAATGTTGGTGAGGAGGATCAAGAGGAATGAATGGTCCTCTTTTCTGTGGTTAAAATCATAACCATATTAACGAAAACAGCAGTGGAACACAGTGCTGCTGTGACATGGAGGTGCAACAGGAGGACCCCAGAACCAGACAAATTGTTCCAAATTCCAGCTCTACCCTTCACTAGCTTTGTAACATTAAGCAAATCACTGAAGTGTGGAATAATTATTTTATCTATCTTCTAGACAAAGAAATGAAAAGTGAGCTAATATAAGTAAAGCATCTAGAATACTATTTGGCACAGAGTGTGTACTTAAAAATATTGGCCGTTATTATTATTATTAATATTTTTTCTGCATTCACCAGGTGCTTTTTTTAAACTGTCACCTCATTTGAGTTTTCTGAGATCCTTGTTCCTTTCAATAGGCATCCACCAATTGCTGAGATGTTTCTGATCTCATCAGGACCTAAATATTGGGGCGGACTTAAGTGTACCCTTCCATATTCTGGATCTCTCTTATTCCTTGCTAAGCTAATAATATTCTGTGTTATTAATAGGCATTGATAACTTCATGTTATCCCTCTCAGATGACATTTGCATTTTAACAAGAATTTTCAAGGCCTTGACTCAAAGGAGTGAGTAATGTGGTTATTTTAGGTATCCTGGCAGAGAGAAACGGTCCTTGGGCTGGGAGAGCTTTCCTAAACTAAATTTATATCAAGCCAACAGCTGCCTACTCTGCTCACTCAGAATATGGTGTGGGGGTTGTATTGGTGATTGAGGAGTGATTTAAATCAATTAGCCAAAATTTTTGCCAGGGACTGTATTAGGTAATGTGGGGAAGAATATAAAGATAAATAATCCTTGCTTCAAGGAATTTATAATCTCGTTGAAGAGATCAAGATGTAGAAAAATGAAAAAGGCAGTTATTCTCATTTCCAAGGTCATAACACATATGAGAATGTTGCCTACTGGTCATTATACTGGTGTGAGGTCTTCAGGGCCACGTCAGACCAGGAGGAAGATTATTTGTAAAGCTGCTCATACGATTGTTTTATCAGAGCCAAAGCAAGAACAAGTGCTTAGAAATGGAGTTGGCTCTGCAGTCAGAATCACTGAAGGGGAAGATACTGCACTAAGTTATGCATCAGATGGAACATCAGGATGAACCATCGACAGAGACTGAGCCGGAGGCCAGGACTGGGGTGTAGGGCAGCCCTGGTGGCTTAGTGGTTTAGCACCATCTTCAGCCCAGGGCGTGATCCTGGAGACCGGGAATTGAGTCCCACGTCAGGCTCCCTGCATGGAGCCTGCTTCTCCCTCTGCCTGTGTCTCTGCCTTTCTCGGTGTGTCTGTCATGGATAAACAAATAAAATGTTAAAAAAAAAAGATCTTGTGCAGAAGTAGTGGTTTGGTGGAGGTTTCTCTGTTAAGACACTTAATCTGAGAAGGGTGAGAGGTAGCCAACCATGTGAAGATGGGAAGATGATCCAGACATAAGGAACAGCAAGTGCAAAGGCCCTGGATGGTGAAGAGCCTCAAGATGGGTTGGAAAATGATCCATGGATGTAAGATGTTCCTTCCATTCTTATAGACAAGTGACATAATTTCAAGTATGATTAAGATTACTTATTAGAAACTTGCTGCATATTAACCAAGGCCCGGTCTAGGGAGAGGTAAGTGGGACACTCAGCTCAGGTAAAAAATTTAAGGGGGAGCATCAAAAAACTCAGTGAATCAAAAGAAATCACATTTTAAAAATAAAAACTAATGTAAAAATAAATGATGAACAAAATATGAAAATTTTAAAGAAAGACAGAATCAGTATTACTGAGTCTTCCTTTTGCCGTATGCTCCAATATGACTTGAACAGCCCTGGTATTAAGGATTGCTATTATCTGTGAACAGAGATAGTTTTACTCCTTCCTTTCTAATTTGGATCCCTTTTCTTTTTCTTTCCTAATTGCTCTGGCCAGAGTTTTCAATACTATGTTGAATAGAAGTGGTGAAAGTAGGCATCCTTCCCTTGTTCCTGATCTTAGAGGAATAGGTTTTGGTATTTCACTATTGAGTATGATGTTTGCTGTGGGTTTTCATATATAATTTTTATTACATTGAGGTAGTTGTTATCTTTTCCTAGTTTGTTTAATTTTATCATGAAAGCATGTTGAATTTTGTCAAATGCTTTTTTGTACCTGTTGAGATGATTCTGTGGTTTTTATTTCATTCTATTAGTATGATGTATTACATTGGCTGTTTTTTTTAAAGATTTTATTTATTTATTCATAAGAGACACACAGAGAGAGAGAGGCAGAGACACAGGCAGAGAGAGAAGCAGGCTCCACGCAGGGAGCCCGATATGGGACTTGATCCTGGGACTCCAGGACCACACCCTGGGCTGAAGGCAGGTGTTAAACCGCTGAGCCACCCAGGGATCCCTGGCATTGACCGGTTTTTATGTATTGAACTATCCTTGCATTCCAGCAATAAATCTCACTTGCATAATCATTTTAATATGCAGCTGAATTCAGTTTGCTAGTATTTTGTGGAAGATTTTTGCATAGATGTTCATAAGGGATATTTGTTCATAGTTTTCTTTTCTTACAGTGTCTTTGTCTGACTTTGGTACCAGGGTAATGCTAGCCTCATAGAATGAGTTAGAAATTATTCTTTCCTCATCAACTTTTTGGTAATGGTTTGAGAATAATTGGTATTAGTTCTTTTATTTTTTAAGATTTTATTTAGTAATTCATGAGAGATGCACAGAGAGAGAAACAAAGACACAGGCAGAGGGAGAAGCAGGCTCCATGCAAGGAGCCCGATGTGGAACTAGATCCCTGAACTGGGATCACGCCCTGAGCCAAAGGCAGATCCTCAACTGCTGAGCCACCCAGGTGTCCTGGGATTAATTCTTTAATGTTTGGTAGAATTCATCAGTGAAATCATCTAGTCTTGGGCTTTTCTGGCTCAGGGCTTTTCTTTGTCAGGAGATCTTTTATTATTGATTCAGTCTCCTTACTAGATATAGATCTATCCAGATTTTCTATTTCTTCATGATTTAGTCTTGGTAGATTTGGTGTTTCCATTTCATTTAGGTTATCCAATTTGTTGGCTTACAATTGTTCGTAATACTGTTTTAAAATCCTGTTTATGGGACACCTGGGTGGCTCAGTGGTTGAGTGTCTGCCTTCAGCCCAGGGTGTGATCCTGGAGTCCTGGGATCGAGTCCCACGTTGGGCTCCCTGCATGGAGCCTGCTTCTCCCTCTGCCTGTGTCTCTGCCCTTCTCTGTGTGTCTCTCATGAATAAATAAATAAAATCTTAAAAAAAATAAAATCCTGTTTATTTCTATAAATTGATAGTAATGTCTTCACTTTGATTTACAAATTTGGTAATTTGGGTCTATTGTTTTCCTTCTTAGTGTCTCTAAAAGTTTGTGAATTTTGTTGACCTTTTTGAAGAGCCATCTTTGATTTAATTGATTTTGCCTATTATGTGCTTCCTATGCTGCTATCTTCCCAGAGTCCTCTATCCTTTTAAGGTTTACTAAAATTTATAATTCATTAAAGGAGATTATTGGAATGTCTGTAAAGTTTGGGAGGACTGATCTTTATGTTAATTTGAGTTGATAGTGGCTGTCTATTGTTATATTTATATTCATTTAATACATATCAAATATATGAAAAATCATTATTTTTTCCCTTTGTTAGATTTTGTATCTTGTATTATCATCTTGACTATTCTCAAATTCTTCTTCCACTGGAAATGATGAATGGTTGGAGTAAATGGGTTGTCATAAACAATGTGAAGTGATTGAGATGTGTCAGTATAGCATAATGACTGGATTGGTTTGGACAGGCTTTATGGTGGTTTAGTGTATAAAGATGGCATAGAGACTTACGCTGCTGTTCAACTCATTTACCACTTGGTAGAAGGTGACGGGTCAGGGATCTGGCCAATAGGGCTGAGAGGTGGAGTGGAAACTCCCAGCCCAATTCTGTGGTGAATCTGAAGTCAGAGATGTTAATCAAGCTGAAAATAGTTGTATAGGAGTTCTGAGATTCAGGGGGTCATTAGGCAAGCTCTGGGAAGAACCAGAGCTGGAAAGAGCTGGAGGGTTGCTAGGACAGCCAGTATTTGAAACAAGAATCATTATTTCTGTAATTTTACATCCTCTGGGTAGCAGTCAGAAGCTTTGATTAGGATAGGCGCTGTGACTATATTAAGAATAGATTCAGGGGTGCCTCAGTGGTTCAGTCAGTTGAATGTCCAACTCTTGGTTTTGGCTCAGGTCATGATCTCAGGTTTGTGAGATCAAGCCCTACATCAGGCTCTGTGTTCAGAGGAGAGTCTGTTGAGATTCTCCTTCTCTCTCTGCCCTTCCTTTCTCTCTCTCTCTCTCAAATAAATCCATTTTAAAAAAGAGTAAAATCAGACAGTATCACTCAATCTCCTTCAAAACCATCTGAGCTATCATCTTCCCTCAGTATGTCTCTATGCCTTTGATCAATTGCACTTTGGAAGCCAAATTATTGCAATCAAGTTAGAAAAGGCAGGTAGAAAGGGCAGGTATATCTCTTTTTGTTTTCATTACCAACCTTACCACCTGATGGTTTGCTGCTGACTTTCTATTTTGTGGACTTCTGAACTACTTCCACTGGGTAATAAGAAATTCTAAGATATTCTCATAGAGGAAGACCTTGGATATTAGTTGTTCAACTTCCATGAGAAACAACCGTCAGGAAAGACCATCCGTAACTCTGGTTAGCCTAGAAAGCCTGGGAGTTTGTTAGTTTTCTCCTGGAAACACAGCTGCAGTCCCTGTTCCCTTGATTCTGAACATTGTGCTGAGAGTGAGGCCACCTGTCCCTATATCTGTATTTTTTTCTCAAAGAGCTGAGTGATTGCCTAGAACAGCTGTGGGTATTTGTGTTTTATTTTTATAAGCCCTAAGCAACTGAGTGAAAAGCAAAGCCAATTATGTCATTGAGCCTTTTAATATGTATGAACAGGATAGCAGAAAACTGAGTTAGCCATGGCAAATATAAGGTTTATATAGAAGAAGAAACACTGAATTTTAGTGGGGAATCAGTGAACAAAGAGACAAAATGTTTGCTTTTTTGGGGGAAAGACTATTTATATTTTGTTTATGTTCATTTAGATAAATTATTTTTACATAAAGTTTCTTTAAATCCTGCAAACACTGAATTTATCAATGCAAGACTGCAGAGGAAGGGGTGGAGGACATGCTACATACCAGGCTAGCAAAGAGAGTTAGGTTTTTTATGTCCAGTAACCCCTACAGATTTGTTTGTTCTTTGGGCTGTTTAAAATAACTTTCTCTTTTTTTCTTTGAAGTCTATGGAGTTTAAATGTTACTGTAAAGTTCAACATCCACGCTGAAAACTTACTTGTGGCATCATAGCATTAAGTCAAGAATTTAGATAGCTGGAGCCAAATTTCTGGCATTCATATCAAATGCCAGAGAGCCTTTGGCCACTGGTTATCATCAGTCTTCAGGTCAGTGTAAGTGAGAAGGCAGTTTTATTTAGTATTGTGTAGCATCTTACTTGGAATTAAAAGTATCTTGGATCCTTGGATACACCATTACATTTTTAGTGGTAGTGGTGATGGTGAGTAGTGACATTTTGGGAAGTTAAATAAATAGAATTTCTAATCTTAATATGAGAACTCATAGATTCTTTCTACCCAACAAAATTGTCACAAAATTTGGGGCATTTTGCTCCCTTTTTCTTTTCCTTCTTATTTTAAGGTGAACCCAGTTTCTCTCCCCAATTTGTTATGCTTTTCTCCTTTATTATGAAAATGCTGCTTAATTATTATCTTTAAAGCTTTGGAAAATACAGAAAAACTAAGAATAAGAAAAATCCTGTTCTGAAGGGCAAGGGTTGTTAGTATCTGTCTTAATCTTGGCCCAGGTGTGTGTATGCGTGTGTGTTTTCATACTTGAGACCATATTGTATGTACAATTTATATTCTTAAAAAAGTTAACACTTTCATAAGTTTTCTCCAATTAAATAAATGTCCCTCCAATTATTAAATGTCCTGTAAAAAGTTCTACCCTTCCTCTTCTTCCTTTCCTTTCTCTTCTTTTAAAAATTTATTTATTTGTTTTTAAACATTTAAAAAAAGATTTTATTTATTTTTTTGAGAGAGAGACCAGATGAGAGAACACAAGCAGGGTGAGGGGCAGAGGGAGAGAGAGAGAGAGAATGGGATAAGTACATTCTCCACTGAGCAGGGAGCCCGACATGGGACTTGATTCCACGGCCCTGGGATCATGACCTTAGCCAAAGGCAGACACTTAACTGACTGAGCCACCCAGGCACCCCTCTTCCATTCTCTTCTTTAAAAAGTATTTGTTGGTTCACTTTTTTCTTTATTCTTTTTTCCTTTGCGAAAATGCTAAGGAAGTGTTTGCTTTTGGACAAGACAACATAATAGGGACTGACTTTTCCCTACAGGCTGGGGGAGATGGCTATGTCAGTCTGAGGAGGCAGCAGCTAGTTTATGGGCACAGTACCAAAGAAGATAAGCCTCATGGAAATAAAGCTCTAAACATCTGAAGAGCATCCCCTTTGAGTTTCATCTGAGGACTTAATAATATATACCTGTGAGGAAATGATTCAAGTTTTGGGAAAGAACTGCCTAGAAGGATTAGAAAGAAAATCACCTGGGTTCTGGTAGGGCTTGCAGGAGTTTCCATTCCCTATCAGCCACAGTGGATAGATCTCATGGCTTATGGAGTCAAATAGTGCACTTAGAAGGATATGCTGTGTGGCAGTGGAACAAAATTTGCCCTAAGTTAAAAGGTGTTTTGGTTTTACATAAAAAAGAGTAAAAGCAAGCCTCAATAGGATCAACCTGTTTTCAAGTTTATTCCAAGAACAAAGCTCAAGATTATTTGTGGAAATATGGAAAAAAAAAATCTAGCCCCTAACAAGGTCAAATTAACAAATGCAAGGCCCAATAAAAGTTACTAGATATTTGAAGAAGCACGAAAATATGAACTGGAATGGGAAAAAAACAATCAATAGATTCAGATCACACAAATTGTAGAATCAGTAGACAAGAACATAAGAACGGATACGGTAATTATATTTCATATGTTTAAAAAGGTAGATTAAAATATGAGTACATTAAGGAGAGACTTGAGAGATATTTTTAAAAACTCAGAGCAAAATTTTAAACATTAAGAGTACAATATCTGAAATAAATATACTGGATGGAATTAACAGTATATGAGTCACCAAAGAAGAAAAGATTTGTGAACTTAAAGAGCAATAAAGGTGCCTGGGTGGCTCAGTCAGTTAAGTGCCTGCCTTCAGCTCGGGTCATGGTCCCAGGGTCATGAGATTGAGCCCCATGTCAGGTTCCCAACTTGGCAGGGAGCCTGCTTCTCCCTCTCCCCTCCACTTGTTGTCTCTCACTGTATCTTTCTCTTTTTCTCATAAATAAATAAATAAATAAATAAATAAATAAATAAATAAATAATTTTTTAAAAAGAAAAAGCAGCAATAAAAACTATTTTTTAAAGATTTTATTTATTTATTTATGATAGTCACAGAGAGAGAGAGAGAGAGAGAGAGAGAGAGAGAGAGGCAGAGGGAGAAGCAGGCTCCATGCACCGGGAGCCCAACGTGGGACTCGATCCTGGGTCTCCAGGATCACATCCTGGGCCAAAGGCAGGCGCCAAACCACTGCACCACCCAGGGATCCCTAAAAATTACTTTAAAGATTGATATAGTCACAATGTAAAACAGTATGAACTTTCCTGAAAGTTAAAATTGGATTTGCCACATGATTTAGCAATTCTACTTCTAGATATATATCTGAAGGAAATGAAATTATCTTACATATCTGCACCCCCATGTTCATTGCAGCATTATTCACAATAACCATGATATAGAATCAACTTATGTATCCATTGACATATAAATGGAGGAAGAAGATGTGGCATAGGGGCACCTGGGTGTCTCAGTTGGTTGAGCATCTGACTCTTGGCTTTAGCTCAGGTCATGATATCAAGCCCCAAGTGGGGCTCTGCTCTCAGCAAGGAGTCTGTTTGTCCCATTCTCTCTCACTCTGCCCCTCCCCCTGCATGCATGCATGCACGCATCCTCTCTCAAATAAATAGATAAATAAAATCTTAAAAAAAGAACATGTGGCATATATACACAGTGGAATATTATTTAACCATAAGAAGGAATCCTGCTAGTCACAACAACATGGATGGACCTTGAGGACATTCTGCTATGTGAAATAAGTCAGACAGAAATACAAATACTGCATGATTTTGCTTATACATGGAACCCAAAAATGTTGAATTCATAGAAACAGAGAGTAAGATGGTGGTTGCCAGGGGTTGGGAGTTGGGAGAAATAGGGAGATGTTGGTCAAGGTATACAAACTTCCAGTTATAAGATGAATAAGTTCTGGGGATCCAATATTCAGCCTGGTGATGATGGGTAACAATGCTGTAATATATACTTGAAGGTTGCTGAGAGAGTTGACCTTAAATGTTTTCACCACGCATACAAAAATTGGAATTATGTGAAGTGATGGAAGTATTAACTAACGTTATCGTAGTAATCATTGCAAGATGATAGAGGCTTTTGGGGGAGGGCAGGGCAGGATCTCAGGCAGGTCTGAAAATATCTTGAGAGGGCAAATGTCTTGCGAGGGCATTTTGCACATTTGTATTTATATAAAATCATCACCTTGTACACCTTAAGCTTTAAAAATATTATATGCCAATTATATCTTAATAAAATTAGATAAATACACGGGAAGACTAAAGGAGTCCCACAGAGTAGAAAACCAATTACTAAATGTAGAAGAATAAATGGTATTAGAAAATCTTCATCTGGCAAAAATCAGTGTAACAATAAAGTTAATGGTTTCAAAGCTAGTGGGTGAAAGTGAGGTGAAGACTTTGATTTTACATAGTGAAATGATCTTTCTACCAAATATTATTGATTATGAAAAGGGGAAAGACATAGCTTTACAATTTTAGAGACCTGATAAATACCGTCTTAACCAAGTGAAGTTAACACCCCTAGCAGCAGAACATTTGTAGAGAGGGGATGGACCACCTACCCAAAATTGGTTCAGATGTCGAGACTGTTGATCAAACACACACACACACATACACACACACACACTCACACATACACACACCCTCCAAGATGATAGAGGCTTTTTGGGAAGAATAGGGCAGGACCCCAAGCAGGTCTGAAAATGTCTTGAGAGAGCAAGGAGGGTGACTGATTTTGGCTTTTATTTTGTTTAATGGATGGGGTTCCTAGACATGGACCAGGGATTGTGTGGTTTAAATTTCTCACCTGCACCAAAAGAGGGAGCATCTGAGCTTTCATATCAGCATGCTCAGCTGCGGGGCAGAAGAGAGAGGGATAGGACTTGAAAGCTGTGAGCAGTCAAACACGTAAAATGGAATCACATTTTTAAAGAAGACTTTATTTATTTATTTTATTGGTGGGAGGGAGATGCAAAGGGGGACGGGGCAGAGGGAGAGGGAGAGAATCTCAAGGAGCATGGTGCCCTACATGGGGCTCAGTCTCATGACCCTGAGATCAAGACCTGAGGCAAAATCAAGGGCTGGATGCTTAACCGACTAAGACACCCAGATGCCCTTGAGTCACATTTTTTTATTCCAACGGCCAGTAGATGCCATGTTCCACACAGGAAGTATAATGAGAAGAATACCACATCTGTGATAATCTAGCAAGAATACACTGCCTGGGTCTAAACATAAGAAACATCAGACAAATCTGTAGAAAAGAGTTCATATAGAAGGCTTTAGAAAAGACCTTTTCTTAGAAAGTCCTGCTTGTAAGATTGGCCCTTGGTTGGCCTCTGGGAACTTGGATTTCAGGAGTGTTCCCCCCACGCTAACTGACAAGAGTAGCTCATTGTGCCTGAACTGTTTGTACAAAGAATGTGGTTTATGCTGAATACCTGCTCTCCTTCTAGGAGTCTGGGAATTTGTTAGGCAGAGGTGCCTAATGTGACCAGCATCCAGTAAAAACTTTTGCACTGAGTTCCTAATAAGCTTCACATGTGTTATCACAAGTCATTGCTGGGGGAGTTAAATGTGTCCTATATATCTCCACTGGGAGAGGATTCTTGGAAGCTTGCACATGGCTTTCTCTGGACCTTGCCCATTTTGTGTTTTCTCTTCACTGATTTTGCTTTGTACCCTTCGGCTGTAATAAATCATAGGTGCAAGGAAGACGATATGCTGTGTCCTGTGATTTCTCCTAGCAAATCATCAAAACAGAGGTGATCTTGGGGGACTCTGACACACTCACACTTGCAAGAGATGCTATAAAATGATTGTCCTATAATCTTAAAAAGTGTCAGAGTAGAAAAAAAAGAGTGATAGAAGTCAAGAAAGGCTTACCAATTGGGAACAATATGAGATCCTGGACTGGATCCTTCACTGGAAAAGGGTATTTCTGGGATAATTGGCCAAACCTGAATGGGGTCCCTGGGTAATGGGTATATAAGAGTTCTTTGTGTCAACCTTGAAACGTTTTGTTAAGTTTAGAACTGTTTTGAAATAATTTTTTTTTCAAAATTCTGAAAGCATATTTTTATTGGCTGCATAATATACTACTTAATGACACATCCATAGTTTCCTTAGCCTGTTGGGTCCCAACCCTGAATGCAGGTGAGAATCACTTACAGGGCCTTAAAAAATATGCAGGCCCAGATACATAAGAAATATACACCCCCAGAGATTTTGAATCAGTTGTTCTGATATGAGGCCTATGCATTGTAAAAATAAAGTTTCCCAAGTGATTCTCATGTGCAGCCAGAACTGACAACTACTAGACTAAGAAAACTAGGGTAGTAACCAGTCCCTTAAAATTGACCATGTAGTGGTTTCTATCCATTACTATTTCAGTATGAATCTTTAATTTTAAAAGATTTTATTTATGTATTTGTCAGAGACAGCACAAGCAGGGAGAGCAGCAGAGGGAGAAGGAGAAGTAGGCTCCACTGTTGAGCAGGGAGCCGGGCTCATGACCTGAGCCAAAGGCAGACAGACGCTCAACCGACTGAGCCACCCAGGTGCCCCCAGTGTGAATCTTTCTACATAAAGCTTTCTCCTAGCCATTTTTTTTAAGATTTCATTTATTTATTCATGAGAGACACACAGAGAGAGGAAGAGACATAGGCAGAGGGAGAAGAGGCTCCCTGTGGGGACCTGATGCAGGACTCAATCCTAGGACCCCGAGATGACGCTCTGAGCCAAAGGCAGATGCTTAGCTGAACCACCCAGGTGTCCCTCTCCCAGTTTTGTAGTGTGTTTTTCACATCAATCCCAGAAGCCAAAGGGTATGAATATTTTTAAGGTTCCTTTTGATATTTTTCCAAATTGTTTTCAAAAAGTAAACATCCCACTATTTTACCATATGTACATGCATCATTTCTAGCACGTTATTTATTTTTAAAATTATTTGTAAAGATTTTGTGTGGGACAGCAAGACCTCAGCAGGTAAAAGAAAACAATAAGAACAGGGACATGCATAAATAGGAGCAGCTTTATGCGTGTGGCAAAAGCCAACTATTCCTGCCATCCGTCTGTGCTGAAAACAGTACAATGATAGTGGGTAGACAGCCAGGCCTGCTGAGGTCGGTTCTCCTGCCCCCACAGCCCCGCGTTGAGGCTCCTCTGGGATCCACCCAGGTAGTCACCTATGCAGTTCCCTGCTGCCCTCCTCATGACTGGTCTCTTGCGTTGTTTTTCCTTCTTTCTCTCCACATACTTTACATTCTATGATCATAAAACCAAGAGCCAACCTGGACTCTGGGCTTCACCCCAGCACCTGCAACTCTTGGCGATGCCTGACGGTGTAGCCCCTTTGGGCCTCTCTTTGTTTCACGATATTGGATTCTGAGTAATTATTTCATCTCTCATCAGAGCGCACCATGCGGCAACTTTATTTATTTGAGAGAGAACACGTGCAAGAGAACAAGTGTGGAGGGGTTGGGGGCAGAGGGAGAGGGAGAAACAGACTTCCCACAGAGTAGAGAGCCCTATGCCATGCGGGGTTCCACGTGGGGCTCCACCCCAGAGACACTGAGATCATGACCTGAGTCAAAGGCCGACACTTAACTGAAGGAGCATCTTAAACATCTTTGTTAATATGAGAGGCAAAAATGTTATCTTGTTTTAAATTTTATTTATTTGATTTCTTTAGAAGGTCAGGTATTCACGATTTTCTTGCCCTCTAGTGTTTCCTCCTTTAGAAATAATCTTCATAGAGTTTTATCTATTGGGGTAGTAGACTTTCTCTGATGGTTTTATGTAAGTGCTTTATCATAGTCATTGCAGTCTTCCCTAGTTTGCCAGCTTGCCTTTTAATTTTGGGCATTCTACTCTTTGAGAAAGAACATTTTCTTGGGAATGAGAAAATATGCTGTCGCAGCAAGAAGAATTGCCAAATTCAAGGCTTGTTCTATATCTGGAAGGAGTTCCTAAGACAGAGGAGGAAGGAAACACTGCAAGCTTTGGCTAAGGGGCTCTGTGATTTGTGTTCTTGAGGTATTTTGGGGTGAGGAGCATGTATCAAGCCCTGTACGGTATATTTTGTTTTTAATCATAGGTGGGGACTACATTAGAGTAAAATGACATACACTAGATTTATTTTTCTCCTTGGCCGTAGAATATTCGGTAAGTCAGATACTAAATTAATTGTAGCACAGCCCTGAAAATAACAACTTGCTCAAAAAATGAGTTCACGTAAGAAGAGCTGAGTGGGTTGGCAAAAAAGAAATAGGAGTAAGCATATCGTACTGTTTATTACTGAGAAGAATATTCTGGGCTAACCCCAGCCATAATCACTGCAGTATTCAATGTTTCAGGACAAGAACTCATCACAAAGTGATGTTATTTCGGAAAATGCTATAAAAACACATCAAAAGGAGATAAATGGATTGCACACAGACCTGGGAAATCTGGGATCGCGTGCAAAAACAGATTCACCCCATCCAGGTTAGTGGACAGCTTCAGCCACGTGGGGGAGCTCCCATCTCACCTCCTTTACTCCTTACCCCACCCCCAAAGAGGTTGACCACAGACTTTGCGTTGGCCGGGCCCAAGAACACAGCTTAGGACGCCCAGCTAGGGCCTAGAAGTTTCTCTGCGCTGAAGGAAAAGTTACATGCAGCTCCTGCTGGTAGAATTTCTTCTCGGCTCCTCGTTTTGTAGGGTCTCGTCTCTTTGAATGGCTTTTTAGGAAAACCGGTTTCCCCACACAGCTGTGGTGACAAAGAGGGCTCTACTTAGGTGGGGGTGCCTGCTGCCCCTGGAAGGTCTTGGGGGCAGTGGATGGTTTCTAGAAACTAGGAAAAATCTTTTCTTTCCTTCTTTGCTTTAATTGTGGTTGACTAGAATTGTCTTTCTCCGTCGGAGCCAGACAGTGAGAATGACTGTGGGCCAAGCAACGTCCTCTGGTAATGGGACAGAACTGATGGCAGCAGGTTAGGAATTCATTTCAAGGGCGAAGAAATGCTCTTCTCACAACAGAGCTTCTCTGTAGAGAGCCTTGGACTGATGGTGTCGGCATCTGTGGACAGGAGGGTGTATGCACAATCTAAACATTTTGTTTTCCTTTTTATGTTCCTATTCTCAGCTTGGTCTGGATAAATCTTGGTAATGGCATGGAGATTGGAGCACTAGAAGTGTCTGATAAACCAGAGCTAAGAAATTCATCATTGAACAGATGAAGAGGGAAGAGGGTTTCTCTCTCTGTTACCTCCTCCCTCAGCCCCTCCTTCCCATCCTCTCTCCCTCCCTCCTTCTTTCTCTCCTTCCCTCCTTCCTGCCTTCCCTCTTTCCTTCCTTCCCTCTCTCCTTTTTGTTCGTTCAACCTTCTTTTTCTTTTGGTGATGGTTCCATCTAAGATATACCAATAATTCCTTTTCCTACTTAAAATTAATTTTTAACTATATAAGTAATCCCTGAATGCTATATTCTCCTTCTAAAAACCCAGAAACCTACAGCAGAAGCTGCGGAGAAGGCCTCTTATGGCACTGATCCACTACCAGCCCCCACATCCACTCCTCCCCCCTACCCCCCCATGGTTGCAGACTACCAAAGGAAGGGCTGGCACCAGATTGCCTAGGCTCAAATTGAACTCTACCAGTTAACCGACTGTGCCACTGTAGGCAAGTTACTTAGCCTGTCTGTGCCTAAGTTTCCTTATGTGGAAAATGAAAATATTATTAATACCTACTCCATAGGGCAGTTTTAAGGATTAAATATAATAATATATGTAAAACACTTAAATGGCATATCACACTTAGTAAATGTTTGCTGCTGTTATGACGCTTCCAACTTCTCCCCAATTTCCAGTGATAACCACTGTTATGAACTTTCCGAAAATCCTTTTAGTATCATTTGTGTTTGTGTGACAAAACGATATCATAGTATGTGTGATATTTTGCAACTTGCCTTTATCAATTAGCAATGATGTTTTGCGATTTATCCATGTTGACACAAATAGATCTAGTGTATTCTTTTTTTAAAAAAGATTTATTTATTTATTTATGATAGACAGAGGGGGGGTGGGAGAGACACAGGAGGAGGGAGAAGCAGGCTCCATGCCGGGAGCCCGATGTGGGACTCGATCCCAGGTCTCCAGGATCGCACCCTGGGCCAAAGGCAGGTGCTAAACCGCCGAGCCACTCAGGGATCCCTAGTGTATTCTTTTTCTAAAAAAAATTTTTATTTTTATTTTTTTGAAGTTTTTATTTCCATTCCAGTTAACATATGATACTATCTTAGCTCTAGTATATTCCTTTTGACTGCTACACAATGTGCTATTACGTATATATGATTTTTTTAGCTATTTTCTCATTGATGGACAGTTCAAATGTTTCTAATTTTTGTCTATGACAAATAGTGCTGCATGGAACCTTCACATAAGTGTCTGTGCCGTACTGTGCATATGTGCCAGAGTTTTTTCCAGCTAGAAATCTATATGTGGAACTGCTGGGGTGTAGGGTGGAATTAATTTACACTTCCTCTAGCAGTATTTGAGAGTACTCACTTCCTCAAAACCTTGTAAAAGCTCATTAATAAAATGAAACATTTCTACCAATCTAATGGAGAGAAATAATATTTAAATGTTATTTAAATGTTCCATTTTATTAATGACATATTATTATTTAAATTTGTATTTCTATGATTTCCAGTGAGACTGAGACTCTTCTCATATTGGCCATTTGTATTTTTTCTTCTGTAAATCTTCTGTTTGTAATCTTATTTGCATTTCTGTCATATTGTTAGTCTTTTTCTTATTACTCCATATAAAAATCTTTTTAAAACTTTTTATTTTTATTTTTTTTTATTTTTAAAAGGTGGATTTCTTTTTTTTTTAATTTTTTAAATTTAATTTTTTTTTTTATTTATGATAGTCACACAGAGAGAGAGAGAGAGAGAGAGAGAGAGGCAGAGACACAGGCAGAGGGAGAAGCAGGCTCCATGCACCGGGAGCCCGACGTGGGATTCGATCCCGGGTCTCCAGGATCGCGCCCTGGGCCAAAGGCAGGCGCCAAACCGCTGCGCCACCCAGGGATCCCAAAACTTTTTATTTTTTAAAAGATTTTATTTATTCATTTTTGAGAGAGAGAGAGCGCACAAGCACGAGTGAGGGGAAGGGCAGAGGGAGAAAACCTCTGAGCGGACTCCCTGCTGTTCATGGAGCCCTACACAGTTTCAATCTCACAATTCATGAGGTCATGACCTGAGCTGAAACTAAGGGGTGGGTGCTCAACCGACTGAACCACCCTGTAAAATAATCTTTTGTTAAGTATGTTGAAATACTTTTTCCTAATGAGTTTTGTTTATTTTTTAGCTTTGTTCATAGTCTTGGATCATTCAAACCTAATTTTGGGTGTAATCAAGTTGACCAGTCTTTTTTCATGTTTTTGTTTGTTAGTTTTTTTTATCATTTTACTTTATTTATTTATTTATTTATTTATTTATTTATTTATTTATTTATTTTTAAAGATTTTATTTATTTATTCATGAGAGACTCACACAGAGAGAGGCAGAGACAGAGGCACAGGATCATGCCCGGGGCTGAAGGTGGCGCTAAACCACTGAGCCGCCTGGGCTGCCCTCATTTTACTTTTAGCGTCTTATTTAAGAAAGCCTCTGCCATAAATTTGTAAGGATATCTGTGTATCTATGTATTTGTATCTGTATATATGTATATACATATATATATATATTTTTTTTTTCTTCACCCCAGTGGACTCTTTCTCTACGGGATTATGTCATCTCCTGTGGCAGAGCATTTTGGTTCTAGAAACATGTTTGCTCAGAGGAAACACTGCCGACAAAGAAGGAGAAGGACTCAAACTCCAATGTTGGATCGGTAAAGGATTGCTTGAGCTTTGGAAGCAGCAGGTCTGGAATGCGGAAAGGAACAGCGCTAGCTTTAAAAATACATTTTTTTGTCTTGAGATCAAGTGAAAAGAGAACATAACAGGAAGGATGCCATCGGTGGGACAAACAGTGTGAGCCCACATGTTGTAGAGGAGGAATGAGACCAATCTGGGAACAGTGCAAGTTTGGAAAGAAACATCTGACTCTACCTGAAGAAATATGGGTTGAGGGAAATGGAAACAGAACATAAGAGTCAAAAATTAGGTTGTATTGCCACAGAAAAAGTGGTAGAGAAAGCAGTATTTCTGCTGGCCTGAAAGAAAGCTAGAAAACACATCAGAGGAGACACGTTGCTATTTTCTGCACCTCTAAAAGCTTGAGAAACGTCACCCATGGTAACTCCAGCTCAGTTACACACTGATGGAGGATTCTCTTGTTGGTACAAATATGGAGGCAGAAGGGAATCTAACCCAGGCTATAGGGATGTTAAGACTCAAAACCCCCTAGTCTAAACTAGTCATGTCTTTGGCATAGATGACATCATGGCTTCAATCAACCAACTGACCGACCAACCAACCAAACACATGGCATCTGGTGGGGGGAAAAGAAATAGAGATGAGCAAGAAATTGAGACAATGGGGAATATAAGCCCAGGAACACTAGTGCTTAGAGATGTCTCTTGTAAATGCACAAGCACCAGGATAAGAGAGCAGAAGCTGCACTCTTAGATTGGGTTCAAACTTAGTTCAGTATTTGAGTACTAGGTATATGGAAACAAGTGTGAAAACAAATTAAGGAATTTTTAAAATGCAGAATGAACACCAGTGATAAAGAAAGGAGAGAGCTCTGGGAATTGGGGAGACTCTCAATGCAAATATCTAAATCATGCAAGAAGAGGGACAGTTTACAAGAGTGGTGGATTTTTCAATAAAATTTGGAGTTAGTATCACTATTAATCTCTTGATTGCTTTTTTTAAAAAAGATTATTTATTTATAATAGACATAGAGAGAGAGAGGCAGAGACACAGGAGGAGGGAGAAGCAGGCTCCATGCAGGGAGCCTGACGTGGGACTCAATTCCGGGACTCCAGGATAGCACCCTGGACCAAAGGCAGGTGCTAAACCGCTGAGCCACTCAGGGATCCCCTGATTGCTTTTTTTCTGAGTTTAAGGTCAGGGGGGTTGATGCGGATGAACTCTGAAAACCTGCATGGATTATCCTGGCAATGCTTCATTCTCTTTTTTCTCTATACTGTTTTCCAGAGTGGCTGCACCAGTTCACATTCCCACCAACAGTGCAAGAGTGTTCCCCTTTCTCCACATCCTCGCCAACATTTGTGATTTCCTGTCTTGTGAATTTTAGCTATTCTCACCGCTGTAAAGCAGTATCTCATTGTGGTTTTGATTTTTATTTCCCTGATGACAAGTGCTGTGGAGCATTTCTTTCTTTCTTTCTTTCTTTCTTTCTTTCTTTCTTTCTTTCTTTCTTTCTTTAGCATTTTTTTTTCATGTGCTTGTTAGCCATGTGTAGATCTTCTTCGGAGAAATATCTGTTCATGTCTTCTGCCCATTTCTTGACTGGATTGTTTGTTTTTTTGGGTCTTGAGTTTGATAAGTTCTTTATAGATCTTGGATACTAGCCTTTATCTGATATATGTTTCATTTGCAAATATCTTCTCCCATTGTGTCCGTTGCCTTTTAGTTTTGTTGACTGTTTCCTTTGTTTTTTATCTTGATGAAGTCCCAATAGTTTATTATTGCTTTTGTTCCCTTGCCTTTATAGATGTGTCTTGCAAAAAGTTGCTGTGGCCAAGGTAAAAAAGTATACTGCCTGTGTTCTCCTCTAGGATTTTGATGGATTCCTGTCTCACATTTAGATCTTTCATCCATTTAAAGTTTATCTTTGTGTGTGGTGTAAGAGAATGGCCCAGTTTCATTCTTCTGCATGTGGCTGTTCAATTTTCCCAACACCATTTGTTGAAGAGACTGTCTTTTTTCCATTGGATATTCTTTCCTGCTTTGTCAAAGATTAGTTGACCATAGAGTTGAGGGTCCATTTCTGAGTTCTCTCTTCTGTTCCATTGATCTATATATCTGTTTTTGTGCCAGCACCATACTGTCTTGGTGATCATTATTCATTCCTCAGCTGACACGCCAATTGCCTTTGGTCAGACAATTTCTGTATGTATGTAAGCAGGGCTATCCTTAAGCAAAACTATGATGTTCTTTAATTTCTGACTCCTCATGCACTGATTTATCTATACCTATCTTTATTTTCTTTCCAGACTCCCCCATCAAGTGGTGCTCTAAGTGTATCCTTACAAATTTCCACCTCTGCTCCAAACTTAAACGACATAGCAATGGGGAAAAAACCAGAAACTAAAACTGACACCCCAAAAATCAAAACAAACAATAACTAAACATTTTCATGGGCCAGAAATGGAAACACTCACAGTAAGCTGGGATTGCAGCATCAGCCTGCTGGGCTACAGGTCTAGAAATAGGCAGAGTTAGGAGTGCCTCTCCTGCAGGGGAATGAAAACCAAAGTGATCCACATGTGGTGGGGCATCAGGGCAAGTATCACTGTGTAAAAGCAAAGGCTAGGTGGGCCTTCCCTGACCAGGAAAGGAAGTTGAGACAGCTCTGATCACTGCTTGAAGCTGTGGCTTTATAAAGCTGAATCCCTGCAGGGGACAGGAGGAAGTAGAGCAAGCCCAGCAGCAGGACTTGTTTGGCTTAGTAACTAGATCTAAAATAGCCCCATCATTCTGTGTTTGGAGCTGTTCCTCTAGTGTAAGATCTGGGTGGTAGATCTCCCTGGGGCTGAGTGAAAGCAACTGCAAAGCTTATACATAGACAGCAATGATCACAGAACGAGAAAACAAGGCTAAACAACAGCAATAACAACAATAAAGACCAACCCCACCTAACATTAGCCTACCAACCCCAAATGTAAATTCACTTTTAGAAAAGCTACTGCTGAAAAAGAGAGTCAACAAAATAATAAATCAGATGGATTCATTCCTAATGAAATGCAAAATAATAGAAACATACCAAATGATTTAAAAAATTATGCTCCAAATCTTCAAAGGGATAAAGAACAAGAAATTACAAAATGGATGTAGGCAGATCTGAGTAAAGAACTGATGGACTACAGACAAAAAAAAAAACAATAGGAAGAGTGAGGGGTGCCTGGCTGGTTCAATCGGTAAAGCATGCAATTCCTGATCTTGGAGTTGTGAGTTCAAGCCCCATGTTGGGTATAGAACTTACTTAAAAAAAAATTGTGAGAGTGAAAATAAATTAATGAAGTAAAAACACTTAGTAAACACCATATTGGACACAGTAAAAGAGCACTTTAGTGGCTGGAACTGAGTAATATTCCAAGTAATATTACATTTTCCCTTTTCCTCTGACCATCTTGTCCATGAAAGTACTTGTTAGACTGATCTCTGTTTCTTAGCTTTCTCACTCTGTGTTTTTTTCTACATAACTTGTTTTCTTCTATGACTTCAATTTTCTCCTATAGCTGAAAGACATGAAAATAGTCACAAGAATAATTGTACAATTATGTGTAACTGCAAACACGGCAGATGACACACGGACCACTATAACTTTCATTATTGAATAGTTTGCTAGAATAGTAAAGCTGTTATTTAGCCAATATAAATGTTCCACTTGCCACAAATTGGCTTCTAAAGTCTCCCCAGCCTTTCTGCAACAGGCATTATGATGAATAAATGGCAGAGGTTCCATGTGTTCATATGACATATGAGTCATATAGAATTATTCTGATAAGCTTACCTACTCTTTACCAGTATGTTCCCTTCATAAAATTGATTTTGATTTTGAAAACTGTCTGTAAGACTTAGGTCTTAACTGACAGGAAGGTTTTATATACATTTACTTTGAGGACACTTGATTTTCAGATTTAAGTTAAGGAAGCAGACTCAACTTCAAAGGGTTAAATTTACTGAACAATCCAGGAAGCAACTTCAAGTGCCAGTAGGACAGGTCTTAGCTATTTATGGGACCATGAATATGCTTGGAGTTAAAAAGGAATTTGGTTAGGGGATAGAGTTTTATATCAGATGGAATGAATAGCAGTTCTTGGAACTACTAGACTGTAACCAATAGTCTGAGGACTAGAACTGGGAATGTTTGGGAGATGCTTCTTGTTGCCTTCCCAATCTCTCTAAAATTCCTCCTTATTTTCTAGCAGAACCCTGATTTTGTTCAGGGTGGCAATGTGCTCAGCCTTAAGCAAGAAGGATTCCCAGGTGAGACCCACGGTCTAAGAAGCCAGTTGTGACAATTTTATTCTCTACTTTCCCAGCTTCCCCTACCCCTCCTTAAAGTGGCCATGTGACCCAGTTCTAGCAAAAAAAGAAGTAGACAGAAGTCTACTAGGAAGAAGAGAGATATAATTAGTGCTGCTCTTACCTCTTTCCTCCTGCCTTAAAATTGGTGTTTGAGAATGGGGCAACTAGCTTATGACCATGAAGGAAAGACCAAGAGAATTGTAGAAAGACTAGCCCTGACATCATGAAGCTGGATAAATGCCAGCACTAGCTTTACCATTTTGTTAAGTCAGAAAAATAAGTTTTTACCAATGTACTTTAAACCATATATAGTTCTAACTAATATATGTGGAAATAAAATAGGTAGTTCTTTGAATCTGTATTTTGGAAGACTAAAATGACTAGATTGATTCTAGGCTGGAATACAAAAAGTACGTATTAACTTACCTGCTCTAGATAAGAACACATGCTCATAGAAAAGAGAATAGGAAACATTTCCCTCATAACTATGAGTGGATGTGTCAATAAGTATAAACAATGAACCCTGATGGGAAGTAGATTGATGTAAGTGATTTTTTAAAATGTTCAAACCACTATATTCTACAGAAAAGGATTTTTCAGGGTGGGAGGTGTATATCACCATTAGAGGGTTAGACTGAGAGGGTCTTGGTGCCATCTACCTAGCCATGTACTACTCTTGTCTACTGGCTTACTTATTATTTTTATTTTGAAATAATTCAAGCTTACAGAAATGTTGCAAGATTAGTACAAAGAACTCCAATATACCCTTTTCATGGGCTCATTAATTGCTTTATCATTCTTTTTATATTGAAAGATAGAGGGATCCCTGGGTGGCGCAGCAGTTTGGCGCCTGCCTTTGGCCCAGGGCGCCATCCTGGAGACCCGGGATCGAATCCCACATCAGGCTCCCGGTGCATGGAGCCTGCTTCTCCCTCTGCCTATGTCTCTGCCTCTCTCTCTCTCTCTCTCTCTCTGTGGCTATCATAAATAAATAAAAATTAAAAAAAAAAGAAAGATAGATACACATGTAAATTTTTCTCTAAACTATTTGAGAATAAATTGTGGACCTGATGTTCCTTTACCCCTAAATTGTTCAGTTTGTATTTCAAAAGAATATGGAGAATATAGTTCTCTTATATAACCATAGTACAGTTATCAAAATCAAGAAATAACACTGATAAAATATTATTATCTAACCTACAGACTTTATTCTCATTTTGGCAATTGTTCCAATAATGTGATAGATGGACAGACAAATAGATATATAGATCTTTCTTTTGGTCCACAATCAATTCAAGATTGCATATTGTATTTAGTTGTCATGAACTTGCTAATTTTATAATTAAACATGTCATGTGCCCATTTTCTTGACTATACGTAGCAACTATAAAATAAGAAATGCCATGTTGAATCATACACACTGTCTGTGTAGTTCATTATGTTGGGACTTAATGGAGATGATTTTAAGAGTATGGATATTATCTTTAATAATAAGGATATTAATGGATATTATCTTTAATAATATCCTTAATACGTTTTAGACATATGTAGTTGAGTCAAATAATTCCCCAGGTTTCTTATGAAAGAATAGCAGCCCCTACCCCAACTTTATCTTCTCCGTTTCTTCTTTCTCAGAAGCAAATATGTTAAACTATTTCATGTGATTCTTTTGATATTTACCTTCATATATACAAATAACATGCTTATATTACTACTTTTTAAAGGGAGGTTATACATAATCTAGTGTTTTCCTGCTATGGAAGACACTATAGCAGATGAGAACACATCCTTATATCTGACTTTCCAATATATTCATATTGTAATTTTGGTTAGGTGAATATTTAGAATTTATTATTATTTATATTATTATTTTATATTATTATATTGTTATAAAATATTATTGATAGCTGGTGTCATATGATGACTTTTCCTTTCCTACCCAAATTTTCTTTCTTTGGAGTTTTTACTCTTTTATCTGTGCTTATATATATATATATATATATATATATATATATATATATGTATTTTATTATATATAAATAGTATATAATAAATATATAATTAGAGAGATATATGTATATATATCTCACTAATTCAAGGCCAAGTTTCTCCAGTTGTCTAAGTATCTTTTTAGTGTATTCAGATGTTTAGGTCTTTTATCAATTCACCTTCTTGACAAAAATCTCTCCTGGAGCTCACTGACCCTCTTGGATCTGGACTGGTTGCTCCTCTCCATCTGGGAACCATTGTCATTCAGGCATCTTTCTTTATCCTCATTCTGAGCATTCTCATACCTTTTCTTCTTTGTCACACCCCCCACTTCCTATATTCTGTGTCTTTCTCTTTCTTTTTCATCTAACAGTTTTCTTATACTGTCAATTTTTGAGCCTTTTGGCAGTTCAAGTGTTTAGATTGAATCATGCCTTTGCTGTTTCCACTGCAGCCTTTTGACTCAGGTTTCCTGGTTCTCATTTTCAAAGACAAGAGCTATGACACATGCTGCATCATGGATGCACTTTAAGGACATCTTTCTGAGTGAAATTAGCTGGTCACAAAGGACGAATACCATATGATTCTATTTATATGAGATACCCAGAGTAATCAACTTCATAGATAATTTACAGAAAATAAAATTGTGGTTTTGCCAAGGACTAAAAGTAGGGGAATGGGAAGTCTTTGTTTAATAGGCCCAGAGTTTCAGTTCTACAAGAAGAGTTCTCGATTGCAGTGACGCAGTGGAGCAATGTGAATGTTCTTTTTGCCTCTGAATTGTACACTTAAAAACAGTTAAGGTGGAGTAAGATAACAGAATAGGAAGTCCTTTATCCTCTTTCCCACCATGGACACACCAGTTCAAAAACAAAACATGGATCAGTTTCCTTTGTGAGAGGTCCAGAAACCAGTTGAGAAGATCCTACCACCAAGGTGAGAGCAAAACCAGCTGCATGAAAGCTGGCAGGAGAACTTGAAGTTCTGTTTTGCTTTTATCCTCTCTGGTACAGTGCCACAGAATAGGGAGGAAACACCCAGATCCCAGCTTCTTTCTGAGGAGGGAAAGAAAGGATCAAATTCATGTCCAGTGTTTGACTTTATTGACCATGTTCTAGTTTATTCTTTGCCTAAATCTGAATGGTGATAGGAAAAGATCCCAGGTTGGGAGTTGTTAAAAACAAAGGCAGTGGTTTGGACTAACACATAAGCACTTGCCATAGCCTTTCTTCTTGTCTCAGTGCTGCATTAATGGGTCAGAAATCCCCAATGCCAGCTTCTCCCTGGGGAGGGAAAGGGTTGGATTGCACATCCAAGGTTTCAGTTTTTCTGGAGGCTTAACTAGAAGACTTATGTCTGTCTCATCTGTTTCAGAACATTGATAGGCCTGGCATATGCTTGACTCCTGCGACACACTGAGGAATAAAGGCAAAGGCTTGGATTAGCTCACAGTCACCCACTAGAGCTCTTCCCCAGGCACAAAGCAGAGTAAGCAGAAGAAAAATTCCAAATACCAGCTTCTCTCTGGGGAAAGAGTGAACAAATGGCCAATAATAAGTCTTAACCCATTGATAATTACTTTAAATGTAAATGGACTAAATTCCATCACCAAAAGCATATAGTAGCTGAATGGATAAAAAAATGAGGTCTAATGCGGATGGTCCCTGACTTACAATTGTTCAACTTATGATTATTTTTTTTTACTTTATGATGGTGTAAAGCAATACACATTTAGTAGAAACTATACTTTGAATTTTAAATTTTGATCTTTTCCCAGGCTAATGATATATGATATGATATGCTCTCATAATGCTGGGCAGTGGCAGTAAGCTGCAGCTCCTAGTCAGCACAAGATCGCAAGGGTAAATAACTGATATACTTACAATCATTCTGTATCTATAAAAACATCATGCTTTTCATTTTTGGTACAGTATTCAATAAATTACATGGGATATTCAATACTTTGTTATAAAATAGGCTTTGTGTTAGATGATTTTGCCCAACTATAGGCTAATTTAAGTGTTTTGAGCATGTTTAAGGTAAGAAAGGCTAAGCTATCATGTTCAGTAGGTTAGGTGTATTAAATGCATTTTTGATTTATGTTAATGGTAATCAAAAAAGAGCAAGAGTGGTCATTTCTATATCAGACAAAATAGACTTTAAGTCAAAACTGTCACAAGAGTGAAGGACATTATGTAATAATAAAAGGGTCAATTCACCAAGAATATGCAACAACTATACACACACCACCTACCCAACATCAGACCACCTAAATTCGAGGGTATAGGCACTCCTATGTTTATTGCAGCATTATTTACAATAGCCGGATTACAGAAGTAACCCAAGTGTCTATTGATAGATGAATGGATAAAGATGTGGGAGATATATATATATATATATATATATATATAAATATATCTGATATATGATATATATACGATATATGATATATATATGAATATTATTCAGCCATAAAAAAGAATGAAATCTTGCCATTTGTAACAACATGGATGGACCTAGAGGGTATAATGCTAAATGAAATAAGCATTATTTCATTTCATTATTTCATTATTTCATTATTTCTCTCTCAGTCAGAGAGAGACAAACACTATATGATTTCACTCAAATGTGGAATTTAAGAAACAAATCAAACAAAGAAAAAAAAGAGACAAAAAAAACTTTGGACTCTTAAATATAAAGAACAAACTGGTATTTATCAGAGGGGAGATGGGAGGGGGGATGAGTGAATTAGATGACTTATCACGACAAGACTGAGTAGTGTGTAGAATTGTCGAATCACTATATTTTTGACCTGAAACTAATATAACACTGTATGATATATATATATAATATTTATGTAAATAATATATAATCTTCTAAACAAAACTAAGTTAAATCTGCAACAGAAGTGGAAAACGTGTTTGCACAGGGGCAGTGGGGGTGGAAAGAAGAGCTTGAAAGTAATACAATTATAAAATAAATTTAAAATAAATTTAAAATTTAAATAAATTTTAAAACACAACAAAATGACAAGTTACATAGATTAATTATGTAAATGAATACATTTTTATTTCACATTGTTCTGAAGATTGTGGCTAATGTAATTAAACAAGAGAAATAAATCAGAAAGGAAAATAAAGCCAAAAATTAATGGCTTAAAATAGCAACCATTTTATTATCTCTCATTGCTCTGTGTTGACTAGGAATACCCGATGGTGTTTGCAGTCTTCTTTCATGGCTGCAGTCAGATGCTTACTGGAGTCCTTGGACAGCAAGGCCTCTCTCTCTGTCCATGTAATTTCAGAATTCTCATCTCCACATCACCTCCATTTAGTCTTTCCAGTAGGGTAGCTTAGACTTCTGATATTGTGGGGTTCTGGACTCCCCAAACTAAATGTTTCAAGAAGGAGGAAGTATACGCAACTGATCTTCCTAAAGGCTGAAGTGGTTCTGGGGCACTCCTGGCACATTTTGTTGGAAATCTGGAGTCAGTGTAGAAGGAGACAATGCAAGGGCATGAATACCATAAGGTATGCACTTTGGGAGCCTAGCTACCACACAGTATGTGTGGCTAGATATTTGCTTTTGGAAGACAAGCAAAAGTGAGGTAATATTCCTTAAGGATAGACATGGTTGCATTAGAGATTTCATTCTAGTTTAGGTAGAAACCTCCCTGTGTGTGAGTGTGTGTATGTGTGTGTAGACATTTGAATATTTGAAAATGCATACTCTTATTGCCTAATGACAAATTATTCAGAGAATATATATACTTTGCTAAGTGAAGTGATATGGGGGATAATGTGACATACAAGGAATACTAGGTTAGAAGCCAAGGAATTCCTCACCTGAACCAGGTATTGTTGCAATACAATAGTGTGACTTTGGACAAGTCCAAATTTCTCTGGCTCTTCCTTTCCTCATCTGTAAGAACCCAACAGTGTTTGAAATGCTAGGACTCTAAACACCTATTCTAGAACATTTTTAAAAATATTTAATTTATTTATTCATGAGAGACACACAGAAAGAGGCAGAGACATAGGCAGGGAGAAGCAGGCTCCATGCAAGGGGCCCAATGTGGGACTTGATCCTGGGACCCTGGGATCACACACCAAGACAAAGGCAGATGCTCAACTGCTGAGCCACCCAGGTGTCCCTGATTCTAGAACTTTAATCATCTGATCACTCTAATACTACTCTCAAGACTAAGCTGAAATATTTGTCATGCTCTCTCAAAACCTAAGTCATGACCTATGTAGAATGATATAAAGTTCTCAGATTTTTTTTTTAAACATTTTATTTATTTATACATGAGACACACACACACACACACACACACACACACACAGAGGCAGAGACATAGGCAGAGAGAGAAGCAGGCTCCATGCAGGGAGCCCGACGTGGGACTCAATCCCTGGGTCTCCAGGATCACACCCAGGGTTGAGGCGGCGCTAAACCGCTGAGCTACCCGGGCTTCCCTAAAGTTCTCAGATTTATAGCAGCCAAATTATGCAAAAAGTCTTAAATGTTTAACCCCGTTTATGGAAAAAGTGAATTGCTAAATTAGACCATAATTCAAATTATTTAGCAATGAGCTGAAAGCATCAAATGTGTCATTTTTTAGTTTCTGGATATAAAACATAGGTGAATGTCTCTAACTATATATGCCTATTTCAATAATTATGTAAATATATGTAACCATGTCTGTTTTAGTTGGGATAGGCTAACTGTTAAATAATCCTAGCATTTCTGTGGCTTAATATAATACAAATGTAGTTTTTGCTGATCCAATATGGATGTTCAACATGGCCACATAATCCTGGGAAGCTCTCTTCCTTCAGTTCTTATCTATCTTGTTTCTTCACTTTTCTTTATGTCCTTAAGAACTTCTCCATTCACTTGAGAAGTGAGATGAAAGAGGGAAAGTTGTATGTGGGAGGATTTTATGGTCCTGCTCCAGGAGGGTTCATTGCTTCTGAGTGCATCTGATTGGCTAGAACTCAATCACATGGCTGCCCATTGCTGTAGGGGAGGCTGGGAAGTGTAAATTAGCTGTGTGCCCAGAAAGGAGAGCCATTAGATATTGGTGAGCAACTAGTATGCTATGCCACCATGTCCTTTTTCCTATTTGTTTTTTACTTCACAGGCCTTTGACATTCATTTATCTTTATTTATGTCCCCCTTTTAACTTTATTATTAGAGATATATAAGTAGAAGGAATAGAGAGGATTGGATAGGTTTCTGAGGATTCCTTTCCATATCAATGAACCCTTGTGTATATGGTAAAGAGGGTGGGGTTTTGGCCTAAGTGTTAGATGCTGGGAAGGAGGCTTCTTGGTAAATACTTTCTCTGATGCACAAAATGCTCCATTAGAAAAAAGAAGTTTTGGTTTAAAACAGATAATTCATTATCACCTGAAGTCCTGCTTTATAGTAATTCCTTTAATTTCCAGCACATTAAAATCCAAAGTGATTGGCAAGTTATAGTTTGAAGAACAGAAGAAATAAATTTCATTTTTCAAATAATTTTGCATCTTGCTAGCTCCCTCAGCTCCTTTCTGTTTTCACCCCCAAATAGCCAGTCATTAGAAGCATGGAACTGCTTATTTCCTAGCCCACTAGAGATAGTACTGGCTAGTACATTGATAACTAAACTTCCCAGTGCTCACACTGTCAGATTTATGAAAGATTTATGAAGAAAGACATTCTAGTAACGGGGCAAAATTCACTTCCAAGGAGGAAATCTCAGCCGTATTGCTAGTTCATGTCAACACAGATCAGTGGAAAGATAGACTCCCTCGCCATATGCTAAGGCCATGTCTTTTTTTGGTTAACACTCCACATCTGTCACTAGGATAAGTGAATCTTAGTAACGAAGTGTTGAAGGTGAAAAAAACAATAAAAAAAAAACATTGTATTTCAATTGTGTTTCCATCTGTTATACAGTAACTTGGTTCTAAAAATGCTTTACTTTTTTTTTTTTTTAAATGCTTTAAATTTAAAACTGACTTAGCTGGAGTTGTTTGGGATAGAGAGAGAAGTCACTAACTGTAATAGTGCAGAAAATGTCAAAGTTTAACGCTGTTCTCAAGTCTAACAATGACTGCAGACTAGATTATGAAAATGGAATTGAATAGGGTCTTTTTCAACCTTACAATGAGTCTGTTTTAGTCTCACTGATGTTTTTGCCAAAGATTTTTTTCCTTGCATGCTAATTAGATCCTCCTCCTAAGTTATACTTAATCTTCTACTTTGAAAATTCTACCAACTATCACCTAATGGTTAAATTTAGAATAAAAATTAAGGAATTATATTGCTGTTATCAACATAAAGTTAATATATTTCCATTGTGCGAAACTGGAAAATGCAGAAAAGTAGAAAGGAGAATAATTGCCCTAATCTTATTACTCAGAGACAACCGCATTTATTATCTTGGAGTTTTCTTTTCTAAGTATAGATACACTTTTTACAAATTTAAGCAGTTGTAATCATACTGTTCGTCTTGATTTTTTGCTTAGTATTATAAGCATTTTTCATCTCACTATAGATTCCAAAAACTCGATTTTTACCAAAATACTTTTGATTATAAAAATATATCAGTTTATTATAGAAAGCTTAGAAAATACATAAAGAGAAAAAAACAAAAATTTCCCATAATTCCATCCACCAGTAGTTATTTGGCCCTCTCTTTTTGAATATTGATTTGTATATATATTTAAAATGATTGAAATTTTAAGTCATATGCTACAGTATTCTGTTTCTATTACCTAATAATGCAATATAAGCATTTTCCTATGTCATTAAAACGCTTTGTAAATTTTTTTTTGTAGATTGTTTTAAGTTTTATAAAATTCCACAATATGGTAATTTATTTAATCAGTGCCTTGTGCAAAAAAATGCTATGATGAGTAATTTTGAATATAAAATTTTGTTTGTATTTTTGAAATTTCTTTAGGAGAGATTTATAAAAGTCCAGGATTTGAAAATATTAAGACATATAGTTCACATTTCCACAATGGTACACCTCTTTGTATTTCTATTAGCAATGAATGTGTGCTTGCCTCAAACTGTTGCCTGCATTTTCTATCTATCTGTCTATCTATCTATCTATCTATCTATCTATCTATCATCTATCTATCTATCTATCTATCTATCTATCTATCTATCATCTATCTATCTCTTAGAGACAGAAAGAGAGAGCATGGGTGGGGAAGGGCAGAGAGAGAGGGAGAGACAGAATTCCAAACAGGTTTCATGCTCAGTGTGGAGCCTGATGTGGGGCTCGATCTCACAACCCTGATATGACCTGAGTTGAAATCAAGAGTTGAATGCTTAACCAACTGAGCCACTCAGGCACCCCTGTTGCCTGCATTTTAATACTAAAAAAAGGATGTCAGTGATAGATGAGAACCAATTCCAGGTCCCTCTGATCAAGCTAATTCTGAATGGTCAGTACAGTATCCTGGGGGCCATTTGAATCTTGCACCCTCCATTCTATGGGGTTAGGAGGAGTCTCCATGCTCATGTATATCATTCTGTAACATTTTTGAGTCCTGTGGCCCTCTGCTAGATTCTGAGGATATAGAGATAAATAAGCCACAATCTCTGAACTTAAGGGAGGACTTCCCAACTGATATTTTTAAATATATAGTGCTAAGATATTGAGCCTCTTAGCCTTTGAGGTACCTAGGTGGTGTCTGAGGTGACTAAAATCATTGGAATGGTCACTAGCAAACATCAGATTTTTCTCTTTATTTCTGTGTGTGATACAAGTATTATTAAATATTGTTTTTAATGTAGGCCTGAATGTGACTAACGTTGGGAAACACTGCCTCCCAGTTGCCTTGATCTTTCTAGATCTTTGTCTTCCTCAGAACTTCAGAGTCATGGGCAGGAGCAAATATTTTGTGAGTCAACCAGTCTTCCTTCATTGACCCCATCATACATACACTCCATGATGCTGATGGTGGGGCATGCTCACATTCTCTGTGACCAACAATATAATTGGTAAAATTCAATATTCCCTATTGGGGGCTGAACCAAGCTCTTTGCAAGATCTCTCTTTCTTGAAAGTTTAGGCAGAATTTAGGTGAGACTCTTCATGACAGTGGAAAAATCACATTTTCAGAGATCTTTAAGAACTTTCCTTTAATCACATGTGTTTCTGATATCACCATGTAATAGCAGTAAATATTTTCTAATAAATTTCCACAACATGCAGGCAAAGCATCTGGGTAGAAGCAGCTTCACAGTTCCCAGGTGCTCCTAGATTTAACAAGCACCCAATAAAAACAAAGGAGCAGACTGCTGAGATATATACAGTTTAGTCTTGGTTAAATTCAATGGAAAATTCTCAGTCCTAATCTTCCTTTTTCTATCAAGCATTGGCACAATTGAGCGAGCATCCCTTCCTTCTTGAAACATGACTTTTACTTGACTTCCAGGCACAACACTTCTCTTGTATCTCACAAGCTGATCCTCCTAGTCTTCTTGCACATCTTTCCCTACTCTTATGGTTGAGGTGCTCCCAAGGTCAGTCCTCAGTTTCTCTATCTCCACTCATTTCCTTGGTGATCTCATGTAGTGAGATGATCTCACAGCTGTAATACCACCTGCATTACGACTCCTAACTTTATCTTTTCTCCATGAATTCCACTGTCATATATTCCACTGTTGCTTATTATAGTGGGAAAGGCTACTTGGAAGGCATTAGAGCTTTTATCTAGGAAATTAGTAAACCAAAACCAATATTACATTCCTGAAGGGAATGTGGAGATTAGTGTCACCATCAAGGACCTGAAAGATGTAGGGGTGATGATGCCCATCAAATACTCATTCAACTCTCCTATTTGACCTGTTCGGAGGACAGAGGGATCCTGGAGCAAAACAGTGGATCATCATAAGCTTAACCAAGTGGTGGCTCCAACTGCAACTGCTGTACCCACTATGATTTCATGGCTTGAGCAAATGAACACATCACCTCTTACCTGGTATGTAGCTATTGACCTGGCAAATGACTTTTCTCCATCCCTATCCATAAGGTCCATAATTTGCACAGCACCATTTGTCACTAAAGAAATGAAATGAAATGAAATGAAATGAAATGAAATGAAATGAAAGCCACAGTGTATTTTTCTATGCATCTACCAGAACATCTAAAATAAAAAAAATTGCCCTAAGAGTTGCAATCATGGGACAGGACAAAGCCTCATATTTGCATAACAAGCTTCCTAGGAAGGAGCACTTTGCTTTCAGTTGGCAAGACCAGCAATATACCTTCACTATCCTACCTCAAGCGTATATCAACCCTCCGGCCCTGTGCCATAATTTAGTTTGTAGGGATCTTGAACTCACCTTTCCCTCCCACAGAATATCATATGGTGCATTACATTGATGACATTATACTCATTGGACCTAGTGAGCAGGACGTAGCAACTACTTTAGACTTATTGCTAGGATGTGTGCATATCAGAGGTTGGGAAATAAATGCAGCTAAAATCCAGGGGCCTCTACCTCAGTGAAATTTGTAAGGGGTCCAGTGGTATGGGGTGTGTATTCATTATTTTTTTACAGTGAAGGATTTGTTGTTGGCCTCTTCTTCTTTTTTTTTTTAAATTTATTTATGATAGTCACATAGAGAGAGAGAGAGAGGCAGAGACACAGGCAGAGGGAGAAGCAGGCCCCATGCACCGGGAGCCCGACGTGGGATTCGATCCCGGATCTCCAGGATCGCGCCCTGGGCCAAAGGCAGGGGCCAAACTGCTGCACCACCCAGGGATCCCCTGTTGGCCTCTTCTTTAACCAAAAAAGAGGCACAGCACCCAGTTGACCTTTTTGGCTTTTGGAGGCAACGTATTCCTCACTTGAATATGCTACTCTGGCCCATATACTTAGTGGCTCAAAAAGCTGCTATTTTTTGAGTGGGGTCCAGAACAAGGTAAAACTCTACAAATCCAGGCTGCTGTGCAAGCTGCTCTGGCACTTGGGCCATATGATCCTATATGTCCAATGGTACTAGAGGTGTCACAAGTAGATAAGGATGCTTTTTGGAGTCTTTGTTGTTCCCCTATAGGTGAATTGCACAGGCACTTAAGATTTTGGAGCAAAATCCTATTATCTTCTGCAGGTAATTACTTCTCTTTTGAGACAACCTGCTACTGAGCCTTAGCAGAGACTGAAGACTTAACTATGGGAAACTAAGTTTACTTGCATACTGGCCTACCCATCATGAACTAGGTGTTATTTCCCACTAAACTATAAAATTGGGTTTGCATAGCAATACTCCATTACCAAATGAGAGTAGTATATATGTGATTGGGCTTGAGTGGGCCCCAAAGGCACAGGTAAGTTACATGAAGAATGTGGCCTAAATGCCCATGATCTTCCTGGAGTGGACCCTCATTCTGGATATGGATTTGCCTTCCTGTATGCAATGCTTCTGTCAAAACCACCATCCGTGGACTTGCAGAATGCCTACCCAGTAGCATGATATTCCACACACATTGTTTATATTAAGAAACTCACTTTATGGCAGAAGAAGTGTGGCAATGGTCTATCCTCATGCGATTCATTGGTCTTACAGAGTTCCCCACCATTCTGTAGCAGTTGGTTTGATAGAATGGTGGAATGGCCTTATGAAGACTTTGTTACAGTGCCAGCTAGGTTGCAATATCTTGCAACCTGGGGCAAGGTTCTGCAGGAGGCTCTACATGCTCTGAATCAGTATCTAATATATGGTGCTGTTTCTTCCAAAGCCAGAAATAGTGGGTCCAGGAAACAAGGGATGGAAATAGGAGTGACATCAGTCACTATTATCCATAGAAAATTACTGGCAAAAGTTTGCTTCCTGTTCCCATGACCTTATTGTCTGCTTACCTAGAGGTCTTAGTTCCAAAGTGAGAAAAGCTTCAATCATGAGACATACCAGTAATTCCATTAAACTGGAAGTTAAGATTGTTGTTCAGCACTTTGAACTACTCATGCCTCTGAATCAACAGGCAAAGAAGGGAGTTAATGCTGGCTGGGATAAATGATCCTGACTACCAAAGGAAAATTGGACTACTACTCCACAATGAAGGTAAGGAGTATGTCTGGAATGCAGGAGATCCCTTAGAGTGTGTCTCTTTTTTTCTTTCCAGCTTTATTGAGATAATTGACATATAACATTGTGTAAGTTCAAGTTGTACAATGTGATAATTTGATATATGTATATATTGTGAATTGACTAGCACAGTAAGATTAGTTAATAATCCATCACCTCACAGTTATTTTTTATGATTTACTCTTAGTAACTTTCAAATATATAGTACAGTATTGTTAACCACAGTCATTGTGATGTACATTAGATCCCTGAACTTAATCATCTTACAACCAGAACTTTGTACCCTTTGACCAACACCTCTCCATTTCCTCCAACCTCAGCCCTTGGCAATTACCATTCTACTTTCTATTTCTGAGTTCAATATTTTTAGGTTCCAGATAAGTGAAATTATACAATATTTGTCTTTCTCTGCCTGACTTATTTCTCTTAGCATAACATCCTCAAGGTCCATCCATGTTGTGAATGGCAGGGTCTCCTTCTTCATTATGGTTGAATAATATTCTATATCATGTTTTCTTTATCCATTTATGTGTCAATGGATAGTTAAGTTGCTTTAATGGCTTGGCTACTTTGAATAATGCTACAATGAATATGGAGGTGCAGGTATCTCTTTAAGATAGTGATTTCATTTCCTTCAGATATATACGTGGAAGTAGGGTTGTTGGTCACATGGTAAATCCAACTTTAGTTTTTTTTTGGAAACCCCATACTGTTTTTCATTGTAGCTGTATCAGTTTACATTCTCTCTAAGAGTGTACAAGGGTTCCAATTTTTCCACATCTTCACCGACACTTGTTATTGTTTGTTGGTTTATTAGGCTCTATGCTGGGCATGGAGTGGGACTTGAACCCATGGCTTGAGTTCAAGACCTGAACTGAGACCACGAGTTGGACACTCAACTGACTGAGCTACTCAGGAGCCCCTTCTTGTTTTTTGTTTTCCTGTTTTTTTTTTTTTAATAGACATTCTAACAGGTGTGAAGCAATATCTTAGAGTATTTATTTGCATTTTCCTGATGATGAGCATTAGTGATGTGGATTAGTGAACACAACAAAGATGTGTTGAATATCTTTTTATGTACCTCTTGGTCATCATGACCTGAATTGAAATCAAGAGTCAGATGCTTAACTGACCTGAGCCATTCAGGCGCCCCCAAATCCTGTTTTAAAAATCTTGTTTAGGGTCTACTATTAACTAGTGAGTTTGGGGCAAGTTACTTAAATATTCTGGGACTCACTTTTCCTATTCCTAATACATGATGATATTGAACCAAATGTTCTCCAATGTTTCTTTTGGTTGCAGTGATCTGTGGCATTTCAGAATCTTCTGTGGTGAGAAAGAACTTGGTATATTGTATTTTTCAGAGTCCCCAATAAATAGCTCTCCAGTTCTCTAAACAGGTTCTGTACAAATTGAAAGAAAGTTGGAGGGCAAAACATCTCTCTATTACTGATGGAGGGCTTCTATTCTCTGTAAGTAGCTCAATCCCAGTAGAAGAAAGACGAGTTAATCTGAGCATACCAAATTTAGTCTTTTCGAATTTACTTACCAGATAAATCTCTCTGTACCTCAAGGGTAGAGACAGTAAAGGGACAGAGAGAAGCTAGGAGTAGAATGCAATAGACTTCCATTCCCTTAGAAAGTAGCATCAGAAAAAAAAAAGAAAGTAGCATCAGGAATGGAAAAATAATTTCTCACTAACAATATGTTAGAGCAGAAGGTGCAAACTGGGAAATTAAAATAGGTAACCATGTGTCAGATCACAGAGGTACTTGAAACCAAAGACTATAGGGAGTCTGTGCAGGTACTTGAGAAGGAGTAAGATGAAAACAAAACAAAATCTAGAGAAAAACATAGCAGTGATAAATTTAAAAAAAGATAATTTGGAGAACAAACAGGGGTTGGATGGATAAGAAAAAGAAAGAGGTAATAAAGGCTTAGGCATTTTGGTTTTGAAGGACATATTTCAAGAACAGAAAGGAGATACAAGGAGCAGGGTTATTCTGTCTTGATCCAGAGGACAGAGTTAGTATAATCTGGGTTAGAAGTCATGCCAAGATGGTCTTTGGTTGAGTTTAAGAAAGAGCTGAGGATTAGAGCTATTGAAATGTGTGTTGAGCTATTAGTAATGTTTTTCACAGAGTAAGAGTCATTCTTGTGGGTCAAATCTGGTCCACTTTCATGTTGTCTTAGACTTCAGGAGGTATTTTTAAACATTTGAGAGAGTAGTTAACATTTAATCAGTTTTAAAAGTCACCAAAAATATGAATATCCAATTCCCCTTGAAAAATTGGAAGATCTAGGAGCAATGGGCCCATTTACCTTAAAACCACAGTTAGACAGAGCTGTGTAGGGGTTGTTCCACGTAGACAAGGCATGTGTTTTTCTTTCTGCCACGGTCCCACCACTTCTAATTGCATAGTACCTCCACTTTTTCCATTGCCTGCCTGGTCTCTATATGCGTTTGGCTTTTTTTTTACCCTTGTTTTTACCTTGTTGAAATCTCTGTGAAGGAGGATGAATTTAATGACTTTTGACCCCACCTGATTCAATAATTTTGACCATTTTTGTCTAACTTTATCTCATTTTAAATATGACCAGCTTCTGTCTGTGGTGTGCTATTTTCATTATCTAAATTTTCATTATTCCGGTAATATTTCTTTTTGCTTTGGGACAACCATGAGAGCTTTTCATCTGCAATAAGCAAAAAACGGCCAACAGAATCTGCAGATTCCCAGGCAAAATGGGCATGGGGCATTGCTTCTTCTCCTTCCCAGTACTCTCTCACTGAGAATGAGGCTCCCTTGTTCTGGGTGCATTCTTTCTAGTCATTGCTTAACAAAACCTCATAGTACCCTACATGGTTCTGGTTGGCCTATTGGACTGTATAGCATGGTTTAATTTCTGAGAAGTGATTCCAAGGCCAAGACAGAAGGCTTATATACTTCACTGTCTGCCTAAGGAGTACTGATCCCAAATGAGTAGATAAGTGAGGACATGATTCTAGAGAAGCTGGGAAGAGATGCAAAGTTAGTGAGGGGACAGAAGCAATGGGAAGCAGGATGGCCAAAGAGGTGGTGACAGGGCAGGGACAGAGCAAAGTGTGGGTACATGGTACATGGCAGAGTGGATGAACTTTCTCAGGTAGAGATTATAATGACTGTTGTTACTTTTATGTATCATTGGTACTGGACTGGAGGTGGGTTCCTTTTGTGTTTGCCTCATCTGGTTGGTTGAGCGTGGCTTGTATTTCATTTCTTTATAGTGATTGACAGCCAATAAAATAGATGAACATTTGATATGATGATAAAGGGAAAGGAAACCCTGGTTACTAAGGAATGTGTATATTTATAATAATAAAACCACTATAATATAACATGTATACGCAGCGCTTTACCCCATAGGGTGGCTGTTCACTCACAAACATTGCCCCGTTTTTGGGAATAATTCCAGAAAATGAAATAGAATACACGTTTTTGGATATCACCAAACTACAACTCATGATTTTTCCTAGGGTTCATGCAACAATAAAGCATCATTTTCTTCCATGACATAAGTATTAAATATCAGAGGCATAAGCCAAATCTGTTACTTTGCTATAATAATTAATATAAATCATCAAACATTTAATTAAGTGTAAATTCCAAAATATGATAATTGACAAGTTTGCAGTACGTTAGAGCCTACAAGTGTTTTCACATATACTACTTTTGAAATTCCTCATAAGGCTGAGATACGACCTTTGATCCTTCAGTGTTGAATAATATGTTCCTGCCACTGCACAGTACTGCCATTTGCTGTTCTCAGCAGCTCCTGATTTTTGCTAAAGTTTATTTTCTAGTAACCCTTCAGCAAGGCAAATCACAACCAAATGGAATGTGTATCCCCAAAAGAATAATGAGGGTTGCCTTCTTGAATTAGATCATGAAATATCTTGGTCAACAAATCAAAGATTAACTACCAGTATTTATCTTTAAAAAATAATAAAAATGGAAATGAACATGTATGCATTTTGATTGTACAGGGCTGAGATATACCATAGAGTTGATATAAAGACCAGAACAATCCTAGCTCTACTGTATTATAGATACGCCCCATCTAAAGCAAACACATTGGGTAAAGTAGCCATCAGTAACGTGCAAGATAGCCCTACGTATTTTATGTAACAGAGTACAAAATATTCAGTGATAGGGTTTTAAATTCTACATTGCAACCAACCTTTAAGAAACTACCACTTGTGTAGTTTTAGTTTATCTTTGATACATCTTTGATACAAAGATGAATGAGGCATACTTATACTAAAAAATTATTCATTATTTATCTGACATTCAAATTTACTGGGTGTCTTGTATTTTCTCTTTGCTACATCTGACAATGCAAGCCAGAATGGCCAGGCATTTATTTATTTATTTGTTTGTTTATTATTAAGTTTTTATTTTAATTCCAGCATAGTCAACATACAGTGTTATTATAGTTTCAGGTGTATAATATGGTCATTCTAACAATTCTATACCTTACTCAATGCTCATCATAAATGTATTCTTAATCCCCATCACCTATTTCACCCATTTCCTCCACCCTCCTCCCTCTGGTAACCATCAATTTGTCCCCTATAGTTAAAAGTATGTTTATTGATTTCTCTCTCTCTCTCTTTTTTTTTTTTGCTCATTTGTTTTGTTTCTTAAATTCCACATATGAGTGAAATCATATGGTATTTGCCTTTCTGTGACTGATTTATTTAATTTAGTATTACACTCTCTAGCTCCATCCATGTTGTTGCAAATGACAAGATTTCATTCTTTTTGATGGTTGAATAATATTCCATTGTATACATATACCATATCTTCTTTATCCATTCATCTATTGATGGACTCTTGAGCTGCTTTCATAGTTTGGCTATTTTAAATAATACTACAATAAACATAGGGGTGCATGTATCCCTTTGAATTAGTGATTTTGTATTTTGGGGGTAAATACACAGTAGTGTGATTGCTGGATTGTAGGGTATTTCTATTTTCAGATTTTTGAGAGACTTCCATACTCTTTTCCACAATGGCTGCACCAGTTTACATTCCTGCTAACAGTGCATGAGCATTCCTTTCCACATCCTCGCCAACACTTACTGTTTTTTGTGTTTTTGATTTTAGCTGTTCTGACAAATGTGAGGTTATATGTCATTGTTGTTTTGATTTGCATTTCCCTGATGATGAGTGATGTTTTCTTTTTTTTTTAAAGTTTTTATTTATTTATTTATGAGAGACACAGGCAGAGGGAGAAACAGGCTCCATGCAGGGAGCCTGACATGGGACTCGATCCTGGGTCTCCAGAATCAGGCCCTGGGCTAAAGGCGGCACTAAACTGTTGAGCCACCCGGGCTGCCCGATGATGAGTGATGTTGTGCATCTTTTTTATCTGTCTGTTGGTCATATGTATGTCTTCTTTGTAGAAATGTCTGTTCATGTCTTCTGCCCATTTTTTAATTGGATTATTTGTTTTTTGGGTGTTGAGTTGCATCAGTTCTTTATATTTTGGATACTAGCCCTTTATCAGTTATCTCATTTGAAATATCTTCTCCCATTCAGTAGGTTGCCTTTTAGTTTTGTTGGCTACCTTTTTCACTGTGTAGAAGCTTTTTTTTTTTTTTAATTTATTTATGATAGGCACACAGTGAGAGAGACAGGCAGAGACACAGGCAGAGGAAGAAGCAGGCTCCATGTACCGGGAGCCTGACGTGGGATTCGATCCCGGGTCTCCAGGATCACGCCCTGGGCCAAAGGCAGGTGCTAAACCGCTGTGCCACCCAGGGATCCCTGTGTAGAAGCTTTTTATTTTGATAGTTTATTTTTCCTTTTATTATCCTTGCCTCAGGAGACATATCCAGAAAGAAGTTTCTATGGCTAATGTCAGAAAAATTGCTGCCTGTGCTCTCCTATAGGATTTTTATTGTTTAAGGTCTCAATACATTTTGAATTTATTTTTGTAATTGTGTAAGAAAGTGGTCCAGTTTCATTCTTTTACATGTAGCTGTCCAGTTTTCCCAACATCATTTTTTGAAGAGACTCTTTTTTTTCCAATTGTATTTTCTTGCCTCCTTGTTGAAATTAATTGGCCATGTAATTGTGGGTTTATTTCTGAGTTTTCTATTCTGTTCTATTGATCTATGTGTTTATTTTTGTGTCAGTATCATACTGTTTTGCTTACTACAGCTTTTTTTAAATATAACTTTATAAATATAACTTGAAGTCTTGAAGTTTGGAATTGTTATGCTTCGAGTTTTGTTTTTCTCTTTGGATTGCTTTCACTATTTAGGGTCTTTTGTGGTTCCATACAAATTTAGGATTGTTTGTTTTAGTTCTGTGAAAAACAGTGTTGGTAGTTTGATATGGATTGCATTGAATGTGTGGATTACTTTGGGTAGTACAGACATTTTTTACAATATTTTTTCTTCCAATCCATGAGCATGGAATGCCTTCCCATTTCTTTGTGTTGTCTTCAATTTCTTTCATCAATGTTTTTTAGTTTTCAGAGTACAGATCTTTCATCTCTTTGGTTAAGCTTATTCCTTTATTTTATTATTTTTGGTGCAATTATAAATGGGATTGTTTTCCCAACTTCTCTTTCTGTTACTTCATTATTAGTATATAGAAATGCCACAGATTTCTGTAGGGTTGATTTTGTATCCTGTGACTTTACTGAATTTCTGTACCAGTTCTTGTAGTTTTTTGGTGGAGTCTTTAGGGTTTTCTATATATAATATTATATTTGCAAATAGTGAAAGTTTTACTTCTTCTTTACCAATTTGGATACCTTTTATTTCTTTTTGTTTTCTGATTGCTGTTGCTAGGACTTACAGTACTATATTGAATAAAAGTGGTAAGAGTGGGCATCCTTGTCTTGTTCCTGACCTTGGGGGAGAAGTTCTTAGTGTTTCCCTATTAGGTATGATGTTGGCTGTGGGTTTTTCATATAAAACTTTTTTATGTTAAGGTATATTCCCTCTAATCCTATTTTGTTGAGGGTTTTTATCATGAGTGGATATTGTATTTTGTCTGATGTTTTTTCTGAATCTATTGAAATGATCATATGGTTTTTATCCTTTCTCTTATTGCTGTGATGTATCACAGTGATTGATTTGTGAGTATCCAACCACCCTTGCATCCTGAAAATAATCCTATTTGATTGTGGTGAATGATTTTTTTTGGTTTGCTGGTATTCTGTTGAGAATTTTTGCCTCTATGTTCATCAGGAATATTGGCCTGTAGTATTCATTTTTGTGGTGTCTTTATCTGGTTTTGGTATCAGGGTAATGCTGGTCTCATGGAATGAATTTGGAATGTTTTCCTCCTTATCTATTTTTTTGGAATAGTTTGAGAAGAATAAGTATTAACTCTTCTTTAAATGTTTAGTAGAGTTTGCCTGTAAAGACATCTGACCCTGCACTTTTATTTGTTGAGAGTTTTTGATTATGGATTTAATTTCATTGTGACAATTTTCTTTTTCTTCATGTTTTAGTTTTGGTAGGTTGTATGTTTCTAGGAATGTATCCATTTCTTATAGGTTGTCCAATTTGTTTGTATATAATTTGTCATAATATTCTTTTACAATTGTTTGTATTTCTGTAATGTTGGTTGTTATTCCTCCTCTTTCATAGTGATTTTGTTTATTTGAGTCCTTATTATTTTCAAAATGGTCAGGCCTTTCCAGCTCTCCCTCAACCAATCAAATGTTGATCACTCATGGAATAGTGTGATTGTGGACGCCCCTGGGAGTATAAAACGCTCTGCCACTGAAGCAATCCCTAAATGTACTGACATCTGAGGGTATTTTCTGACACCACTTGCAACAGGTAGGGCAACAAGTGGCAAGCAAGAATTAAGAGGAATTTTGGGCATCCCAGTTTCATATCAATTATACAATCTTTTTGCTATTTTTGTTTTTTGTTTTTAAAGTAAGTTATAGGGATGCCTGGGTGGCTCAGCGGTTAAACATCTGCCTTTGTCTTAGGGCATGATCCTGGAGTCCTGGGATCAAGTGCCACATTGGGCTTCCTGCATGGAGCCTGCTTCTCCCTCTGCCTATGTTTCTGCCTCTCTCTTTCTGTGTCTCTCATGAATAAATAAATAAAATCTTTACAAAAAGTAAAGTAAATTATATGCTTAACAAGGGCCTTGAACTCATGACCCTAAGGTCAAGAATTGCACACTCTACTAATTGAGCCAACCAGGTGCTCCTATTTTTGTTTTTAGTATTTCCCTATAGTAACCAGATATAATAGAAAATCATTTAGTACTACAATTAAAGTGGAAATTTTTTTTTCAAGAACCAGCCTCTGTAATATTCAAATTCTGCATACAAAAGTGAACACGTAAGAATGGGCAATGCTCATTTCCTTCATTGTTGTCTGTTTATCAGTAAGGACCAGGGAGACTGCACATCTGTTTTTTTCCAAGATATTTCTGGTTTATGCCTCCTCTCTTGGCTTAAATATTAATAGCACCTGTTTCACTTTCAAAAATTTCTCAGTTTGGAAAATAAATTTTCTTTTCTCCTTATTAAGATTTTCATAGTGCTTCTCACTGCAAATGGGCACTATTCTCAACTTCATTACAATGGGAAACAAAAATAGCTGACCTTTATATCCCCCATAGAGGGGCTCACTTTCTTTTTCTAGTTCCAATTTAAGAGAAGTACCTACAAGGCAAGGAAGTACCCTCTCTCCACTCCTTTTCAACATTGTACTGGAAGTTGTAGCTAATGCAATAACACAAGAAAAGGAAATAAAAGGTATACAGATAGGAAAGGAAGAAGTTAAATAGAATTTGTTCACAAATGATATGATCATCTATGTAGAAAATAAAAAAGCATCAACAAAAAAATCCTGGAACTAATAAGCAAGTACAGCAAAGATGCAGGACACAAGGTTAATATACAAAAGTCAACTGCTTTCCTACAGACTAGTAATAAAGAAGTAGAATTTGAAATTAAATCACAATACCATTAAAAATTTTTAAAAAAGATATTCTTTATTTATTCATAAGAGACACAGAGAGAGAGAGAGAGGCAGAGACACAGGCAGAGGGAGAAGCAGTCTCCATGCAAGGAGCCTGATGCAGAACTCGATCCCCAGACTCCAGGATCATGCCCTGGGCTGAAGGCAGGCGCTAAACCGCTGAGCCACCCAGGGATCCCCACACAATACCATTTATATTAACACCTCTGAAAGTAAAATACTTACATATAAATCTAACAAAATATACAAGATCTATATGAGGGAAACTACAAAACCCTGATGAACAAAAAAGAAAAAAGAGATATTTCATGTTTATGGATGGGAAGACTTAATATTGTCAAGATGTTAATTCTTTCCAACTTGATCTATAGATTCAGTGTAATCCCAATCAAAATCTCAGCAGGTTATTATGTGGATATTGACAAAGGTACAATCCAAGAAAGAAATAATTGATAAGCTGGACTTCATTAAAATAAAAAATGTATGTCCTGCAGAAAATAATATCTAGAGGAGAAAAAGACAAGGCACAGATGGAAGAAAATATTTTTAAAAGACACATTTGATAAAGGACTGTTATCCCAAATATACAAAGAATGCTTAAAACTCAACAATAAGAAAACAAGCAACTGAAATTAAAAATGGACCAAAGGCCTGAACAAACATCTCACCAAAGGGGATATACAGATGGAGATAAGTGTATGAAGAGTGAGATACCACTACACACCCATTAGAATGGCCAAAATCTACAACACTGATAGCACCAAATGTTGTTGAGGATGTGGCACAGGAGCTCTCATACTGCTGGTGGGAATGCAAAATGGAACATTCACTTTGGAAGATTTTGGTGGTTTCTTAAAAAACTAAACATTTTTACTATATGATCCAGCAAACATGCTTCTTGATATTTATCTAAAGGAATTGAAAACTTATGTTCACACAAAAACCTGCACACAGATGTTTATAGCAGCTTTATTCATAATTGTCAGAACCTAGAAGCAACTTAGATGTACTTCAGTAGGATAAATAAACTGTGGTTTATTAATAAACTGTATGTTTTAGACAATGGAATATTACACAACGCTAAAAGTAAATGAGTTAGCAAGCTATGAAAAAACATGAAGGAACTATAAAATGCATACTAATAAGTGAAAGAAGCCCATCTGAAAAGGATACATAATATAGGAGTTTAACTATATGTCATTTTGGAAAAGGCAAAAGTATGGAGATAGTAAAAAGTTCAGTAGTTTCCCAGAGTTGGGGCAAGAAGGGGTCAATAGGAAAAGCACAAGGGATTTTTAGGGCAGTGAAAAAACTCTGTATGATACCGTAATGATAGATATATGTCACACATTTGTCCATAGCCATAGAATGTACAACAACCAAGAGTGATAGTTATGTAGATTATGGACTTTTGGTGATTATGTGTCTATATAGGTTCATCAATTGTAACAAATGTACCTCTGGAAAGGGATGTGATATTGGAGGAGGCTATGCATATGTAGGGACAGGGAGTATATGGGAGATTTCTGTACCTTTCCCTCAATTTTGCTACAAACCTTAAGCTACTGTAAAAAGTCTTAATAAAAAAAAGTCTCAAGTAAGGACTTGAATGGCCATAGTGAGCCAATCAAGTGTACCTAGAATGTGAAACACTGTGAGTGGTCCATCTGAGGTCATGTACCTGACTCTAAATGAATAAGATATGGCTGGATTTGGAGAGGAACTTGGGGAGCAAGTTCGTGAAGTGTAAACATAATCATGGGGACCAGTTTCTTTGAAAAATTTCAGAAGTAGGGAGATATTTGAGCAAGGAACATTCCCTAAGAGAGGCCCACTACAAATTAATTTAACACTGTGTAGTGCTATTTCTTATTCGCACAAATTTATTTCTCAAATTTCAGATGCTACCCCTTCATGAAAATATTTTAGGATTTGATGGTTATGTTCACCTTATCTACACTGCTCATGATTTTAAAGTCTTTGAAAATATCCTCTCTCCTTCTTTATCTTGCCAGATGGTATGTATGGTTCTTACCTTTTTTTAGGTGTTTTCACCTAGCAGCAGCTTGGTCACTTAAAATGCTTTTTTCTGGATCACATTTAATTCCTTTATAGGGTTTGTACATCATAGTTTGGTGTAATTTTGATCATCAATATACTGTTGTTGTCATTTTTAGATAGAATTGTTTTATTCAGGGGACAGTCAACTCCAGTCTGTTTCCCACATTGGAGTTGAAGGAGTTTGTGTGAGTGTGTGTGTGCGTGCATGTGGGTGTTATTGCCAGCTATAATTTGGATAATATTTCATGTGTGTAGTGATGTTTGAAGATGGGATGTATAGCTATTTAGATATATAAATAGTTTAGATTACTTATTCCAAAACTTACTTGTTGATAATAAAATTCTTTTATTAGTTTTTTGGCCATGTCACACAACCTCAGGAAATTTGTTTATAGTTTATCTCGATTTGCCCAAACATTTTCTTACATGGAAGAGCTTAATGTTTTCTGCAGGATAGGGCATTTCAGCATGCAATCTACCCCTCACATAATTTATCAGAATAGCAAATAAAAAATCTTAAAATTTGTCTCTGGAGAGTCCTTGAGTTTCTCTTTTCCTTCTGGAGAAGTGACTCTGTCTATCATTTGTTTTCTGTCTTTAACCATGTCTGTATCCATGACATGAATAGTCTAATGCCATGATAAACTAACAGATAATCCAGTTAGCTTGCTTTTAATTTACTTGCTGCAGTATACTAAACGACAAAAGGTGAGCAAAAGCATGTTATATGATCTAAGGAGCTCTATAAATGTTAGCTGTTCCTTTTTGCCTTAGAATAACAGAATAAAAATACATAATGACTACCGATCAAGGTTTAAGCTTTCATAGTATGTCTTTAGAAATCTTAACATGTTAATATATGGGCAAATTCTAATATGTTTCATAGGGAAGATTAATAAATATTGCTAATTATAATATTGCTCAGATTAAATCTAATGGGTGGTTATGTGGTTAATTTAAAATTTAGAAAAAATTAAATCCTCTAATAAGTGAGGATCTTGGCCCTCTCTTGTGAAGTGGTAATTGGGTTTTGTTTTGGAATTTGCAGATAATTGTATGGAATGTCTATATTCAGAAATCTCTAATGTGGAGTTAGGGACATAATTCAGAATAGTTCCATTGTTGGATCAATATGTCAGCGGTATTAAACAGACAAAATAAAGTTTAAAATTGTATTTATAGTCAAGTCAAGATTTAAAAATATTATAGATCCTTTTAAGAAGTTGTTTCAGGTTTTTTGTTTTTGGTCAGTGGTCAAATAGATTATGTGGTATGGAATTTCTCAGCTCCAGTTTTAAGCCAATTCATTTTTTTTTTTTTAAGATTTTCTTTATTTATTCATGAGAGACACAGAGAGAGAAAGAGGCAGAGGCACAGGCAGAGGAAGAAGCAGGCTCCATGCAGGGAGCCCGACGTGGGACTCGATCCTGGGTCTCCAGGATCACACCCTGGGCGCCAAACCGCTGAGCCACCCGGGCTGCCCAAATTAATTGTTAATTAATGCAGAATAGGTAGAGGATTGAATTTTAGTAACATTTTTGGTGAATTTTTTTTTTTTGGTGAATTTTAGTAATTCAGTAATAATTTTGGTGAATTGATAGATTGATAGTGTTGGTGGATCACTATGGTGTGGTTGGCAGTTTCTGTTTTGGAGTCAGGCAAACACGACTCCTGACCCAGCTCTGCTTCCTAATAGTCACATGACTGCAGACAAGGGACTCTCAGTTTTCTCATCAATCAAAATGGGGGTAATAATAGTACTTCCTTCATAGAATTGCATGAAATTAAATGAGATCATCCAGATAAAGCTCTTAACTCAGTATCTGGCACATAGTAGGTGCTGTAGAAATAATTCTTGTTCTTCCTCTTTCTCCTTGTTATTTTGTTTTTATTTATTTTTTTATTCTTTCCTTTGTCCTTTTCTGTTTTTCACCAAATTTTGGACTATCTAAAACAGGATTAAAGAAGCTGCAGTTATTGAATTCTGAAGGTATACTGCAGGTAGTACAAGAAACTCACTAGATGAGAAAATTACCCCTTGGAAATATTTAAGACATGAAAGGAGAAGTAAGAGAACAATAGATACTTTATTTGGATGGATTACCTCCAGGGATGAGTGGGACTAGCCCCCCCAGTATTTTTTGTTCACATTGGGCTACTTCCATGCTGCAGCATGAAGGTCTTTTATGCAGCCAAACTATGGAACTGGGTTTAGAGGGACGGATCATATTGGAATCCTGACATCATAGCTACAACCTCTTGTCTTTACAAAGCAATGCCATGTGGGACATCAGAAATGGATTACATTATAGAGTGACCAGGATTTTTGCAAGTAAATTTTTTTTTTTTTAAACAAACCATGTACAAAGCATGACGGAAAGTACTGGAAAGCCTGAAGAAAGGAAAACTGAATCCAGTCCCAACTCTGCCACAGATTGGTGTGGCCTTGGACAAAAAGTTTATTTTTATTTATTTATTTTTAAAATGTTTTTACATTTATTTTTATTTTTTAAAAATATTTATTTATGATAGACAGAGAGAGAGAGAGAGGCAGAGACACAGGCAGAGGGAGAAGCAGGCTCCATGCACTGGGAGCCCGACGCGGGACTGGATCCCGGGTCTCCAGGATCGTGCCCTGGGCCAAAGGCAGGCGCCAAACCACTGAGCCACCCAGGGATTCCCTGGACAAAAAGTTTAAACTCTGCTCCTTTACTTCTAAAATTATACAATCATAATGTTGAATTCCTAGATGATCTCAAAGGTAAATTCTGGCTCAAATATTTTCTAATTCTACATTAGATCCTGTGGCAATTACACTAATATTTTGTATCTCTCCTGGTTCAAGGTTACCTTGTGAAAAGAGCAGACATAGGGAAAAAGATCTTGGGAACAGAACAAGACTTGAAATCAGGGTTCTGATTCCTTGGGAAATCCCTTGACCTGGTGCATTTTAACCCTGACTGCATATTCAACCAATCTGGGAAGATTTTGAAGACACTGATGTTGGATCCCGCTCTTGAAGATTCTAAATAGTCAGGCAATGATAAGTCGTTAAAACTCTCTGGGTAACTTGGATGTGCAGCCAGGATGGAGAATCACGGCAAAACCAGTAAGTCTTAGTGTCCTCACATCTAAGATGGAGCTTCTAAAAAAATAGTAGTAATTGCCCTCTCTGTGTCACAGAATTGAGGATCAAATAAAATAAAACAGATAAAAGCACTTTGTGATGTGTAAATGCACAGTAATTATTAAAGCAGACATTATTAAAGGACTTAGCTATTGTTATTATGCAAATGTTAGGGATTATCATTGGTGTATTAATTCTGCTGCTGGAGTTCTAACCCTTTCAGATAAAATTCGCTTGCTGTCTCTAAAAGTAGTTGAGGTTTCCGCCCACCTGCCCAATTAGTATGTGGCAATTTCCTTCTAGTGTTGCTCTGTGCCACAGTGAGGGTTTAATGATTATGTGTTGACTCAGATTATTCTTAATAAACACAATTCTTCCAGGTTTTGCATAGCATATCTCAACACCACAAATCATGGGGACATGCTTGTTTATCCCTTTGTGCTGCAGCTTGTAAATGCTCCAAACTGTGGGGTAAACTAGCCTAGTGTTTCCGTGGTGGGAAAAAAATGAAACTGTTTTTCAGATGCATCCTACTCTGCCAGCAAGTCCTGATTATCCTTCATTTAGCATCATATCTGTTAAGAACCTAATTTTCGGTTTTAACAGTGGTTACCTGGCTTTAGATTTGTTCATTTAGACATTTTTGTCTGGTCAAATATTCCACTAGAAATGCCTGTGGCCATTGCAGTTTTGGTAATGCATTCTTCCCCCAGGACTGTTGGAACAAGTCACATTTTGACTTCTGAGATTGTCCCACAGTGGCCTCTCCTTCAGAATGACCACAGGTATATTTAACATAGACTTGCAGACTTATTTTTCATGAATCTGAAGGTCGCCTGAGGCGTTGGGCGTGGCCCTGTGTCTGGAGAACCTACATGCTGCCTCATAGCCTCCTTGGGACTGAGATTTGGGGAATCCAGACAGATCACTGATGGTGACAGGCTCCGGGAAAGGCTGCCACTGCGTGTGTTACTCCGTCTTCTGACCTGTCATGGCTGTAGCATTTATTCGGCATCTCCTTGCTCCCCAGAAAATACATCTTGGCAAAACAAGAGAACAATCTGGGATCTTTTGGTATCTGTAATTTTTTTGGAAAATGATTTCTGGCATTCGCCTCCATTGTGTAAGTCTAGGAATCATCTCTAAACAGAGGAATGCTTCTTTCCTTAGGAACCCCTTCAAACAATGCATGTGTATTAAGAATTAGACAACTGCATTGTTAATGAAATGAAGAGCTAAATTTCAATGAAGAGGTGGCTTTTTGGGAGTTAGAACCATGTCTGTTATTGCACATGCTTTTCTGCTCACAAGCGTACAAGATAATGCAGTTGATGAAAAATGTTAAGCTTAAGATAGATATTTATACACACATGTAGTTAAAAATGGTAGGTTGACAAACCGGGGCTGCATGCTTTTTACATTTTTAAAGGGTTGTAAAAAAAAGAGAGAATATGCGTCAGAGACCATATGGCACACAGAGCCTAAAATATTTACTATCTGGCCCTTTATAGAAAATGTTTGCTGACCCTTGAACCATGTGGAAAGCACCAGTAATAGATCTCACTCTTTTTTTTCACTTTCCCCAAGAAGCACATTGTCTTCTTTCCTTGGTGATATTCATTTCTACTTGTAAAGTCAGTGTTCACAGCCATTCTAAAAAGAGGAGAAACCTTCCAGAGCCGAATCTGTCCCAGGATCTGCCCCCAGCCAGCTCTGTGGAGTCAGAGCCCTTCCACCCCCAGCCCGCGTTCGCGCTGTTGCTTCACCCGCAGATGGCCCCTCAGCGTCTGCTTCCACCAGTCTGCTGCGTGCCTTCTTCGACCTTGGCTTTTTGGCCACATGATTATTCCATTCTAATTGCTCTTGTGAATCTGCTCTGTTACATTGCCCTCCCCCCACCCCACAGTTTTCGCCCTCCAAAGCCCCTCTTCTGTGACCCCTTTGTCTGCCTTTTCCCCTAGAGTCTCAGGCCTTTAGAGACAGATGCTTTCCAAATCTAATATTTCAACCCCCCCCTTTTTTTTCTTTAAGATTTTATTTATCTATTTGAGAGAGAGAAAGAAAGAGAGAGAGCAAGCACTGGGGAGAGGAAGAAGCAGCCTCCTACCTGGCAGGGAACGGGGGGTGGGGCTTGATCTCAGGACCCAGGGATCATGACCTGAGCCAGGCAGATGGTTAACCGGCTGAGCCACCTAGGTGCCCCCGACCCTGTGCAGGCTCAGTTTTCTCACTGGTTACAAAGTGGGTCCAGTTCTCCCCTGCAACAGACTGTAGCAGAGAGGACTTCTGGTGTCTTCCAGAACCAGACCAGCAGAACCATATTAGTGAGCAGTATGGCTACTCTTTTGGGGCACTGGTCACACACACCAATATTTGTGTTCACTTGGTGTCCACATCTCCTAGTGTAATTTCTTTCCCATGGACCTTCTGGCCTCTTGCCTTCACTTACAACTGTGACAATTTCTCATGTCTGCCATGTTGACCAGGTCACTCCAATGGTCCCTGATGCCTGTGGGATCCAGCACACATATCTAACCAGAGCTATCACAGCCCTCAAGCATCGGGTACACACTTTTTGATATCCTAGTCCAGCTTGCTGAATCCCTCCCTCTCCTGCCTGTGGCTATCCTTCTACTCAAAACACATTGATCAAATGCTGACTCCATTCCAGGTACTATATCGTAGGCACTGGGAATCAGGGATGACCAAGATGCAGCCTAGTTCAGTAAATTTTTTTTTTTTAACAGGGGAAAGATGGTATGCACAAACATGAATATAGATCAAAGCAGCAGGTGGTGATTGACAAAGTTATTAAATATCAGGAAAGCACAGATCATATTTGGAACTAAGCTGTATAACCATAAATATTCCAAATTACTTAATGGGACTATTACAAAATCTGACAAATCATCCACTTAAAAAAATTTAATTTTTTTTTAAGTTTCTCTTAAAAATATGGCTTAAGGATCAAACTTCTGGTAAATTTTTCTGAATGATTTACTCCTTCTCTAACTCATGATCTCATTTGCTGATGCACTATCTTGCCTCCAGCCATGTCTGTAAACATTAAAGTTCTACAAATAAATGCAGTCTTTTGATTATAGTGCAAAAGACAACATTCTGCTTTGTAAACACTCCTGCTTCTTATTGGAAACTGGAAGGAGTCCTCATGCTATTTCCCAAGTGCACAGAATGCATGGTGGCTTAAACTGAAGCGTGTTAGTTGGTCCAGGTTGATACATAGCTTTATTCATTAGAATAGGCTTTGAGACGGGATCACTCAATTACAATAGGGTCTTTTCAAATAACTGCATCTCAGCATCTTTCCCCCTTTCATTTCCTTCTTTCTTCTCATTCCTTGTACACCTCCCTTTCTCCAGCCCTTTTTCAAGATTCTATCATTATATCAGATATAAGTTGGGAAAACCTAACAAGGGCATGCTTGCCTTGAGACACCCCCAAGAACACTGACCTACAGGTAGGAACTACAGGGGGATGGGAGTGTTTACCAGCTTGCTCCAGTGTGACTCCTGCTATAGTGCACCACAGACTTTTTTTTTTTTTTTAATTTTTTATTTTTTTATTTTATGATAGTCACAGAGAGAGAGAGAGAGAGGCAGAGACACAGGCAGAGGGAGAAGCAGGCTCCATGCACCGGGAGCCCGACGTGGGATTCGATCCCGGGTCTCCAGGATCGCGCCCTGGGCCAAAGGCAGGCGCCAAACCGCTGCGCCACCCAGGGATCCCGTTTTTGTTTATTCATTCATGCTATGCTTTCTGAGAGCCTTCTCTGGGCCACAAACACTATGCTAAGGACACAATATTGAGTCAAAGAGAACATTATTGCTTCCCCTGCTTGGGGAAGTAGCATCAGTTACAAGTTTACATTAATAAATGTATGATAATTAATATCGTAGCTCTGATACAGAGAGGAGGAGCTAATGTTAGTGTTTAAGCCCCTATCAGCTCTGTGATCTTTGATTTCTGTATGTGTGTCTGCCTTTCTTCCTCTCTCCTGTTATCTCTCTTCCCCTCTCCTTCTGTCTTCCTTCTTTGTTAAGTGGGGATTGTTGGGGTGGAAAAAATTTTCCGTATGCTTTAAAGGTTCTTCTGGCTGGTCAAAAGTTAAATTGACATGAGACATTAAAAGAGAAAAATTAATTTCATACATACAAGAACTCCACATACATGAAAATTCTAAAGACCGAAAGGTAAAATGAGATATATCTGCTCTCCTGAGCTAAGGAACGGGATAGGTGCTGGGGGCTTCGGAGGGGAGGACGGCAATTCACAGGGCAATAAGAATAAGAGCTGATGATTGGTAATTAGATATTTGCACTGCCCTACAGAGGGTCACTCAGAAAAAAGTTATCCTTGGTAATAACTCATTCTGGGAAAGACCACCAATTTAAATTCTTTTAGGTAGTTAAGGGAGGGGCAAAGTTTTCTTTTGAATCCACAGGGTTTCCAACATAGTCACATGGCACATTTTGGGAAGACTTGTACTGAACGTCTTTGGGGCGGAGAATAAGGCTAACAGCACTGAGCCCTGTCATCACTATGGTGCTTTATACTCTTATTTTTCCTTTTAATTAAGGAATTCTGGATCTCCCACAGTAGGTGTTATAATCTCCATTTTAAATACAAATAATGGAGTAAGACAACGTTGTTATTACTTGTTCTCATTGGATGGGTGAATAAACGAATGCTTGCATTGTGGGAACTTGGGAACAGAAATATGTCACAGGCCCTAATTTGAAACCAGCTGTCGGATTTAGTGGCTGCTAACCTACCTAACTCAGGGATTCTCCACTTACTTTTTTTTTTTTTTTAATTATTAAAGAGCAGCAAGAGAAAAATCTCCCCCTTTCTTTTCAGAAGTCAGGACTAGATCTCAAAATTTCAAATGTGTCCCCTCCAGTGCATGCCCGCCCACGTGGTTGAAAAACGATGGCTTTCCCCAACTAGATGCCACACGCTTAGCTTCTAATCTCGCATTTCTCGCTCCCAGATTTTCCAGATCTTCCCCCAATACACCCAGTTATGCTTTCTGAAGTGTCGAGCCAACATTTTCTGGTTTTTCGGCTTTCCGCGAAGCCCCGGGGCCTGGGCACTGGGGCCAGAGGCCGGGGTGGAGCCCCCCAGCTCCCGGGCTCCCCGAGCCCCCGCGCCCGCCTGCAGCCCCGCGCCTGGCAGCCCCCGCTTCACTGGCCGGGAGGGAGGGCGCCAACCAGGAGGAGCCGCGCTATTTTTACCTCCTTGGCCGCAATCCTTTGTATTTATCTGGAGAGAGGAAATAAACAGAGGATTAGGGAGGAAATGCTTGGCCTCGGTGTCTCCCGGGGAAAGAGGGGGTCGGAATAGGACGAAGGGAAATTTGGAAGGTTTGGGCTGGAGGACGAGGCAGGTGCTTCTTTTCTGCAGATGGCCGTGGCCTCTGGCCTGGACCCCGTCACGGTTCTTTCCTCCCCTCCGGCTAACGATCCCGGCCGCCGGCCTTCGCGCTCTCTGCCCCCACCTCTGGAGGCGCCGCCGTCACCCCGAGGCCGCCCGGGGATGCTGCATCACTCCGCGGCCGCCCGCCCCCCGCCCCTTGCCTCCGCGGCGACGCATGCGCAGTGCGCCCCGTGCCCGGCACTAGCCACAGCGTCGGGATCGGCGTCGGCGGCAGCATCAGGACCCGCGGGCGCGCTCTCGAGGGCGGGGCGCCCCCCCCGCCGCGCGCCCCCGCGCCCCGCGCCCCGCGCCCCGCGCCCCCGCGCCGCGCGCTCGCCCGCGCCGTCTCAGCATCCTCAGCCCCGGCGGCAGCCCCCGCAGCTGCTGGAGCGGCCGCGCCCGCCGCAGGGAGGGAGGAGCATCTGGGGCGGCTCCAAGTTGGCGGAGCCGCCGGGACCCCCGGACTCCTCCGCGGCCGCCCGGGAGGGGCGGAGAGGCGAGAGGCGAGCAGGGGAGGGGAGCCGCCGGCCGCCGGTGCCGCGCCCCGAGCCCCTGCCCCTGCCCCTGCCGCTGCCCCTGCCCCTGCCCGCGGCCGCACCATGCGCGCCCAGCCGGCGTGATCGGCCCCGCCCGCAGCCTCCCCGCAGCCTCCCCCGGCGCTGTCGCCGGCCACACCGAGCGGCGCCCGGGAGCTATGAGCCATGAAGCCGCCCGGCAGCAGCTCCCGGCGGCCGCCCCGCGCGGGCTCCAGCCGGCCCCGCGCCTCCCGCGGCCCCCGCGGCGGCCCCGCCGGCCCGGTGCCCGCCCGCGCGCCGCCCTGCCGCCTGCTCCTCGTCCTTCTCCTGCTGCCTCCTCTCGCCACCTCGTCGCGGCCCCGCGCCTGGGGGGCGGCTGCGCCCAGCGGTGGGTATGGCCCCGGTGCCCTTCGCGTTGCCTGCCCGCCCGCCGGGCCCCGCGGAGGAGAGCGAAGGGCACGCGGGTCCGTGCGCCCCGGACACGTCCCGGGCTCGGCCTCTCCCCCTCTCCCTCCCGAGCCCCCCGTGCGTTCCAGTTCACTTTCTGAAGTCCATTTCTGTTGCATTCACGAAAAACCCCATCCCAACGACGGTCGGTTCCGCCGGGAGGTATTTAGTGGATGCGGGGACCCTCAGCCATCCCTGCAACTTGGCGGAGGGGAAACCGGCGGACGGTAAATGCAGACAGGGAGCAAGTTGCTTCTGGGTGGAGAGGCTGAATGCGAACGGGGAGGATGTAATAATAAGAGTAATAATAATAATAATAATAATAATAGGGGTAACGTGTTGTTTCCTCAAATCGCCTACTGGGTTTATTCGCTGCTGTTGGAATTAGGATGGGGGAGGGCAACTCGGGAGGTAGAAACCTTTGGTTCGTGATTCTCAAAATGCTAGTCATGATAACGAACAATTAAGATAATACGATATTCAATACATAGATGATGGGAAATCAGTGGAAAGGGAAAGCTGGCCCTGGCAGAAAAAATAAAAGGAATTGGAAAGCTGCCAGCATCTGCTTGCCTCTATGGCAAAGGATTTTTTGCTCATCTCAAAGTTTAAAGCAAAAGGAATTGCCTGTTTTGTTTAAGGAATCAATTAACAGCCCCTATCCATGCATTCAGCACTCAAGTTCTCTTCGGAGCGTTCTTAGCTCTCAGCTGGGATACTCCTAGTCAGAGTCCCATTGAGCTGCTGCAGACTCAAGAGAAGGGGTGGACATGAGGGTCGGAACCTCTGAGCATGTTCCCTGAATGTCTTCCCTCAAGTCCACGCCGCCCCCCACCCCTACTCCCCATCCTTCGAAGTATGTATTTGAGACTGGTTAGAAATGTTCATGTAAAGCACAAATAATAATAAATAGTACACTATTGTATAAGCCTCACGGGCTGTTAACCTACTCAGGCCATTTCGTTGTTGCGATAACTTGCTTTGCTGTGTCTCTACTTCTTACTTGCTTATGAATAGAAAACTTTGTTTTTGCAATTAATGGGAACACACATAGTACTTTTGTATTTATAGGGTATATGTGTGTATTTGTGTATCTCTGTGCACCCCTCTCCCCCACCCCCAGCTCCGCATTGGAATGAAACTGCAGAAAAAAATTGGGGAGCCCTGGCAGATGAAGACAACACATCACAACAGAATAGCAGTAATATCAGTTACAGCAATGCATTGCAGAAAGAAATCACACTGCCTTCAAGACTCATATACTACATCAACCAAGACTCGGAAAGCCCTTACCATGTTCTTGACACAAAGACAAGACACCAGCAAAAACACAACAAGGTAGGCAAGGTGGGTCTGGGTATGCAGAGGTGGCTGCCTTGAGGAGTTTTCCTTTGCTTTGATTTTCTGCCAGAATCTGATCTCACAAATTTTACTGCAGCACTTTATTAGGAAATCAATTAATATTATGATAGAGGAGAAATAGGAGGAAGTAAACCTGAGATCTCCTGAGATAGGACTGCTGTTTGGGTTTTTTTTCTCTCTGACTCTCATGTGGAATCTGCATTTTCTTACGGCTTTTTAAATTCTGAAATGTGGTCCATCCGTCTCTCAGGTGCATTGAGCACTGAGCAGGAGTTAAGTGAGCATGTTGATGGTCCTGACTTCTATCTTGGAGGCTTTATATAAGGGTGCAGTGTTCTACCTCCCGTGATGAAAACTGCTTTCCAGCTGCACACAGAAGATGGCTATAACAGGGTATTTGCAGATTCCCTATCTGTCCTTCACGTAGAAATTGAGGGTTAAAATTTAATTTTAAGTTTCTTGCAATGATCAATAGGAAAGAATACTTTTTGTCTGAAGTATTTTCAGTAGGCAAACAATTTGACGTTTTAAAAGATTACGGCGACTATAAACAAACTGTTTATATAATATAGGGTCCAGTTTGGGCCAGCATAGTCTTTCAAGACTTTATCTACATTCATTGCAAGTGGTTGCTTTACTTTCAAGTTGGTTCAGAAAGTGGCACTGATTTTTGAAAAGGCATTCAATAGAAGATAAAGGGGCTTAATGTTCGAAGAGTTGGAAGGATCTTTTCTTCTTGCTTACTGTTCTTTATTTGAGTTAGTAATATTTTGGATGCCAGGCAGATTTACACAGTGGGTCAGTCATCAGTACCTCTGTTCTTTATCATGAGCAAAGAATAGAGTCTGTATGTCAAGTATTTTACCCCGGACTATAGCTGTTCAATGGAGAAAAGTAGTCACTGTCTAACATCTAGAATTTAAGAACTATATCTGTGGTTTATATCATTGTTTTTATTAGTTTTCTAAACTATAGGTAAATGGTAATGGTATTTATTCCTGTTTTACAAACAGGGAGTTAGAAATTTAAGGCTTTTGGGTGATAGCTAATATAAACTTCAAACTAATACAAACAGCTAATATAAACTTCAAGAAGCCTGAACACTTAATTTTTATTATTTTTTTACAAGTCAGTTTTCTGAGAAAATGCTTCCTTTGTATTGAATGTTATTAGAGCAGCTAATTTTGTTTTACAGTATTATGAAGTGGCTGTTACCCACTTTGAGACCAGTAGGACTCTGTTCTCACAGCCCTGTGACATCTGCTCCTATGTAACTCCATGAGTTGACTCCTGGATCCTGTCTGCCCATTTATCTTGTTGATAGGAGGAGTGGGTGGTGACTTCAAGGAAGAAGAATCCAAGGCCCTCTTGTTAATGCATTGGGACCCATTTTATGGCTTTCCTAATTAACGAGACCTTCTACGGTTGAGTGGCAGGTTCTCAAACTCCAGTGCCTTTGGATAGGGGGCTGGAGGAATAAAAACAAAACAAAACAAAACAAAACCAAACCAAAAACTACCTTAAAGCCTATTTTAATTTTAGTATATGTGCTGTGCCAAAGCGAGCACCCTTAAAGCTATTTCAAAGAATACTGAAACCCTCCGGAGCTGAGACTTAAAAAAAATTCAGTGGAATATTTTTATAACTCAAATTTTGGAGGCAATGGCCAATGCCTGTCTTCTGGTCTGATGTTATGTGGTCGTTTTGTTGGATGGGACATGGTTTGACTGCTCTATGTCTTAATTTTTATAATAAGGTTTGTTAAACCTTCTCCTGCCACTCATGTAGACTTCTTACTATGGAACACAAAATCACAGTTGGAATGATTCTTCTCCATTTCCACCCTCCATGGTGGTGGTGGGTGTACTCTTACTTTAGAAAAAAAAATCCTTACACAGAAATTATATTTGAGAGCATTTTTCTCCTTTTTGTATTAGTTTAATTGAACAAACATTTGTTGCACATCTCTCCTGTGCAAAGGAGTATGTTAAGGATTCAGAGATAAGAGATAAGGAGTACAAGGATGAACAAGACATGGTCTGTCCTCCAGGAGACACAGAAATGAGATAAGCAAGGTTCTAAAAAGTGTCCTGCACAGGTGTAAACTGTGTCTTGTATTGTGGATTCCCTGGAACTTCCCTTTGTGTTCTATAATTTCCCTTTTATTTCTGTTTTCTTTTTTTAGATTTTTAATTTATTTATGCATGAGAGACATAGAGAGAGAGAGAAAGAGAGGCACAGGCAGAGGGAGAAGCAGGCTCTATACAGGGAGCCTGATGTGGGACTCTATCCCGGGTCTTCAGGATCAGGTCCTGGGCCAAAGGTGGCACTAAACCGCTGAGCCACCAGGGCTGCCCCCTTTTATTTCTGTTTTTAACCATCTCTTGAACTAGTTGACAAAAAGTGTGCCATATGTTTTCTGCTGTATCTTAGGATGACTTGCCTAATAATAGTGATGAGAGATACTTGTCATTTTAGCTGCTTTACAAATATTTCAGTAAGAGAAAACCTATAGAATTTCATCATTCTTGCTCTTATAAAAGAGGTTTTGATTTTAATATCTGTGTATTAGGTACCTTTTTTTCTCTCCTGATTTCATTGCACTCAAGCACATTTTAATGAATGCCTTAGAAATGCTGAATCACTGTGCCATTCTCATGGATCCTTAGATTGGGGATAGAGGTGGAGAGGGAAGTTCCCAGATATAGGTTGCAAGGCAGGGCTTTGTATTTATTTCATAAATATTCAGTGTTGATCAGGCCTTATTACTTTACAACTATAAAAGTGAAAATGCTATTAACTCTTTCAAAATTTGTAAGTAAAAACAGACTGTGCAAAACACCTCTGTTAATGCCAGTGTTCCTGAAAACCTGGAAGTTCTCTTTGTCAGAGATTGTTTAGGATCCCTTTTATCTCCAGATAGGGTGATGTATAACTTATCGTCCAAATTGCCATTTTTGAGAGTGACTGTGAGCATGCTTAATAATCTTGCTAGGATAAGAAGCATAGACTGAGATGGTCCAGAGTAGATGGGGACCTGTGGCCACCTCAGATCTAAACGATTATGCTCCTTGAGTTTTGGTGCTTATCCCAATTCAAGTTTCTTCACAGACCAAGTTTTATTTTTCTGATGAATTATTGTAAATTTTTTCTTACTTGCTAGGAAGTCAGTTTACTGCCTTGTAGAAGTATCGGGATATGAAATGGAAAAATTTAGTTTTGTTTTGTTACCAACACTTGTTTTTTTTATGTGTGGAGACTTTTACAAGCAAAAATGGAAATTTATGGTTACTAAACAGAAGCATTTTATGAACCACTAATGGCATATATTAATGAAATGGGCCATACATTTAAAAAGAGAAGTAATTTAGATTTATTCATTCACATTCATTCATTCATTCTGAGATAATCCTATGAGGTTTGTTCCTAAGAAAGTAATGAACCTGTAGGGGAGGAAAAATAATTTTCCTTCTACCCTTCTAAATTCTTGGCTGAGTCACATCCTCTAATAAAAGACAGTTCAACAGGATGGAAACAAATGGAAGTTTTATACCATATGTACATCTTATATATATGGGAGAGACCCAGGAAAACTGAGTGTGTCTCCAGAATGGCCCAAGTCACTACTTTAGATAACATCTCCAGCTAAAGATGAAAGATGTTGGGGTGGAAGGTGGGGATCCAGTTGTGGGAAGCTGTCAGAAAAAGCACAGTAAGCAATGGTAAGGTAAATCTTTGCCTTCTTTATTGATGAGAGTTCCTAGACGTTTCAAATCATTGTCTTCCTGATAGAAAGATAGAGAGAGAGAGAGAGACCCTTACAGATGGAAATTTCTTATAAAATGTAAATGACTCTTACAGAAGGACTTCTACTCCGATTTTCAGAACTTCTCCTGTGTCTGCTGTTTCTTAGAAATAATCAGCCTAAAATAATCCTTTTGCCAAAGAAGCATATTTTAAGATGGTATATTCTCTCCCCCTCAAACCTTTTCCTGAAACTTCCCTTTAGTCAAAAATTACTTGCTCTGGATCCTACTCCTTTAGGATTCTTTTCTCTTCCTGTTGGGAAGGGATGGAAGAGGTACGCTCTGCCTAGCAGGGGATCTAAGAAAGATGAGAGTCATCTCTTTTATTTTTTGTTGGCCTGCACAAAGCTCAGTCTTTTGTGACCTTCCCTACTGTGATGGGGAGCCAGAGCTGTGTATGGAAATAAGAATATGCACATTATAACCTGCTGAATGAGGGGGTACAAATCACCTGCGTAGGGGTCGGCAGGTAGCTCCCCCAGCACCTGAGTGGTCCTCCATCCCAGGTCGTGGGTGAGCAGGAGTTAGAGAGCAGAGTAGCAAGCACCTATTGCTTATGAGGTTGTTGAGGCCAAGGTTACTAACTTTTCGAGGTCTTAACTCCTAAGTGGTTATTTTAAAGATGTTTGTTTATTTATTTATTTCAAAAAATTTATTTATTTATTTTAGAAAGAGAGAGAGAGAGTGAGTGTGGGGGGCAGAGGGAGAGGGACATAGAAGCTTAAGCAGACTTCTTGATGAGCACAGAACCAACTTGGGGCTCGATCTCATGACCCTGACATCATGACCTGAACTGAAACCAAGAGTTGGACGCCCAACCAACTGAGCCACTGAGATGCCATGAATGATTTTTATTAAGTAATCTTTACACCCAATGGGGGGCTTGAATTCACAACCTCTAGATCAAGAGTCATATGCTTCACTGACTGAGCTAACTGGGCACCCCCTGAGTGGTTATTTTAAAGGGTGCTCTTGGAAAAGCAAAACAGGAACTTAGCATGGGAATCCTAAAATCAAGTTCCTGAAGAAACGTCCAGACTCTGGGTGTGAACAAGGTTATTATGCTGTACAATGCCTGGGTAGCAACTCAGAAACAACAAAAAAAGTTGTTGTTCTCATCACAATTGACTCTGTGATGCTTAGGTATTAATCTTTAGGGAAAATTCTAGGCACTGGCAGGATTGTGGATAGTAAGAGCCACTGGCAGAGTTTTGGTCACCTAACACATGAGACATGTGAGAAAAGCAAAAATGCCAGTCATCCATATCAGTAGACAAATGAAAGGTTGAAATCCTGTCATAACCATTCCCTTCTTTTATTGAGATCCAGCCAAGATAATAAAGCCCTTGGATAAGGTGAAGCTAGTTGTTTGGTTACAAGCCTGGGTGAGGTTTTGAAACACTTGTACCTGTTGGGCCATCTTTCCTAAGTTTCTCTGACTTTGTCCAGAATTATTAATATACAGGCAGCAGGTGATGCCCTTTATAGCGCATATGCCTCCTTCCTCAGCCAGTACGTAATCTGAAGCTGAATGGTTATCTGAAACTATCTCTGCTAAAGATCATGGTTTTTTTTTTCTTTATAAGTTTTTTTTAAAAATTTATTTATGACAAACATAGAGAAAGAGAGAGGCAGAGACACAGGCAGAGGGAGAAGCAGTCTCCACACAGGGAGCCTGATGTGGGACTTGATCCCGGGTCTCCAGGATCACACCCTGGGCCACTGGGGCTGCCCAGATCATGTTGTTATTACATTAAGAGTAGGCTTTGGTGCAGCAGCCCAGTGTGTTCCACCAGGGTGGCTGACAGAGTGGTGTTTGCCTTAATGATTTGCTCTTGGGTGCCTAATGCAGCAGCGCCTTGCCCAGCCCCTGTGGGGGGTGGTTCGAGGCCTGTGCCCAACATAATGGGGTTGAACGCTGCACACTTTTGATGTCAGGGAGGCAGAAAGACAGGTTGAGGGTTCAATTCAGTGACTTGTAGGGGTGGTCTCAGGGACACTGAAGCGCACTGACATAGATAGGATATCCCAGGGGCCAGAAGGGACACAAATGTGTTGGACGTTGAGGGAAGGAGAAATGCACATATGGAGAACCATGTATGTGTGACATGGCCTCAGGGTACTGGACCCACAGTGGACATCAAGTGCTTGATGAAGGAACCCAAACTAAGTTGAGGTTTCCCCTGAATGGCTGGGCCTTGAGGCCTAAGACCATGGGGATTGTGCTCCTGGGGACAAAGTGTAGTTAGTATTTATCTATGTAGTGTCGATACCTGGGCAGATACAGAGTATGTAAAGGGTGTATGTGGGCTCCTGCCACATGCCACATACCGTCTTGCAAAGGGTCCTGTGTGGGAGTAGTTGAGCACCACAGAGAGCTGTGGGATAAGCTTCAGGGACCAGTAAAGTGCCTTCTGTTGGGCAAATGCGGACAGAGTCAGTCAAGCAGCTGGGTAGACCACTAACTCGGGAAATAGCCTTGTGTTGAGTCCAGTAACATGCCTAGCAGTTCCAGCAGCCCCTCAAAATGAGCTTTGGTTTCTGTCCATTGTATAAAAATAATAAGACTATTGGAGGGCTTGAACGGGAGCTCTGCGTGGTGGCTATGGGTAAGGGTCCCCTACAGAGAGGTGACCTTGTAACTGTGGTCCTTCCAGAGGGTGTAGAGGGAGATGCTGTGGTGGTGGCAGGATCTGAAGCCAGGAAGAGGTCCTCTCAATGGAAATTGAACTCATGGACTCCCAGGGTGACGCATAGTGTGGGCCAGTCTAATGGGTGTGGTGAGGGCAAGCATCTGAATGAAGTGTTTAAAGAGACCCTCATAGGTGGTGAGATGGACACATACGTTGGCCTTCCAAAGCTCAAAGGCACAGTAGGGAATAACTTGGCAGCCAGAGTGCCACCTCACACTTGAGCAGAGAGCATTGCGATAAGCAAGGGGTTCTGGGGCAGACACACAATTAAGTGCAAAACGTCACTCAAGGGGGTGATCAGCAGGGAATTTAGATAAACAGGCATTCGGTTCAGCAACCAAGTCCCAGGCAGTGCTTGCCCTCATCAGCTGCTGTGCCTTCCTGGATGTCATCTCTACTACAATGGAAGCTTGCAGAGCAGTGTTTGGGATGAGGTTGTAGGTTTGGGCGTTGTCATCTCCAGCATTGTCACAGGTGGAGGAGCCATCTCAGAGAAGGGTGGCTCTCTCAGGTAGTTACCCAGGAGGGGAACTGAAGGGTCAAGGGGTCTAAGAAGGTTGCATAGATTTGGGGTGCCCAAATTAAGGTTTGCTTGAACTGTCGGGAGCATTTACTCAGCAAATCACAAATTCTCAGTAAATTTTGGGAGTCCTTCAGATGTACCTTGAAAATAATTAGGCAGTACTGTTCATCCATGAATCCTAAGGGTTGGAGGGGCGCCTGGGTGGTGCACTCAGTTAAGCATCTGACTCTTGGTTTTGGCTCAGGTTGTGATCTCAGGGTGGTGAGATCCAGCCCTGTGTCAAGCTCTGTGCTCAGTGTGAAGTCTGCTTTTTTCTCTCCTTCTACCCCTCTCACTTGTGCATGTGCTCTCTCTCTCTTTTTCTCTCATTCTCTCAGTCAATCAATCTTTAAAAAAAAATAGTAAGACTTTAAGGCACTTGTGTAGCTTGTTTTAAAGAAAATTTAGTTATATACTCCTAACAATTTAGCATTTGGCCCTATATTACTAGAGACGGGTCTGAACTTCATAAGCCTATCAGCCAATTAGGTTTGAAATTGGGGTAATGTAATGATCAGTGCTCAGAAAGAGATCAGGATGTCAGTGAACATGTAAGCAGGGCTGGTGGCCTTTATGCTAGCATCCATACCAGGTGGCTTTGGGGTACAGCCCCTCTAAGTCTGACTTTCAACTCTTGCTCTCTGCCCCCACTGGGGTGAAGTTGTGGGCAAGTGCTTTATGGTCCAGCGACTTTCTAGTGTTGCTTCTCTAGGTTGAGGAGAAGCCCGTGACCCAGATGGCACACAAGACACAGAGTAAGGCCAGCAGCAGTAAGCATCTGTATTTTATAGTTGTGCGCCTGCCCACTGACTGCCCCATAGTGAGATTTATTATGGGGCTGTTGTGGGTCAACAGTTCATTGGGAGCCTCCTCCAGAGTGGGGTAGGTCCAAGTGGTGTAATTGTATCGCCATGCTGTCATCTTCTGACGTTGCTGGTGTCAACCAGCCTGAGTACCTCTTCCCCTTTTAGAGAGCTCCACACTATCCCTTTTGTGGGTCCTGGTGCAATTATTTTCACCTCCTTTGGGGAGGTATGGTTGGGAGAAATGAGCCATCCACTAAAGCCACTATACATTGGAATTTCAGGTGGAATTTGCATATCAAGCAGGTAGGTGTGCTCCAGGAGCAGCACGGTGGGTCTGTGTTTTTCTAATGGGTCTGGACTAGCTATGACTAGGGGGTCATAGCTAACCACTTGTTCCTGGTTGGGTTGCCAATGAGTATTCAAAGGTGAGATGATTAACACTTTAAATCTATAAAGGGACTCAAAACGGTTGGGGAAAAGGTAGATAATATTGTCCTGTAAGGGGAAAGCATCAGATTCCCCTGATCACAATCACAGGCAGCATGAACTCAGTTGGTGTGAGGATCATGCTGGCCACGTGGCCTAGGGTCTAAAGTGGTAAGTGCCCCTGGCAGCCGGAAGGTCCATCTAGGAGTTCGATTACTACCCTGTAACTTAAGGAGCAACTTGAGAGATGAAGGTACCACGGGATGCCCTGTAGGAGAGCCCGGTGCTAGCCCAGCACTGTGATACAAGGGCGGTAAGGTGAGGTCCTTGATCTGAGTCAATGATGTCTGCAGGGCCGAATGGGGACAGATGTACTTAGAAAAGAGAAATTACCTGCTCTGTAGAGGTGTTCCTGGAGGGTGTAGCAAGCAATAGGCCAGTAAGAGGATCCATGCATGTCATTGTGAAGTGGTTGGTGCCCACTGACAGAGGAAGTGACCCTATGAAATCAGCCTGCCAGAGGCTAAAAGGGCGGTTCCCTCACAGAACTGAAGCATGCCAGGACAGTGTCCAGTGTTTGGTTTGGGAGCATAATTTGCGAGTCAGAACAAGCAGAATGCCCTGTGGTGGGCCCAGGTCACTGAGGCAGCAGCTCCCTCATGACCTGAAGAGATGTGGGACCATTTGGCCAGAGGATAAGGAGCATGCACGTCATGACTAAGAAAGGTCAGAAAGGCAGAGCCAAGGATGGATCGATGCTTGTGTGCGTAGGGGAGAGGAGGGCTGTAGTTTGGTGGTGGTGGGTAGAGCTGGAGTTGTCTTTAGTAAAGAATCGGTGGCTCAGAGCTCCAACTGGGGGTGACCTGGATTTGCACCGGGGCTTCCTCTTTCAGTTCAAGACAGTCTCTGGTATCCTTTGAGGGTGTTGAGAAGTGGGTAACCTTAACCGTAACTAGTGTCTGGCCAACTTCACATTGGGGCAGCTCAAATGGGGTGGCCTTGAATGGAAAAGTTGTCTGGCTGCCATTGGCCTTCTATCCTGTTAGCAACCTCCCATGAGTCAGTAAAAATATGGGCTGAAGCTTGTCATGGGCAGTGGTGCTCTGCACAGCCATTTGTCCTGCTGTAAGCTCAGTGAGCTGAGCTGACCCGACTGGCCATCTTTGACAAGCATGGTGCTGCTTGATAAGCATGGTGGCAGGATGGTAGGCTGCTGCGCTCCAGGGGGCTCCACTGGGGGTGGTAGTGGTGCTGCCATCAGGGAAATATACAGACTCCCCTTCTCATTCCATCAGCTCTTCCGGGGGCTCCCCCAGGTTGCTAGAGACTTAGGCAATGAAGACACTATCCATCAGTTCTTCAAGGTCCATGGGCAGGGGATTGAGGACTGGGGAAGCTGCATCCTCCTGCAATTTGGAAAGACCTGTCACATCAGGTTTAGCCTGTTCCCAAAGGTACCATTCCCATTTTTTTTTTAAGATTTTATTTATTTATTCATGACAGAGAGAGAGAGAGAGAGAGAGAGAGAGAGAGGGGCAGAGACATAGGCAGAGAGAGAAGCAGGATCCATGCAGGAAGCTTGATGTGGGACTTGATCCCAGGACTCTAGGATCATGCCCTGAGCGAAAGGCAGATGCTTAACCGCTGAGCCACTCAGGCGTCCCAGTACCATTCCCATTTTAGCAGAGAGGCATTTGTAGCTGTGTGAGCCACTGTTGGGCGGTGTCCCTTGTCCATGGCCTATTGGTAAGGTGTGTACACAGAGCGGGTTCCATTACCACGAAGGCCTCTGTTTCTAACAAAGCCAATAAATGACCAGAATTTGATGTTCTAAGGGGATGTCGTGGGCAGCTGTGGAGGGCAGCTGTATGGTGCAGAAGCCTATATGGCAGCCAGGAGGAGCCATGTTCAGTCCACAGTAGACTCTGAGATGCATAGTCCACGGTGGCCAGTGGGCTCCAGTGTCAATGAGAGCAGTAAAATGTTGTCTATTATCCGTGTCACGATGGATAATTGGAGAAGTCACCAGAGGAGGGATAAGTTCAGGGAACTGCTGGGTGCGTTGGCAGCCCCTCTCAGAGATGAGAACGTGGGACCCCAGATCCTGCTACTGGGGCTGGAGTGCTCTGAGAGATGATGGCATTTTTCCTTGGTAGAGTTTGGGGGGGGGCAGCTGGCAGTACCTCGAAGTGTCCTCAGTGCCCGAGCAAAGGCTTGTACCTTGTTTTTGGACTGTCCAGAGAGTAAGTCATTAGGGATCTTTGATCTCTGGAGAGATTAAGTCTTTAGGGCCCCGTGATTGCCGATACAGTGAGGCCTTTCTTGGTCATCTCCAGAGGGAGGGAGCAAGGGGCCACTTGTCAGTGGGAACTGAAGAGGGAACCAGAAACCGCCAAATTCCCTAGGGCCCCTTCTTTGGGTTCCTGGCTGATGGGGCAGAGGATTCCATTCATCTTCACCAGCAAACAAGATTGGGGCTTCAGGAACACTCTTTCATGTCTAGCTACAACACTGATGCAGTCTAAAGTCTGTTGTTGTACCATGTCTAACATTTCTATGAATAGTAACAGCATGGCCTTATAATTAAGGGGAGTGCCCTTGAAGAAGAACTTAGATCGGCCCCAAAGACATGTCATCTGGGTTAGAAATGGTCAGGGGGTCTGTGGGAGCATAATGCTCAGCAGAATGATATTCCCATCGAACCATCCCGATTTTACATAAGAAGAGGTGCGCTTTATTTAGTTGTCCACTCACAGTGACCCTGTTGGGCCCAGTGCCAGGCCGTCAGCATCCAAGCCGGGAGAGACAGAGTGTCTTTCCCCTTATCCTTATGGGCTCTGAAGGTGCGGGGTGGCCTCTTCCTCAGGGTCTGTCCCCTTTTGTATTTCTTTTGTGTCTCCTCTCCTGGTGGCTTGATGCATTTTGGAGTGTCCTTGCTGTGGTGACAAATCTGGGGGCTCCTTTCAAGAGTCTCTAATAAAATGGGCCCTTAATATCTTGAGGGTTTTTAAAAAGATTTTATTTATCTGAGAGAGAGAGAGAGAGAGAGAGAGAGGGAAAACGAGAGTGCACAAACCGGGGGGCAGTAGAGGGAGAAAGAGAAGCGGGCTCTCTGAGTAGGGAACCCAATGCGGGACTTGATCCCAGAACCCTGGGATCATGACCTGAGCTGAAGGCAGATGCTTAACCTACTGAGCCACCCAGTGCCCCTATCTTGGGATTTTAAAACAAATTATGAATTTTGGGGTCTTTGACCAGTCAGTCTAGCCAAATGGTGCATCTTGGCTAGTGTAAGCAAAAACTTGAAGCCATTTCCAAAGACTCGTGAGAGCCAATCAGTGCCCTTCTTCCCCTCCCTTTGGAGGGGAAGCCCTACCATCCTTTGGATATTTTTCTAGAATGTTACATTTGTATCATGGTATATAGCTAGGTGTCTGTTTTTCATTTATGCTGATTGTCACCGGATGTTTTGGTATGAACGGGTAGTAGCAGGGGACACCTGGGACAAAGGTTGTCTCTTTCCTGGCTCATAAGCTGCTACCTCCTTTCCTGGGTGTCCCAATCAACTTCCAAGGGGTTGGGGTCTTCCTCCACTACGTATAATACTAGCCAGTGCATTTGGGAAAGCCCTCAAGCTCCAAGAACGTAGCATTAGTGATTAGGCATGTTGGTTTGCCACTGTGCTAAGTAAAGCCTAAACCATTGGAGCAGGGGTCTTTCAAGCATCTGGTAGTGTTTTGACCTCCTCTGGGAACTTGGGAAGAGCTGGTACCATGTGCTTGGGGGCCCTGATTTTATTAAGAATTTGTTTTGCTCACCAGGGCAAGGGTGGGACTTCTGGTATCCTGTGGAGTTGGGGGACAGTCTGTGACAGCAGCAAGGAATGCAGCAACATACAAGAAGCTTGCCTTGGCAGCATTGGCCCACTCGGGTGCCATGATGCCTGTGGTAGAGTTGTCATGGGATAGGACTGGTTTCTAGAGCTCAGCACCTGGTGCTGATCCCTGATGTAGTGGCCCAGCAGCCTGCCTCTCCTTTAGACCCTGACCTAGGGGAATTCTCCTTGGTTCCCAGGACCCGAGAGCTGGAATCCCTGGTTCCTGCCTATGAGAAAGAGGGAGAGCCCTACCATCCTTAGTTATCTCGGCTTGGCTCAATGCTGGAACTTTTGCATATAATTATAGCCAATCATCTCCAGACTAGACACCCTTGCAAGTCTTGTTTGGAGACTCTTGGGAAACCTTCCCACCTCAGACTGAGTCCTACTTGTTGGTCTATGCAGAGGGGTGTGACCTTTCACAGCACTGACGATTTCAGGTGGGGATTCGAGGCAATACCTGGCAGGAGCAGTACACAGGGACACAAAAGGAGACCACAGACCACAGCAAGCAGTGGCTTCTTCTTGAGAAACTGAGCAGTCCGGGAGGGAAATTAGTAAGCCAAACCTCTGGCGTTGTTTGGGGGTACAAATTGCCCACAATCCCATCCTGATTGCCAATTGGAAATCCTAGGCTCAAGCTCTTATCTAAATATTCCAGACTCTGGGTGTGACTAGGGTTATCACACTGTAAAATGCCTAGCTGCAGTTCAGAAAGCAAAACTTGTTTTCTTCATCAGATCTACTCCCCACCACCCCAGACTGAAGGGAGAGAAGAGAAATGTTTAAATGAATTTAGATCATGATGATTATTGCATCCTACTTGACTTCAGACCAAGGCTGGTTCCATGTTTCCTGGTCACCCAGAAGCCAGCGGCTCCCTGGTCTTGGTGTGGGGCAGCCGGAAGAGTTACAGGGTCCTTTCTCAGAATTGATAGAGGTGGTGATTCTAAGGTTAAATGATAATACAAACTTTTATATTGGCCTCAACATTCTTTCTAGGTTTTCCAGGTGGTCCGAAGCAGTCATTACAAAATCGTAGCGTATAGAATTTGGGCTTGTAATGGTTTTGCTTGTAATGCCTGTTATATAGTGGGTTGTCAGTAAATAGCTGTTGAATGAATTGATGATTGAACACTCATATGATAGAAAGAGTACCATGCTTTCTGTGAAATTTTGTGTTATAATCAAATTGACATTCAAAAGAACCTCAAGTTACTGTTGAGAATTTTTGGCACAGTGACAGATCAGTAGGAGAGATGATTTTGATCTTGAGTTTTTAGTGTTGCAGAAATCACACTGTATGTTTACATTACCTAAAATAGTAAAAATAGCTGTACCAACGGTTCTTAGATCATCCCTACACTGTCATCCACTATTAATCATTAATGTGGATAATCAAGAGCTGACCACGTGATAGCCTTTCTATTGTCATGGGTCAATTCTCTGAGGTGAGTCCACCCATATAGTTTCCGATAAATCAGATTTATGTCTGTTAGACATTAGTTCTGCTTGGTTCAGCAAACAGTTACTGAATGCCTGTTTTGGATCAGGCACTGTGCTAGATTCTGGGAAAAGTGGTGGAGGGTATTATGGAGTCCCTACCCTTGTTCATAATTGAATGGGCATCAGGAACAAGGCAATTGGTGGTGTGTGGTTCATGCCAGTGCAGTTGGTAGTTGAAAGAACAAAAATCTATGGGTACCCAGGAAAGTCAAAGAAAACTTCATGGAGGAAGAAACAATTGAGCTGACCCTGAGGAGCAGTTAGGAGGTAAGTTTTTGGGAGTTGGAGAGAGGGTGGAGGGTGAAGGAGGTGAAGGAGGTCTACAGAGTCAGCAGGCAAAGGCTCTGGCCTGCTGAGAGGCTGTAGAGGGTTTGTGTGGTCAGTGTGAGAAGGGGAAAGCCAAGGGTGGGAAATTTAAAAGAATTGGCGATGAGTGTTAAATTTGTAGTCAATTAAGAAGAAAAAAACACTAGGGGCACCTGGGTGGCTCAGTCAGTTAGGTGTCTGACACTTGGTTTCAACTCAGGTCATGATCTCAGGGTTGTGATATCGAGCCCCACATTGGGCTCTGCACTGAACGCGGAGCCTGCTTAAGATTCTCTCTCTCTCCCACTCCCCATGCCCCTCCAACCCACTCACACACTCAAAAAAATAAAAATAAATAAACTAATTCCTCTAGAAACCCAGTAATGTACATGTTTACGGATGTGGCAGTTGAGATTTATAGTTAGTGTCTTCAGAAAGGACAAACGGCTAGTCAGTGGCAGACAGAGCCAGGATTTACAGCCAGTCTTACTCTTTGCAAAGCCCCTGTGGCAGGGAGAATAAGGTCTGTGGGAGTGGTGGCGGCGAGTGTGCAAGGCTGTGCAGAGTGCGAAGAGCTTAGGGGTTTGGATATTCCGTATCAGATGGTGAAGGCCCGAGAAGCCGATGGAGTGTCGGTTCTGTGGCTCCTCGGGGAACTCACCTTCTCTTACCTCTTGGGAGGGACAGACCATACGCACAGCAAGAACAGCACCAGCGACAGGGACACAACGGTGCCCGGCACTGACAAGTGCTTGAGATGCAATAGTGTATATGCTAGAGGACGGTGAGTGTGGGGATGCCCTTGAGGAATGGGAAGACCCGGCCCATCGCCTTGGCTGGGAGTAACCCAGCCACCGTGACTCTACAGGGATGTGGGGGCAGCACCCACTGTTGATTTCAGTCCCCCCCGCCCCTCGCTGGCCGCACCCCCAGCCTTCTTTGTTTCTGTTCCCTGCCTGGCTCCCAGAGGTGTTTCCTTGACTCTTCTGTCCCGTGAAGCCGGGACCCTAGCTGGTCACTGCACCCTGCTCCAGGTGGCCACTGTGCGCTGCAGCGGGCTGCGCCGAGATGAGCATCCGAGGTCTGGCAGGGCTGGACTCCTCCCTGCTGACTGTGTAACTGCTAGTGTCCATCTGTCTCACTTGTCCTCAGCTTCTGTTGGCAGACTGGGCCCCTGTCCCACTCTCTGGAGCCAGTCAGGAAAGAGCCCAGGGCCGTGCAGCTGCCCGCTGCACTTGCCCAGGCGTGTGGCATCACCCAGTCCGAGAGTCGGGTCAGCCGGGAGGAGAGCTGCGCATGGGCCTTCCGCATTTTCCTCGGTGGCACAGCCGTCTTTCTAGCCATCTGACAGTGAACCTGGGGGGGCATCTTTGACTCTTTTCTCTACTTCATCTTCTGTCTATGAATAGTCACTTATTAAGTCTTGACGTTTCTTCCTTGAATACGTTCCTCCTCTTCTCTCTGCATTGTGCTCTTGTCATTACCTCTTGTCTCTCTGTCAGTCCATCAGTCCCCGGGCTGGCAGATGAATCTCGGAAGGCTGACTTCATCCCAGAACTCCCCTTATCCGTGTGCATCAAGTGGGATTTCAGCTCAGTGAATTTTACTTGTGGGGTGAAGGAGCATTCTGGGGAAGAGCCGGCGCTCTCTTCTGTGTCCTGTGTCCACGTTTGCTGTTCTGCAGGCCTTTGGCATCTTTCCAGGCCTGTTTATCCAAAGGTCAGCCCATGGCAGGAGGTAGTTTTGTCTGGATGATTCCACTCGTATCTGTCCAGACTCTAGGGCTAGTTAGGGGAAATCCCTGTCCTCAGTGGCAACAACCGAAACTCAGTAATGTGTTCTCAGGCTTTTGTTTCAGGTTCAAGTACTGACAAATTCCTGTTTTAGGAGATTGTGTCTTCTCCATCTTTAAGATCTGAGTAATTAATTGTTCCTAGAGTATAAGTTTCTCTGAATAAAAATGTTTTATTCCCCTCCAAAATGTACGTAGTCATAAGGCCTTATTCACACAAAGTATTCAATTCACAAGTGACGTGGGTACCCTTTAACCTTATGAAAGACTCATTCATTCACATAATTCATTTATTCAAAATCCACTTGGCATCTGAATTTTGTAGTTTTACAAAGGAGGCTTTGTGTTTAGAATTTATATAAATTTGGTACAATTTTAATCAAAGCGATTGCTAGGGATTCTATTTTAAAAAGGGTGGATCCAGTTACCGTGGTTTATTCAGAACAATGAGAAGTTAAAAACAATCATGTTCATTCATAGCAAATTAGGATGCAGTTTTTGCTTTTTATAGAGTAGCATGAAAGGTGCATACTCCGTCACAGGGCACCCATTCCAGGGCAGAGCCAAACCTGTGAATTGGCTTGATGCTCCAAATAAGTTTATTTTTCTTTATGTGGATGCCTGCTCTGGCTAAAGAGTAGACTGACTACTTTCCTCATCTGGAACAGTATAAATTAATGAATTCAAGGTCTACTTTCAGTTGTGTTGTGAAAGATACTTATTTGTTAACAAGATCTCACAACACTAAATGTTCTCTATTTAAAAATGAAAAAGATGGAAATTCAAACACATCTCTTCTGCTGATAGACACTAATTATAGAGAGTTAAGTTCAAAGAAACCAATGAACAGAAGTATAAATAGGACCCTATAACTAATGACTATGTTGTTCTTTTTAAATTTTTATTTATTTATTTTTTTAGAGAGAGAGAGCATGTGCGTGCTGGAGGGGGTGCGGGCAAGGCAGAGGGAGAGAGAGAATCTTAAGTGGGCTTCATGCCCAGCGCTGAGCCCCACATGGGGCTCAATCACACAACCCTGAGCCAAAATCAAGAGTCTGATGCTTGACCGACTGAGCCACCCAGGCGCCCCGTATTGCTCTTTAATTTTGGTCTGTTGCTATAGAGTTGAGGACATTCACTTCTTTCTTATCTACATGGCGTGTTCACTTGAGGGAATCATCTCAGCACATTTTTAACCCTAGGTAGTTAGTGGGAACACGATAATCACATGCTCCTGGACCACTTCCTTCTGCCCTCAGTGGGGCTAAAGATTAATTTTAGAAGTCAAATCTAAGTGCACCTAGAGGCGTATCATAAACAATATTCCAAGGCCATGAATAAATTGATTTTTGAGCATTGCAGATGGGCTCCATTAATAATATAAATCAATCAACACTTAGGGGAGTCCCTCATCTACCATGTGTCTTCTTGCTCTTTACTGTTTCAGCTAAGTAGAATGCATTAAATGAACTTGCAGCTCATTCTGAAATACACTGGTAATAGCAAAGATAATATATTGCCTTTGTAGTGAATCTAAACAGTTTTATCAAGGTACTTTCATATCTATAATTTCATGTTTTCCTCACAGCAATGAAGCAGATTTTATTATTAGTGATTATTATTTCTGTGTTCTAGATGAGAAAACCAAGTCCAGAGAAATCAGGTCAGTTGCTCCAGGTCTTGGGAATTGTTGGCATGACCAGAATGACCTGGACTTCCAGTCACACCACATCTGTGGGTTGAATAGGGAGGTTTCTGTCCCTTTTAGAAAACTTTCCTCTCCTTGAAAAAGCTCTACGAACTCATTACACCATAGTACACAATCACACACACTCTGGCCTTCTGTAACCAGCTGGGTTTTTTCTCTCCAACCCCCACCCCCCATGCCTCAATGAGTACAGCAGATAAATAATCTTGTTTAAAATCCTGACATTTTTATAGTGTTTTGTTTACCTGCTTGCTTTTTCTTGTTATTCTTCCTTAACTTTCTTTTTTTGTCTATCAGATTTCCTTCTTCCTTGTCAACTGAACCAAGGGCATTCATGTTTGGTGTTCCCAAATGATAAGTTAGACATTTGGCCATTCTAGAAAAGTTTTACTTTTTTGGAAAAAATGTTCTCTAACACAGGAGTCAGCAGCCTGAAGAAATGGGTCCTTGAAGCAAGCTGAATTAAATAAGAACTGGTTCATTTACCCTCTATTTTTTACTAACACCCAATTTAAACTTTTTGTCAGCATGTGATAACCAGTGTTCCTACACAGACATGATGTTATTTCAGTGCAAAGCAGGGAAATTGGCACCTTAATGATACAGTGTAGGCATTTATTTGTGGGACAAACATGATTTGTGCTAGGCTGTTTAGAATGGCAGGTATTCTTTGATTTTCTTTACTACCTCGTTGGATAACACATTGGGGAAGAATGGTTGGGGAGTCAAGGGTCACATCTGCTCATGCCAGGTACTCTGAAGCTCCAATTTTCTAGGTTTGCATAGGGCCCGGCCTATAAGGGAGGACTCTGTGAATGTTACCCGTTAATGACTAAGTGCAGGCATAGGGAATCCAAGCTATGAACTGCTCTTTTATGAATAAAGGGTTGTTTTACTCAAAAAAGAAGGTGGGCTTAGAAGTAATTATGAGGGCATTTGTGGGGAAGGGTGATGCTCAGGGTGATGCTCAGGGTCTCCCTGGTTTTACGGCTGCAGGTGCCCTTGACTGAGTCACCACCTATGAGAGTGGCATACTTATGCAGAAGGAAGTACTCAAAGACGGGGTGTGGTGTCTTAGGGCTACAATCCTCTAAGCCAGGGTGAGGCAGTAGCATGTCAGCATGATGTTTGTAGTCTGGGGGGACAGAGGAGTAGTCTTCCCTAATCCCCTGTGAACAACCAGGGCTCTCCGAGGTAGGCTTAGAATCAGGCATTTGGTTGTAAGGTGAGCTGTTTTCTTTGTGGAGCTAATTACCAAGGTGGGTGTGGTGTGGCGCCAAATACTATAAATAGCATGGATTTGTATGATAATTTCCCTGAGGAATGTCCCAATTAGATAAACACCTACATACTTCTCCTTCTCCCCACTCTTCAAGCCCCCAAACAAAACCAAACCCAAGAAATGCTTTCATCCATGACTGATAATTCTCTGGCTTTGGAATGAAATGTAGCAATTATAAAACCATGACAAGTGGAATAGTATATAGATCTCCCAACCAGAAACATTTAACAGGTGGAAATATCAGAAATCCAATTCTGTTTTTTGTTTCTGTTTGATGCTGGGCTATTACTAAACACACTATGACCAGGAAGTAAACTTTTGGGCTTTGCGCCTTAACTGCCTTTAACCAAGAAGAGTTCACATACTGATTCCCTTTCTCTTACAAATTATGGCTAAAAACATGGAACCATTTTAACCATTTTAGGTGTATATTTCTGTGGCATTAAGTAAATTCACATTATTGTGCACCCACACAGCCATCCATCTCCATATTTTTCATCTTCTTCAGCTGTAGCTCTGTCCTCATTTCATACTAATTCCCCACTCTCTCATTTTCCCTAGCCACTGGCAACTACCATTCTATTTTTCCCCCTCTGTGAATTTGACTATCTCAAGTACCTTATATAAGTAATATTATACAGTATTTGTTCTTTTGTGACTGGCTTATTTCATTAAACATAATGTCTTCAAGGTTCACCCATGTACCATACATCAAAATTTCCTTCTTAAGGCTGGGTAATATTCCTTTGTATGTATATACCACATTTTATTTATCCCTTATCTGTTGATGGATACTTGGAATGTCCCACCTTTTGGCTATTGTGAATGACGCTGCTATGAACATGGATGTACAGATACCTTTTTGAGTCCCTGCTTTCATTTCTTTTGGGTTTACACCAAGAAGTGGAATTGCTGGAGCTTATGGTAATTCTATTTTTTAATTTTTTGAGGAATCACCATAACATGTTCCACAGCAGCTGCGTTGTTTTATAGTCCTACCAGAATGTGCAAGGTTCCAATTTTTTCATATCTGTGTCAACACTTATTTCCTTTTAGTTTGTTTCCTTGTTGACATCAGCCATTTTAATCTAATGGGTATAAAGGGGTATCTTATAGTGGTTTTTATTGGCATTTTTCTTACGATTAATGATGTTGAGCACTTTTTCATTTGCTTATTGGCTATTTTATATCTTTGAAGAAATATCTGTTCAGTCCTTTGCCCATTTTTCAGTTGGGTTGTTTGTTTTGTTGTTGCTGAGTTGCAGGAGTTATTTATATATTCTGGATATCAATTTCTTATCAGATATATTTTCTCTTATTCCATGAGTTGAGCTTTCTGTTGATAGTATAGTTGAATGCACATAAGTTTTTAATTTTAATGAAGTTCAGATTATTTTGTTGTTGATTTGCTTTTGGTGTTTTATCCAAGAAATCATTGCAAAATTCAATATCATTAAGCTTTTCTCCTATATTTTCTTCTAAGAGTTTTATAGTTTTAGCCTTTACATTTAGGCCTTTCACACATTTTTAGTTAATTTTTGCATATGGAGTAAGATAAGGATCAACCTTCATTTCTTATATGTGGATATCTAGTTTTCCCATCACCATTTGCTGGAAAGACTGTCCTTTCCCCATTGAATGGTCTTGGCACCATTGTCAAAAACTGTTTGAGCATATGTGTGAGTATTTATTTCTGGGCTCTTTGGTGCATTGGTCTATATGTCTGTCTTTATGTTAGTACCACACTATTTTTGATGACTGTAACTTGATGGTAAGTTTTGAAATCAGGAGGTATGGGGCCTCTCACTTTTTCCTTTTTCAAGATTGTTTTGGCTATTTAGGGTCCTCTGAGATTCCATATGAATTTTAAGATGGATTTTCCAATTTCTGCACAAAAAAAATTGGGATTTAAAAAAAATACTTTATTTAAATTCAACTTGCCAACACCCGGTGCTCATTATTGGGAGTTTGATAGAGATTTTACTGAATCTGTAGATTGCTTTGGGTCATATTGACATATTGATAATATTGAGTATTCCATGAAAAGAGGATGTTTTTCTATTTATTTGTGTTTTATTTACTTCTTTCATCAGTGCTTTGTAGTTTTAAATTTTTTAAAAAAGATTTTATTTATGTATATGACAGAGAGAGAGCGCTCACAAGCAGAGGGCTGGCAGAGGGAGAGGGAGAAGCAGGCTCCCCGTTGAGCAGGGAGCCTGATGTGGGGCTGGATCCCAGGACCCTGAGAGCATGACCTGAGCTGAAGGCAGATGCTTAATTGACTGAGCCACCCAGGTGCCCCAGTGCTTTGTAGTTTTCAGTGTCCAAATTTTTCACCTCCTTGGTTAAGTTTGTTCCTAAGTATTTATTCTTTTTTTTGATGCTATTGTAAATGGAGCTGTTTTCTTAATATCCTTAAAGGATTTTGCATTGTTCATGTTTAAAAATGGAGCTAATTTTTGCCTGTTGATTTTGTACCCTGCAACTTTGCTGAATTCATTTACTAGTTTTAATTGTGTGTGTGTGTGTGTGTGTGTGTGTGTGTGTATGGATGTGTGACATCTCTAGGGTTTCTCTGAATTCTGCAATTCTGGCATGTTGGAAGGTGAGTTGTCCAATGTGGATTCATTATTTGGAAGTGAGAACAGCAGCTGGCTCCAGAAGTAGTTGGTATGAGGTGATTCCAGGAGAAAAGAGTTTTTGAAAAATAGAGTCAGAAAAGATCCTAAAGAATAATGTTCTAGGGGCACCTGGGTGGCTCAGTCAGTTAGCATCTGCCTTCAACTTGGGTCAGAATGCTAGGGTCTTGGGATCAAGCCCCATGTTGAGATATCTGCTCAGGAGGGAGCCTGCTTCTCCCTCTTCCTCTGCCTATCGCTCCCCCTGCTTGTGCTGTCTTTCCCTCTCTTTCTTTCTGTCAAATAAATAAATAAAATTTCAAAAAAAAAAAGAAGAATGTTCCAGAGAGATGCTGCCGATGGGATCATAGTGCCCCCTGATTTATCACCAGGAAATGGTGGAAGTTTCTGGTGGGGGAATTCTGAAGAGCAGTCTGAGAAATCAGAGGGAAAAGAATATGACAGTAGGTGAAAAACTGATACAGATTTGCATATATAAACATGCACACCTTCACTTATAAAATTGGTGTAAATATCTGTGAAAAATTAGTAGTTACTCTGCTCTATTTGCATGATTTAAGAATTCAGGGTTCATAAAATAATAAAATGAAGACGAGAAGTCTCTCTCCCAACACTCCCCAAAGGCTGCTAAATTTTTATTTTTAGTTCTTTTAACGTTGAATAATTTATCTCTGCCCTATTTTTAGACCCATCAACCTAAGATATTATCTTTTGTCTGCTTGCTATGTATGAAATGTGAAGAATATATCACACTATGTTATGTTTCTTCCTTTCTTTTCTTTACCTCTTCATTTTTATTTCTTACATATTTTTAATTTTCTGATAGTTTTAGCAGGAATTTTATAGTTAAGATGGACTGAGAGGGGGGTGCTTAGGGTTAGAATTAGTGGTAAGTTGCTTTCTTCTGCCTCTGGAGAGACCCAGGAAGGACAGTGGAAACACAAGTGCCCCCCTTCAGTGAGTTGCTGGGAGCTCTTGCTCAGCCTTGGAAGGTTGATGGGGAAGGAGGGAGAAAGATTTTGTGGAGGAAAAAATTCCATATTTCCTCCTGCATTATTTTTTAAAAGTGAGGAGGGACCAGAGGATGAAGAACCTATTAAGGTTTTGTTCTGGTTATAATGGGAAACCACTGATGAATTTTGTTTTTATTTTATTATTTTTAATTTAATATTTTATTTATTTATTAATGAGAGACAGAGAGAGAGAGGCAGAGACATAGGTAGAGGGAGAAGCAGGCTCCCTGCAGGGAGCCAGATGCAGGACTGGATCCCAGGATCCCAGGATCCCAGGATCACGACCTGAGCCAAAGGCAGACACTCAATCACGGAGCCACCCAGGCAACCCACCACTGATGAATTTTAAACAAAGAAATAACACTCTCTGATTTGTATTTAAAAAAAAATTATTCTGGCTGCACTGTAGACAGTGGGCTCTAGAGGGGCAAGAGTAGCAGCAAGGAGACCAGTTCAGAGATGTCGCAGTTGCCCATGGTAGAATTTATGAGGCCAGCCCTAGGGTGGTAGCAGAGGAACTACTGGGAAATAGTTGGTTTGGGATGTACGTTAGAAGTAGAGCTTCCAGGTTGTTGATTTGAGGGTGGGTGGCCAAGAAAAAGGGAGGAGTTGTGGTAGACAGAATAATGGCCCACCAAAGATGTCCACATCCTAATCCCCAGAACCAGTGAATATGTTACCTCATACGGTAAAAGGTGGCTCTGATCACCAAATTCCAATGTGTGGAGGGGTTCCCCATACCCGCAGGCAATTCTCAGGACACCAGCAATTCTGACGCTGTGTACCTGGAGATAGCATCAGATCCCACAGACTGAAGGGTCAGTCCTACAAGACTGCTCCCCATCCCCCGCTTTAGACATCTGTTGCAACCCCAGGTTACCACCTGTACTTCCAATTATAAATAAGATGTTCCCACAACCCCTCTAAGTTTGATGAATTTGCTAGAGTAGTTCCCAGAACTTCTAGAAACATTTTACTTACTAGATTATGAGTGTATTATAAAAGGATGTAACTTAGGAACAGCCAGATGGAAGAGATGTCTAGGGCAAGGTAGGGGGAAAGAACACGAAGTTTCTTAACCCTCTTGGAGCAGGCCACTCTCCGCAAATCTTTACGTGTTCACCAACCTGAAAACTCTCTGAACCTCTCCTTTTGGGTTTTTATTGAGGCTTTATTACACAGGTATGATTAATGGAATCATTAGTTATTGGTGAGTGATTCAACCTCCAGTCGCTCTTCTCTCAGGAAGTTCCAAGGTTTTTGGAGCTGTGAGCCAGGAAGTGTAGATGAAGACCAAATATATATGAGAAATGTCTTTTGGTTATCTAAATGACTAAATATATATGTTTCTTATAAATCATAATATTGCATGTGGGAAAAGAAACTTTATAGGTGGTGACTAAGTTAAGGATCTTGAAACCCGAAGGTCATCCTGGAATATCTGGGTGGGCCCAATGTAATCCCAAGAGTCCTAGGAGCAGTCAGAAAGGAGATGTCATGATGGAAGCAGAGGTTGGAACCACGTGAGGAAAGATCCAGAAGTCAAGGAAAACAGCCTCTAGGAGCTGCACAAAGTAAAGAAACAGATTTTCCCCTTGAGCCTCCAGAAGAAACCAGCCCTGCTGACATTTAAACTTTAGACTCTAGACTTTAATTTTGAACTTCAGACCTCTAGAAGTATAAGATAAAAATTTGTATTGTAAAACACAGTCACAAAACTGTGGAAATTTGTTATAGCAATAATAGGGAATTCGTACAGAAATCAAGAATGGCTGTAGGGCTTTTTCGTGGGGAGAAGTGTTAACAATTTTCCAACAGGGGAAGGGCTGGGGAGGGAAGTTGAAAAGAAGGCTAAGAGAAAACTGAATGTGCTCCCTTCAAGTGGACTATTGGTCATCTAAATGGATAGGTTGATGAGCAAATTGGCCATGGTCTCAGGGACAGGTCAGGATGAGGTGGAAATGTGGGAACCACCAGGATATAAATGGTATTTAGAGAACTGGGGTTTTATGCCCGCGGAGAAAGCATATTACATTAATCATGGCAAGACAGCTTAGTGACTTCTAAACGGAAGCCGCATACTGACTTATTCCCCCTCATTTCTTGCTGTTTAAATTACAGTTGTTTTCTTTTGAGTCACCAAATGACATTTCAAAAGATAATAAGAAGCTGCCACTTTAGGAGGAAAAAAAAAAAAAGCAACACTAAGCATCCTTTTAGAAGATCAGTTTTCTGGCCTGTGTAGATAGTTGCAGTATTTCTTCATTATTTTTGGAAGAATACAAGTGAGCTCATTTAACAGATTTAAACCTGGGGGGATTTCTGTGGTATAAATTTTTAGAATTTATTTCTTATTTGTTAGATAACATTTAACTTTTGAAAGAACCAAATTCCCCTTTTCTGTTGGTATCAGCTGCTTGCTGCTGTTTTCTTTCAAGGGCTCTGGTGACAGCTGAAAATGAACTCTGAAATCAAGGTTAAATTTTGTATAAAGGCAACGCATCTAGAGGAATCTATGTAAAATCATGTATTTCCTGAACATATAGATCAAGAGTTCTCAACCAAGGGCAGTTTTACTCTCCCTAGGGGATATTTGGCAATATCTGAAGATAGTTTTGGTTGTCATACTGGGGATGGGATGCTACTGGCATCTAGTGGGTAGAGGCCAGGATGCTGCCAAACATCTGGCAGTGCACAGATGCATGCAGCCTAAAATATCAATTGTGCTGAGGTTGTGAAACCATGTTCTAGAACTTTTGTAAACCTATGGATTAGGAAAATGGGAACAATTTTCTTTCTGTCCTTTAATATACATACTTTCCTACATAAATCTAGTTGTACACTGAGACTTTATCTTTGCGGCCGTGACATAAGTACTACAGCATTCTTGAAGACTCTATAGTTTCCATTTTATGTGAGAAACTAGCTAATTTAGTGTTAACGGGAATGGAAAGCAGAAAGAAAAAAAATTGCTTGAAGTCTTAATTTAAATGGCTCTTTTCTTTCTTGGCTAAGATAAACCAGTGTTAAATGTTATAATCTTATATTTATGGAAAGATTTTCATATTCTATGAGAAGTTTTCATTTTGGACTATTTGTCAAGTATCCCTAACATCATGCCCTCTCTAGTCATGACTAATTAGATAGTTATTTGCTTATTTTAGGTAAAAAAAATCATCTAAAATAACTATAATTGAAATCAAATGAAATTTTAAAAATTGCTTTATCTCTTTCTTATTCTTTGGGACTATTGAAATAAAAACATTGTGATTTAAAAAAATATTGAAGAAAAATTTCCTTCCTGTCATTTGCTAATAACTTAAGTAGCAGCCCAAGGAACAGATGTAGGAATAAGATTTATACAATACTCTAGAGTCGTCTCATTTCTAAATTTTGCAATATAAACTTTAATTACCAAATTGGTTAGAGACTCAGAGAAACAGACATTATTTAGTAGGGCATAGGATATACCTTAATTTCTTTTTTCTAAAGACTTTTTTTTTTTTTAAGATTTATTTATTTATTTATTCATGAGAGACACAGAGAAAGGCAGAGACACAGGCAGAGGGAGAAGCAGGCTCCATGCAGGGAGCCCAATGTGGGACTCGATCCCAGGTCTCCAGGGTCGCGCCCTGGGCTGAAGGCGGCGCTAAACCACTGAGCCACCCGGGCTGCCCTATACCTTAATTTCTGTGACTTAAGATCAGGCCCCTAAGACGGTAAATAACAGTTAGTAAATTAAAATCAGTAAGTGTGTATCTTTAAAAATTTCTAAAATGAGGTGTAATAGCAATGTATACCTAAAAGCAGTGACACATTTGAAATATTAAAAATGTTAAGATAGAATGACTTCTAGAATATGGAAATTATTTCGTGAGAAATCAAAGATCAGCATTGTGTTGTTTCTTTTTTTTTATATTTTAAATATTTTATTTATTTACTCATGAGAGACTCAGAGAGGCAGAGACACAGGCAGGGGGAAAAGCAGGCTCCCTGCGAGGAGCCTGATGCAGGACTTGATCCCAGGATCAAGCAGAGGGTCTAGTGATCCCAGGATCCTGGGATTCACAACCTGAGGCAAAGGCAGATGCTCAATCATTGAGCCACCCAGGTGCTCCATCGTGTTGTTTCTTAAGAGTACTTAAAGTATATATATATATATATATATATATATATATATATATATATATATAGCTTCATGCATGCAATTTATGTGGTTTGTTAGGGAACTACCCTCCTCATCTGCTGATCATTCTTTTATAATTTTAGCACATGCATACAAGACATACAAAAAATGATGCTCTTGGACTTGAATTCTTTTGAGGGAGTTGTTTTAATTGAAAATGTTATTTTAAAACCCAGTGAGTGGGTTGCTTTGTACTGATTTCTACAGTTCCCCCAACCCCAAGTTATCTTAGTTTTCTCATTTAAGCCCTTGCTATTTCAGACAGTAAGTTATCTGCTGAATTATACACTCTTCACTAGTTCTTTTACTGGAATATGTTTTTTGTATCCCCAATATTCATTCACTTATTCATTCATTCATTCAATGCTTAATCATTCACTCACCCATTTATTACTTCTTAATTCACTTAATCACTCAGTGAACATGAATTGAAGGATCTGTCTTTGTGCCTGGTGTCTTACTGCCTACTCCGCATCTCCACTTGCATGTGTATGCTGCATATCAAACTTAGTGGTCCCACATGGAAGTCTTGGATTCTCACTACCACCTACTCCTTCTGCGGCCCTCATGTCGATACATTGCTTGCATCTTCTGGTTACTCAGGCCAAAAATCCTGGGGTTTTCCCTCTCCTCTATTTTGTTGTCCCTTCTAACCCGTATCTCATCCGTAAGCAACTGCTGTTGACTTTGCTTTCACTGCGTACCCAGAATATGACCACTTCCTGTCAATTCCACTGCTACTCCCAAGTCCAATCCACCATCACCTTCTGCCTGGATTATTGCAATGGCCTCTTCACTAGACCCTCTGCTTTTTCCCTTGCCCCTCCAACCCTCATCCTTTAGGCTGCTGTCAACACAATAGTCAGAGTGAACTTCGAAAAACAGAAAGGAGATCATGTCACTTAGCTTAAAATTCTCAGTGACTTCTTATTTCATTAAGAGTAAAAGGCAAAGTTCTTAACAGTGGCCTTTAAGGCCCTACACAATTGACCCCTCATTGTTTCTCTTACTCATTGCCTGTGATACTCTCCTTGAGTTACTCTACTTGACCCAAGTTGGCCTATTCTTCAACATAGCTGAAATGCTCCTGCCTCAGGACATTTGCAACTAGATGTTTCCTCTGCCTAGATTTCTCTTTCTGCAGCTATACATGTGGCTTGTTCCTTCACCTCCCAAACTTTGCTCAGATGTCACCTTTTCATTATCATCCTTTGTCCCTCCCCTATTTAATATTTTCACCTCTCCATACTATACAGCTCCTAAATTTCTTTTTTTTTTAAGATTTTATTTATTTATTCATGAGAGACACACACAGAGAGAGAGAGGCAGAGACATTGGCAGAGGGAGAAGCAGGCTTCCTGCAGGAAGCCCGATGTGGGACTCGATCCCAGGACTCTGAGACCATGACCTGAGCCAAAGGCATATCCTCAACTACTGAGCCACCCAGGTGCCCCACAGCTCTTAAATTTCTGCATCTGTTGCCTACTTGTTAAATTTATTTCTAGATATTTTATTCATTTGGATGCAATTGTAAATGGAATTATTTCCTTAATTTCTTTTTCTGCTACTTTTTTATTAGTATATAGAAATGCAACAGATTTCTTTTTTTTATGGTGAAAAAATTTATATTTAGATTTATAGCCGGCTGGACTCAGTTTAGATGATTCCAATTTTTTTGGCAACATCCAAAGCATCATAATCAGGAGCCCGTCGAACATATGCTTTCTTCTCTCCATCAGGCCTGATCAAAGTGTTGACCTTGGCCACATCAATGTCATAGAGCTTCTTCACAGCCTGTTTGATCTGGTGCTATTGCCTTTGACATCCACAATGAACACGTGTGTTGTTGTCATCTGTTTTCTTCATGGCTGACTCAGTAGTCAGGGGGAACTTGATGATGGCATAGTGATCAAGCTTGTTTCTCCTGGGGGCACTCTTTCGAGGATATTTGGGCTGCCTTCGGAGACACAGGGTCTTGGGTCATCGGAATGCAGGTGATGTACGGATCTTCTTTTTTTTGTGACTGTGCGTGCCTTTCAGCATTGCTTTCTTAGCTTTCAAAGCCTTTGCTTTGGCGTTGGCTTTGGGAGGGGCAGGGGCTTCCTTCTTCACCTTCGGCGCCATCTTCGTGAAAGGGAATGCAACACATTTTTGTATATTAATTTTGTATGCTGGAACTTAATTGAATTCATTTATTACTACTAATAGTTTGTTGTTGTTTTTTATAGAATCTTTAGGGTTTCCTATAGTATCATATATCATCTGCAAATAGTGATAGTTTTACTTCTTCCTTACCAATTTGGATGCCTTTTATTTCTCTTTCCTGTTTGATTGCTGTGTGGGTAGGACTTCCAGTACTATGTTGAATAAAATTGGCAAAATTAAATGTCTTGTTCCTGATCTTAGAGGGAAAGCTCTCAGTTTTTCACAATTTAGTATGATGTTTGCTGTGAGTTTTTCATGTATGGCCTTTATTATGTTGAAGTAGGTTTCCTCAAGACCTACTTTGTTGGGAGTTTTTTTAATCATTAATGGATATTGAATCTTGTCAAATGCTTTTTCTGCATCTGTTGAAATGATCATATGGTTTTTGACCTTTTTGTTAATGTGGTGCATCATATTGATTGATTTGTGGAATATTGAACTATCCTTGCATCCCTGGAATAAATCCTCCCTGATTGTGGTGAGTGATCATTTTAATGTATTATTGAATTTAGCATGCTAATATTTTGTTGAGGATTTCTGCATCTGTGTTCATCAGATTTATTGACCTGTAGTTTTCTTTTTTGGTCGTGTTTTGGTCTGGTTTTGGCCTCTGAATAAGTCTAGTTTTATACAATGAATTTGGAAATTTTCCCTCCTCTTCTATTTTTTGGAATAGTTTGAGAAATATAGGCATCAACTCTTCTTTAAATGTTTGGTAGAATTCACATGTGAATTCATGTGGTCCTGGACTTTTGTTTGTTGGGAAGTTTTTGATTACTGATTCAATTTTATTATTAGTTATTGCTCCATTCAAGTTTTCTGTTTCTTCTGGATTCAGTTTGGGAAGATCGTATATTTCTAGGAATTTACCTATTTTTTCTAGGTTGTCCAATTGATTGGCATATAATTTTTTATAGTAGTCTTTTATAATTTGTATTTCCATGATGTCATTTGTTATTTCCTTTCTTCTACTAACTTTAGGCTTTGTTTCTTCTTTTTCTAGTTCCTTTAGGTGCAAGGTGAGATTTATTTGAGATTTTTCTTGCTTCTTGAGGTAGACCTGAATCACTGTAAATTTCTCTTTTAGAACTGCTTTTGTTGTGTCCCAAGGATTGGACTGTTGTGTTTTCATTTTCATTTGTCTCCATGTATTTTTTAAACTTTTTATTTGATTTCTTCATTGACCCATTGGTTTTTAGTAGTATGTTGTTTAGCCTGCATGTGTTTGTGTTTTTCCAGTTTTATTCTTATAATTGATTTCTAGTTTTAGACTGTTATGGTTGGAGAAGATGCTTATATGATTTTAGTTCTTAAACTTGTGGAGATTTGTTCTGTGACCTAACATGTGATCTATTCTGGAGAATGTTCGATGTGCACTTGAAAAGAATATGTATTCTTCTGTTTTTGGATTGAACATTCAGTATATATCTGTTGTCTATCTGGTCTAATGTGTTGCTCAAAGCCATTGTTTCCTTGTTGATCTTCTGTCTGGATGATCTATCTATTGATATAAGTGGGATGTTAAAATCCCTTACTTTTGTTGTATTACTGTCAATTTCTCCTTTTTACCTGGGGAATTTATCATCATCTAACTTGCTTTTATTTGTTGACGGTATTACTCACCACTGCCCTCCCAAAACATACTAAAATTCAAACTCCGAAAAACCAGGGTTTCTGCTTGAAATATGGTAGACATAGTAATTATTTGTTGAATCAGTAAATTATTTCACATATAATGTAGATACTAATGAAGTAGCATGTGATCAGAGGCACTAGATATACTCCAAAGTACTACTTTTATTTTTATATGTCTTCAAGATTCTATCTAATTCTGGGTTCTTATTTGGAAATTAAAATGGAGTTTTAATGAACCTAAAACATTCTGTAGACATGGTAAAATCTATCATTTGCTTATCAAAATGGGCATGATATTCTGTGCTGAATGGTTGGCATTTTGCAGAATTCTATGAAAGATGAATATTAGAGAAAAATGTGTAACACACTTATACCTGTTTTGAATAAAATTATAATGCAAGACAACTGCGAGTCTGGGAAAAGGTCTTAATAGTGTTACTTATGAAGTGTAATGGCACCTGCATGTTTGTAAATTGGGAAAGTCCATCTGTGGATTGGCCCCTAATTTGAAAGTTACTCTTACCATCCAATAGGGCAGAATGCAACCCTTCCATGGCCATAACTAAGGTCAGAATTCAGAGCAAAGAATAGAACCAGACACAACTGAGAACCAGCAAACACAGAATGCTCTCTAATCCATAAATGTAGATGTAGTTGGGTCCCTGTAGACAAAAGGAGGATCCACCCAGTAACATAAAACTTGTGACACATATCTTGCACAGAGTAGTTAAGGAAAACAAAGACCTCTTAGGAATACCATCGTCACATAGCTGTGTATTTCTGATAAATTCATAAATGTAGCCTGAGAAATTTCTTCAAATAGAAATAATAGTGTTGGTAGAGAGATCTCAACACAAATCAGCTCTGAGCAAGAACAGTATGAGACCCGCCAGTGAGGATCAATAGAATCAAGATATCTCAAGAGACCAGAGATCTGGCCTGGACAGGTCTGTTTAGCTTCCCTTGGTTATACATTTTCAGAGTTTCTTAGTGAAGAAAACTGGAAATTAATATTTGAATTTATATCATTTGTGATTTGCTGGATATAACAGTGCTCAAGTGAACTGTGTAATTATTCTCTCATAATTTTCATTTTGTATTTCAGACTCATTCATTATTAACTAATCCTTAGGTGGTCATCATAAAGATCCAAGTTAAAATTTTTTCTTTTGCTCTGGATAGATATTTGAGCCCACTGGGTCCTGTAGCCAGCATTCCGAGGACCAGAGTGAACAGACAAGGAAAATAGAGCTCTTCATGGAGTGCTGCCTTACAGAAGCATTTTTTCTTTCAGGATAGTATTAACATTACATAAACAAATTTAAAAAATCTGTCATGTAATGAGTCACAGACATTCAGCATAGAGCTTGGTGTTGTTTGTTTTTTAAAACTTATACCCTATTTATATTCTTTTATTTAAATTATTTAGTGGGTGTTCAATAATTCCGGCTAGAAGACAAAATATGTTCTCACTTTTTGACAAAGAGTGTTAGGAGAGAGAGGGGTTGTGCGGTTTGGTGATGTGGGAATTGATGAGGAAAAGAAGGTGATTCACACCTCAGCTACTAGATTAATGCATCAGATTAAATGTTACTATTCAAGAAGGCAGCAGAAAGAACCGGTTTCCATGGTAACTGTTGTCATAGTTGTATTTTACTCGTCTTTCAGAAAATATATGAAAGCTAAATAATATAGCTGTAGTGATACTTTTAATGATTTGCCCATTTTCAAATAGCAAGAGCTCTGGAGGCCTATGATTTCATCTCTCTCTCGAGTTGGCACAATCACCTTAATATCCAGCAAATATTAATCACTAGGGGTAAATGTATGGGAGACAATTCATAGAAATGTCCAAAGATGCTTTGTCACTGAAAGTATATTTTTCTAGAGTTCTCCTGGGTTACTAAATGATCTTAGTGTGGCTCTTTAGGGCTAAAAGGACCCCCCCCCCTCTAATATTATTTGCTTCTCTTCTTTGGCTGGTGAAGAGGAATTTTAAAAATAAATTTTTAGTGCAACTAACTCATGATTTATTCACTGGGATATCTGTTTGGATTATCAATGCCCATTTTTCCTCTTTCTCTTCAGGATCTGTCTTTTGTCTGTATCAGACTTTGAGGGAGCTTCAAACTGAGTGAGGTATAGGTAAGAAGAGGAAAGAAGGTGAAACTGGATTCTCTTTAAAACATTATGTAGGGGCACCTGGGTGACTCAGTTGGTTAAGCGTCTGCCTTCAGCTCAGGTCATGATCCCAGGGTCCTGGGATAGAGCCCCCCGTAGGGCTCCCTGCTCAGTGGAGGAGTCTGCTTCCCTCTCTGCCTGACCACCTCCCCACCCCCAGCTTGTGCTCTCTCTTTTAAATAAATAAATAAATAAATAAATAAATAATAGATAGATAAATAAATAAATAAATATTTTTTAAGAAACTGGTTTATTTAACAGATCACTCTCGGAAAAGATTTGGTCAGATATTTAAACTCAACATGCTATCCTTTCTTTCTGTATCATCAGATTGGATAATTGAATGTTGGCTTGATTTCCTTCAGAATTGAACTTCTATCTTTCTTGGCTAGGTTGGCTCAGAGAACAAGGTCAAGCAATGACCTGCCTCCGTCGCTGGGAGATTCTGATCTGTCTGTGGTCTGTGAGAACGGTGTTCTTTGTTGCTGTTTTGGTGTTGTTTCTATAATATCCATCAAGGTTGGGACTCCAGCTTCCTAGTGTAAGGCTAAAATATAGATTGATTAACAAAATACACTAGTATTTTTTGGACTTGTATGTGTTCACATGACTTATGGATCTCGTGAAATGCTTTATTTTCTAATAAACTGCTGTGTTTTAATTCTTTGTGTGTGTGTGTGTGTGTGTGTTTTAATTCTGACCACAATTCAGACTGCAGTTTAATGTTCTAGGATGGGAGTCATCCCATGTTTTACTTTAAAAGCGTGTTTCTTAAGTCTCTGTTTGTTAGCAAACACTTAGAAACACTTTGAAATTTCATCCTATTAAGTCGATTTAGGGCTATCTGAATTCTAGCTATCTTTATTTTTTTAAAAGATTTTATTTATTTATTCATGAGAGACATAGAGAGAGAGAGAGAGAGAGAGAGAGAGGTGGAGACGTAGGTAGAGAGAGAAGCAGGCTCCATGCAGGGAACCCGATGTGGGACTCAATCCCTCAATCCCCTAATCCTGTGGGACTCAATCCCTCAATCATGCCCTGAGTCAAAGGCAGACCCTCAACCGCTGAGCCACCCGGACGTCCTTGAATTCTAGCTGTCTTTAAATGCCGAGAAAGACTTCTCCAGGAAGCTTTTCTCAGCCTTCTGTAGCCTGCAGCATTTTGACTCCTTACATTTAAATGCACTTTTACCTGTACCATACACTTGTTAACATTAGATTAATCATGCTTAAGTTGTATGTGGCATCCTTACAAATAATATTCTTTCTTATTATTTGATCGAAGTATTATGTTTCTTGCTCTTTGTGGTTTCTCATCTCATTCTCCTTACTCCATTATAAACTTTGATATAAATACTAATTCTTCTTGATCTTTTTATCTGCCTCATTATCTCATGTGAGGTTGGGGTTCAATGCAGATTTGTTAATGGGTTGACCAGTAATCCTGTGAATTGGAACATGCTAGAAGGAAACACGATGGTATTCTCTCCCACAAGCTACCTATTTAAATGTATCTTGGGAAGAATTTTCAGCAAATTACCTTAATTTGCAAAATTGCCTTCATGTAACATTTACAGCTATTCCACATCTCAGGAAAATGATTCATATTATTTTAAAGACATGACAACTTACGGACCAAGGAGAAAAAAAAAGTAAAGACATGACAACTTGAAAGTCAGAGCATAATGCCTAATGGTAATTAGCAATAAAAAATATAAAATTTGCAAATTTTGCAGACTATAAATGCACATAGGATTTTTTAGAAGGTGGCCAGCTATACTGGGAGGGAGGTTTTAAGGTAAGGCTGACTGCTAACCCTTCTAAAGCATTAATATAGTTTTCTTCTTCTTTTTTCCTCTTTCTCCTCCTATTTTGCTCCCTTCTTCCTAAATTACTGAGCTCTCTCTATATGGCCAAACTTTTCTAGGAACTTTCTGTTACATTATTATATAATTTAATCTTCATCCTCGACCTTTGGGAAGCTATTGTTATTTATATTTTAATGACCAAAAACACTGAAGTTTGGAGGGCTAAGGGCTTTTAGCATGAACGGCACTTTTTCTCACTGAACTGAAGCAGCACTTCATGTTTTTTCCTTTGATGTGTGAACAAAAGATCATTTGAACAAAAGATCATTTGAAGATCTGATCAAAAGATCATTTGAACAAAAGATCATTTAACTTCTGTGTGCCTTCTAAAAATGTTTTTCTTCTATGAAAGGACAATCAAAACATCTGTCTACTACTAACTTAACTGCACAGGGCAGCATATTATTCTGATTGGTTGAGAGAATTAAAACACAAGAAATATAAGGCTTTATTTATTTATTTTTTGGGTGGGGGCGTGCATGAGCAAGGGGATGGGCAGAGGGAGGCAGAGAGAATCCCCAGTAGGCTGTATGCTCAGCCCAGAGCCTGATGTGGGACTCGACCTCATGAGCCCGAGATCATGACCAGAGCCGAAATCCAGAGTTGGATGCTCAACCACCTGAGCCACCCAGTTGTCCCTAGGGCTTAATTATTTTTATTATATATAAAAGTCTCAATCATATTGGTGATCACCAATGTGCAAACTTAGGATAAGGGATTGGAACCAGATTGTAATTAAAAATGGTCGATTGATGTTTCTTTTTGGACTTTCAAATTTCCAAGGTGTATTTACATATTTTTACATTGTACGGGAAAAAGATCCACAAGGTAGATTTCTGTGTTTCTTTAGCTGTGTGTGGGATAGACCCAGATTAGCTATTTACAGAATAGCCCGTATGATCTGAAGAAAGGGATGTATTTTCCTCAACTTTATTCCAGTTTAAACTTGTTAGTTTATTTCTATTGGAACTTAGTGATTCAGGTCACTGGATTCTGGGTCTCCTGTGACATAGAAAAAGGAGAGAACCACTCTATATAACCAAGTTGATGGTTGTAGTGTAGTGTAGCTTCTTCCTTCAACAACTCAATCCCTTAGAGCGAAGCAGGCTCCTTCTAGGATATGATTAGCTGTTCTCTTCCTTCTTAGTTGGTGAATTTCCAAATCCATCTTCTCAGAAACAACATAAAATGTCCTGAAACTCAAAAGAAAGTGGTGTTTGAGATTCTGTGAACTTTCCCCAGTATATTTGAAGAGAAAGGAGTAGAAACTCTTGGAAAGTCTATCGAAAAATCAAGAGTAGGGGGAAAAAATCATAAGCAAAAAGATAAGGGAAAATATTTCCCGAGAAGGTTATGGTTTACACATACAGATGCAGGCATATACTCACTATAAATAAAATATCTTAATGAACATAGAATGAACAATATTATAGCATTAAGGGAATAAAAATAAGAAAAAAATTACCTACAATCTCACTGATAATCCGCTATTTAGCTGTTTTACTTTTTCCACGATACTTTCCAGTAGAAAAAACAGTTTATTAAGCCTGGGTTCTAACTCTAGTTACAGCATTTTGATCTTTCTAGCACCTTCTTTCCTAGAAGCCCTCAACCCTCTTCTTTAGGAAGTGGAGCTGGAATCATCCCACCAGTGTCTGCTTGGGCCTGCTTCTTACCCTTCAGGGGCTCAGCACTCTATTTGTAAAGCATTTCCTTGTTTTATTCATATGCCACTCCAGATATGTTTTCTTCCTTCATTAAGTGAGCATGTCCCTAAGTAAACTGAAAAAATCTTAAAAGCAGGAAAACTTCTCCCAAATTTTCTTCTATTTCCCAAACCATGTACATTATAGAGCATACTGAAGTACAATACTTGCTCAGAGGATGTTGTGATTGATAGTGTTCATACCTTTATTCAAGTTGCTCACTTTACCAAATTATGACACTCAGTTTCATAATATTTTCTGAATTCTGGGCAAGTGTAAACTTTCCACTTCCTATATTTAGTTTCAGTTATGAGTGCACTCTGTAGAACACACAAATCCTTGCCAAGTAGTAAAGAATACTGATTGAACACTCATTATGTGTGAGGTATTTTTGCTTGAAAACATATGTACTCTGGAAATGCCCGATTTCTATTTCTATAAGGAGAGACAGTCATGTTTTTCTCTTGTCTTTGTGTCCATGTTAATGTTAACTGTTCTAGAATATAAGTCCCAAGAAAATGTAGCTGTGTCTCTTCAGCTTATGTGATGCACATGATTGCTCAATATCACAACATTGCTTGATGGTAAAATGCAAAGCCAGTCTTCACTGGGGGACCTGACAGTCTTCTAAAGTTATTTAATAAGATACCATTAGGTGCTATCTCCTAAAAGGAAAAAATAACCTAGGAAAACAAAAGCACATTGTTAAATGTGTAAATTGTTCTTCAGTGAAGGAGGTTTGTGTATATAATTGAGTTTAGTTGTTTTTGTTTATAGAGCTCCTGTAATTTCCCTGTGCCAGATTCTGAGTCAAAAGAGAAATATCAAGGTGCTTAGGCAACAGCTGTTCTCAGCCCTTCAGGGTGGTAATTCTGAGCCGGGGGCTGTGCTTATTCTTGTCATGAAATGATGCTCTTTGACTGTAAAACCCCGCATTCTTCCCGCAGTGTTATTACAGTGACTGTCCTTGTCAAAACAAGGGTTAGTCATCAAGTCTGTTTAACAGATATCCCAAAAGAGAAATTAACCCATTATGACCATATGTGTGGTTCGTGAACTTTTGTCTGAAGTACTCCTAGGATCCAACTGTGTGTTACTGAACACATTTCTAAACCTCACTGTACGATTCCTTCTCTGTAAAAGAAGAGCAATCTTTGAGGTAGTCTTTGTATTTTCAGAGGTTTCAGCGATCCTGGTTGGTTAGTCATCTCTAAAATGTTTAATAAACTAAGTGATATGGCTGTGTGTTATGGAGCTTGCTACTCATCTGGGCCATTCTTCTAACTATTTTGGTCGTTTGGAAGAAGTTAGTTAATACGAAGTAAAAACAAAGAATATCCAAAAATGCAATTGGGAAAACAATAATGATGAGGACTCATTTTACCTGATTTGAAAATATTTAAATTTGATGATTACCAAAACTGCATATTATTTTGTTAAATAAGACACGATCGATTAATATGGAAGGAATGGCAGAGATTCCAGAAGTTAAAAGCTACTTTAATCATGTCTAAGAGCAGAAATAACAAAATGGTAGAGAAAAGTAGCATTTGTCAAGCATTTATTTTGATATAGAGAATAATCTATACTCTGTGCAAATTGTGAATGTATAGCAATGGAAAGAGAAAACAGAACATAAGAAAAATGACAGTTGGCAAATTGAACACCAATAAAAAATAAATTTATTATTAAAAAAAAGAAAAATGACACATGCCAATGTATTGAATGAAATTCCTTAACATGGATACAAATATATCAGATGAATATACCAATTCTATTTGATGTATGTGCAAGGGAGATGAATGCTTGAGGAAGTCTTCAATCATTTTATAGGAAAACGTGCTGCCTCTTTGCATTAAAATAAGCTAAAATGTTAAAATAAAACATTCTTACTGATAAAGGTACTACAATCAGATTTTTTCTTTCTCCATGGAGTAACAAGGATGCTGTGGATGGCATTGTGATTGTTTGAGTTGTTGTGGAGAGTAATTTGTTTTAGTCATAACATTACTGATGGTGACGGTGACAGTGGTGATGCTAGGGTATGTGCCAGTCACTGTGCTGAGTAAGTGGGGGCACATTTGAAGAAAGCTCGCTATCTTGGACACATGTATGTCTGTGTGATCAGACATGTCATTGAGCACATCACACAAAACCCACTTTTTCAGATCCAGTGTTGGACATTTTCCCCAAAAGCTGTTTTCTTTATAGGCCATATTAATTTTCAAAACATTTAAGAAGGCTTTTTTTCTATATTCATTTTTAAATCTATTTTTGCAAATGTTTTCCCCCACGCCCTGCATGTCTTCTCTTCTCCTGGCAGGTGGATTCTTAGTCATCTTTTGGGATTTCGTTCAGATTGCACCTTGTCAGTGAAGTCTTGGTTCCTGTGGCCCCTTAGGCCCACTGAGGTTGGCAGCTCTCCCTGCTTCCCTGGAGACCACAGCTCCCTGAAGGGCAGGGGCTGTGTTGCAGCCACCTTTGTGCACACAGTGGGACTTAACACCCTGGTGTGGAGTGAATGAATTAAAAAAAAAAAAGGAAAACCCCAATATTAATGTTATATATCAGCTCCTTCGTTCAATTTTATTCAATTGAATCTTGTCACATTGGCTCACTATAAACTTATTTAATGACAATCAAATTGTGTAACTCCCAACAAGTCTAGAATATGAGGTAGGAGGTTACTATCTGCTACTTTATTGTTCAGCAGGCTTTTGTTAGGGTTTGTATTTGTCTCGTTGCTTATTTGCTGTTTGCTTATTTGTTGGTTACTATCAGGCTTGTCTTAGTGTTTACAAAGTTGCTCAAGGAGGTACATTTATCACCTTTTAAAGACCAGGGTGGCATTAATGAACTCTTCTTTGCTGTTTAATATTCTTAATAGAAAATACCTATCTTCTTCCTCAGGAAGTTAAGTTTTTTTTTTTGGTAAACTTTTGGGATCCAGAAATGAAAAAAATTCCCCTTATATAAATTATTCATCAAAATCTTCATTCAAAAATTAAGGCTTCAAGACAAAGAATGAATTTAGATTAAAGAGTTTATGATATCTGTGTCAGAAGATGGAGGTCCTGCTGCAAGTGACTGAGACCTCATTTAACAAGACAGAGATTTCTGTCTCTGTCATGTAGTTGTTTGGATGCAGGAGGCGCAGATCAAGTATGATTCTACATGGTTGTTTGGGGTTTGGTGTGGTGTGCCAAGGTGTCAGGTATTTGGGCTCCTTCTTTCTCAAGGCTTTGTATTTAACATTTAATATTTGTTAATTTCCTTTTTATTATATGTTTTGATTATTATAGTGATTATCCAATCAGCAGTCCTGCTCGAGTGGAAGTAGAAGTCATGGTTTATAGTATTTTATGGGTTTTGCATGGCAAGATAGTCTTGACAATAAATATTTGGTTTGAAAGTTCATGTTTTTGAAGGAAGAGTCATTAATCTACTACTGTTTGCAATACTCTTGTGATATGAGTTGTCCGGGATGGGATGAGAAGCGAGTATACATCATGGTGCAGGATAGGAACAGATGGAGTGCTCCTGGAGCCCTGAGGACAAAGTTTATTTCCAACATGCGTGCTAAGGAGGGCTTCATGGGAAGTAATACAGTTGGGCTGCCCTTGAAGGATGAGTTGGGGAGGATGAGGGCAAAGAACATTGGTGGTATTGTGAGGAGAGTGGGAGTGGAAAGTACCAGGGCAGGAGGATGCGGTGTCTGGTTGCCATGCAGGGACCACTTCACAGATGACTTGTGGCACCACTGTGCTTTAGGAATGAAGTCCACAGGAAGGATGTTTGTGAGCAGGGAAGAAAAGTGAATGTGTGTGGTTTTTTTCCTGATAGAGCAATAAAAGAGAATTTTATCTTGGGTCGTACTTTAACAAAACTGCATCGATTTTTAACTTACATTTTTCAAGGTACTTCTGTGAACTAAACTCATCTTTAACACCTAGTACATATGACTTATGGTTAGATGAGATTACCTTTGTATTTTGAGTTAAGGCACAATAACGACAGTATTTGTAAATGTATGACTTTTAAAGGGGGACAGAAACTGAGTATTCACAAGGAGCATGGTTCTAAGTGCTTTCTGAAGGTAAAAGGTTGTGCTTTTGAATTTTACTGCCACATTCTGCTGATACACCATTTAGAGAAAGTTCCAATTTCTGATGAAGAGCAGAGCACGGACATGATTTTTCACTTAGGTGTGCAGAAAGAATTGGTAGCTTTGTGCACAAAATAGGCTGAAATCAAGCCTTAATTAGTCAGACTTTTGCATAATTCATCATAGTCACTTTGAAAGTCCAGCTGAATATGCTCTTGATTTTTATCACAATGGGTTCATTTTAAAGGACTGATTGTCTTTTATTAGTTCCTTGCTACACAGATATTTACATTTTCCAAGTGAAGCCATGACAATGCACCTAGTATCTTTTTAAAGAAATGGATTGTTACATAAGGATCCCAAAAGAAGTGCGTCAATCCATGAAACTGTTTTTCTTATTTAATATCACTGATACCAATATGATTAATCAGCTTTAAAGACAAGAAAGTAAGCTAAGGTTCTTTCTGTCTCTTTGAATCCATAGGCTGTCCATCTGGCCCAGGCAAGCTTCCAGATTGAAGCCTTTGGCTCCAAATTCATTCTTGACCTCACACTGAACAAGTAAGTATTTAGTTTTGATTCTGTAAGGAGCAAGTACAATACAATTTTACTTCATGATGATGGCTTAGTCAAAATAGTGTCTTTGTTGAAGCAACGGATATTTTCTAGCTGATTATGTCATATTGCACTTAAAGAAAAATATAAAAATCTGAAGTTAATTCTCTTTTTCTTTTCCTGAAAGAAAAGGCATTTAACATTTAACATGTTAATATCTCAAAACGGTACTTAGATATTATGATTGTAAGTGGAATAAATATTTGAAGTAATGCTAGTTAATTAAATGTTAACCATAATCATTACTATATGTAGGAAGCATGATCAATTACTGACTCAAGTATAATTAGACTCCAGTCTAGAAATTTCTTCCATTTTACTTTTCATTATGCAATTCGGAAGGCTTCTATACGAAGAACAAAGAAAATGATAACTTGCAATAACAATTTTGAGAAGGTTCTTTGTTTTATAATTTCCTCTAATACAGTTTTTTAAGATTTGGTCCCAATGAAAATTTATCCAGTTTTTCTCTGAGATACGTTTATGTTGATACTTAAATGCTGTTTCCTAAGTTGGAACCAGTTATACAGATATCTTTGTACAAAGCATGAACAAAAGCTATTTACTTAAGCAGGGTTCTTCAGTCTCCAATGGAGTTAGCAGTGAGCCTTTATTTCATGAAAGAAATTTCCTGTATGGTTTTCTCTAGCTGAGGGAGCTCCAGTCAGTATTTTAAATTCTTAACAATATTTTGTCCGGGACTGCATCTTTGCCAGAAAAATACCGCATAATGCTATCAGACACTAAAATGTAGGTGACCACAGTCAATATCTGAGAAATTGCAAAGGAATATAAAGAACAACTATTAAATTTCTTGTACACCAAATTCTGTGAGCTCTGCAGAAAAAAAAAAAACGCAGAGTCAGCTTGGGTGCTCCTTACTCAAGTGTTGTTGCAGCTTTAAGTCAGAATGAATCAGCAGAACTAAGAATTTCCTGTGGTAAAGGTGTCGTAGGTTTTCCTCTGTGAGCCTGCTGAGCATTGGTTGAGTACCTTCTCCCCCTGCTGTGTCAGCACTGAACCTGCCCAAGAGATTTGTCTTGCCGAATCTTGGACTATGTTGAGTAGCAAGGCCTTGGCTAATTTTAGTTTGTTTAAGGTCCTCTATTCCTTTGACTCTTGCTGCAATGGAGACTGTCAATCCAGTCTGAAGGGTGGTGATGGCAACTAACATCACCCTGTGTTTGAACGTGAAGATATCATGGCCACAACAAAGTCCCCCAGTCACATAACTGAGGAAGGCGCACCTGGGATGTCTATTAGACGTAGAGGTCAGAAAACACCTCAGAACATTATTTACCACTAGTATTTAACTTGTGGAAGAATCAAGTTGAGCAGCTCCTCTGAGGGCCCTTGCCTTGAGGAGCTTATAGTCTAGTCAGGAAATGTTGATAGATAAATATATTATTTAGAAGGGTGTGAGATTTTACTACTAGAGATAAACATGGGGGGCTATGGGAGCACCAAAGAGGCAGTTCTGCAGGTAGGAGTGTAAAGAATCATCCTGGAAATAGTGACAGTTGAGTTAAATCTTCATGAGGAGGAGGAGTGTTGGGGAAATGGAGACTTGTGGCTCCACAAAGGAAAGAGTGTGTGCTCAGGAGACAGGCACAGGTTGCTGTGTAGCATGTTAATGGAAGCCTGAGATTTTTGTTGAATTTCATGGTAAATTATAAGATTGAGGAAAAGGGACATGAGTCAGGATAGGTAGGCCCAGGGACACCTCAACTCATGGAAGATCTTGTACATTATGCTTAAGAGCTTGGGCATTATACCCTGGAGCCTGAAAAATGAAATAAGGGGAATAAACAGAAGTTCTGTTCTCAGAAAGTGCTAAGACACATGGAGAGGGAATGCTCTCAAGAAATCTTCAGTTGATAAAAATCATCAGGATTGCTTTGATGTGGATGGCAAGGCAGAAAGACGAGTTAAAATGGACAGGTGTCTTGATTGAATAGCTAGGTGGAAGGTTGTATCCAGCTGAAACAGGCAGCACAGGGAATGACTGGCTAAATGGTGAAGAGAAAAGAATGTGAAATCAGAATTGATTTGAGGGGTTTGGGACATCCATGGGGCCATGTCTAGGAGATAGGTAGGTGGCGGCTGGCGATTGTAGAGCATTATTTTCATATAATGTTAATGACAAGCATGCTGTGAATGAGATTGCTCAGAGAGGATAGGTAGAACACGAACGTAAGCTGGGAAGATGGTTAAGAGTTGAGAAGAGGTAGAGGAGCCCAAGAAGAGACAGAGTGAGTGTTCAAAGAAAGGGGGAAAATCAGGAGAATGATTAAATTGAGATTTTCAGAATAGAAAGATGTGATTTATAGCCTCACATGTAAAAGTATTTAGTGAGATTAGGAGCCAGGATTGCCTTTTGTATTTATCCATTAAGTTCCTGGCAGAAGCCAGGTCACAGCAGGCTGGGGGTGACTTAAGGGAGGTGATGTGGAGACAGCAGGTGTGCCTTGAGGAGGTTTGGGTAAGAGGAAGAGAGGAGGATGATAGTGGCCAGAAGAAGACACCGGGGCCTGGGCTGGTAGGGGTAACATAGCAAGTTGACAGGCTGAACGATGGAGCTGGAAAGAGCAAGAGGTAATGATACAGAAGAGACAGGAAATAATTTATGGAGCCAGATCTGAACGAAGACAAAAAGGCATGAGACCAACAGCACAAAGGGCAGAATGTAGTTTTGAACCATGGGGGACAGTTCATTCCCAACCTCTGGGGGTGTGCAAGCAGAGATTGGTTTCCAGCTGAAGGGATGGCATTTAGAAAATGTCTCTTGAGATTTCCTTCTTGAGGACAGCATTATCTACCATAGGGATTGGGATGGACAGGGAGGCTGGGTTGGGGCTTGAGGAAAATGATGAAAATTTAAGCTAATTGCTGGGAAGAATGGATGAGGAAGCTTACCAAGGTCATGTTGAAGAATGTATGAGCAACCTTCATCAAAGATCGTGTTTACATGTCAGTCTTTGAGTCATTCTTCTTCATGGTGTTTTTTTCTTTTTTTTTTTTTTTTTTTTAACCTGGGGTTCTCTATCACTGCGGCATGTGAGGGAAGGAAAGGAGGCAGATTGTAGTGTGGATCAGGGTTCAGGTTTTCTGGGGATAGCACAGGGGAAGAAGAGTGGAGGCACAGCTCTTAGAATACTGGGGAATGACGTGGGTTGTTAAGTGTTGGGATCCGGGCTGGGCAGGAAGGGAGATGAGGTCAGGTGGAGGCTTAGGGACTGAATTGAGAGAAAGTGGAGGTCTCTGCAGTGGGAGGAAGGTATAAGAGCTGTCTGTACTCGTGCTGTATCCCCCTTGTGCAGAGTCTTGCACCTTCTGAGCTCAGGATGAGTGTGTGATACCGGTATGACCTAGAGAAGGGGGAATTGTATAAGAGTATGATCTGTGTGGGCAGAGGGTACATCTCTAGTTTAAGTGACTTTCAATGGCTGGGGTTAACTGGAAAAGTCTGATTCATGTTAGAATAAACTAAGGAGAATTTTTTGATCATTCATGGAGGAGCTGAAAGAGGTTTTGAGGAAAGAAGAATCTCATTTCCACCATGGAGTGGCCAAACTACTTACAACAATTTAAAATTGTTGGAGAAGGCCACCTGGGTGGCTCAGTCGTTGAGTGCCTTTGGCTCAGGTCATGATCCCAGGGCCCTGGGATTGAGTCCCGCATCAGGCTCCTTGCAAGGAGCCTGCTTCTCCTCCGTGTCTCTCATGAATAAATAAATAAAATCTTTAAAAAAATTGTTGGAGAATGGGAAAGGGAAAAGATACATGGGAAGTATGTGGGCTCAGTGAAGGAATGAAAGCATACAGATGTCAACATAAACTAATCAAAGCGGTGGCCATAGAATCTAAGTGGTTAAGGAGATCACCAGAACTGGGCTGCCAGTTTGTGAAGACTACCCTGAAGTGGGTTCCTGAGAGGAAAGTCTTTGACTCTACGCTTTTATAGGTTGGACAAGTGAGGCCTTGGCTTGCTGAGGCATTTTATGGTGGACATGTGTGTTTTATTGGTTTGTTCAGCAAATGTTGAGCAACCATCCATTGTATCCAGTGGTGCTGATGCTGCTGGGAATAGGACGGGCAGGGTCCCTGCCTCCTGCCATGGAGCTTCGTTCACTGCACATGCAGGTGGCCAACATGATTTGGATGTCAAGTAAGCCAGAAGGTCTGTCACAGAAGTCAGAGGAGGGACACTGAGCTGAAACCTGATCATCAAAGATGAGCCACCACCAAAGCTAGAAAGCTGAGGACAGTAGGGACGGTAAGTGCAGTGAGGGTAGGTTGAAGAGATAAGGTCAGAGAGGAAGCCATGTAGCCAGATCATGAAGGGCCATCATCCATGGAGACATGTTTGGTGGAAGCCAGTGGAGGGCAGTAAGCATGGATGTTACACCAGTGGATTCACATTTTATTTAGCCCCCCACAAAATCCTAGCTGTGGTCTCAGAGTCTGTGGTCATTTTCCTTTTAGGATACTCTTTTCAATTTTGTTTTGTTTTTCTTCTAGAATAACCATTTTTCTTCTAGAATAACTGTTTTTCTAAGTTCAGAATGTTTAAAAAGTTTTATTAGATTAACAATGCTTAATGTGTATTGATCCCTGGAAATCCTGGGGTGTCCAATAATTGTCTCCTTCATATTTGTGACTGGAATTATGCCAAAGCCCATATTACCTACCATTAAATTTTCTGGTGTCTTCAGCAAATGTTTTAGGGAGTAAGAGTAATCAGAGCTACATAATGGTTGAGAGCACAGGTTCTGGAATCAAAGAGACCTGGGTTTGAATCTGGAGGGCCTGCCATTTACTAGCCGCATGTCCTTGGGCAAGTTTTTTCTATCTTGTATTAAACAGTATGCCATTGTGGGGCACCTGGATGGCTCAGTTGGTCCAGTATCTGACTAGATTTTAGCTCGAGTCATGATCTTGAGGTTGTGGGATCGAGCCCCACATCAGCTCTGCACTGGGTGTGGAGGTTGCTTAAGATTCTCTCTCTTTCTGCCCTTCCCCCTGCACCTTGCACATGTGCTCTCTCTTTTGCTCTCAAAAAAATAAATAAATAGAAGGAAGTTCCTAAAAATAAATAAAGAATAAATAATATGCCATTTTATGGATATATTCTTAACTTCTTAAGCTGCAGGGTGTTGTAAGGATAAAATGAGATCATGTGTGGTACCTATACATGTCTGCTAATTGGAAAGGGTGTGTTCAATGCTGTGGACTCAATTGTGTCTCTCTAAAATTCCTATATTGAAGTCTTTTTTTTTCTTCCTATATTGAAGTCTTAACCCCCAACATGACTGTATTTGCGATTAGAGCCTATAAGGAGGTAATTAGGTTAAATGAAGTCATAGGGTGGATCCCTGATCTGATAGGATTAGTGTTCTTATAAGGAGAGATGCCAGAGAGCTCTCTCTCTCTTCTGTGTTTGTGTGTGTGTGTATTGGGGGACTCAGCATTGAAGAAAAGAGTCATTAATTTCACCAAGCTTCTGATCTGATGAGAACAGCACAAGTCTACTTCTGTTTCAGTCAGTACTTTTTCTGACTTTATAAATGAGAAGAGGGTGGTATACCATAAGATCTTTTCCCTGCTGAAAGGAGACTGAAGAAAAAATTAGAGACAGTAGGGCCTGTGGTTGGTATGCGCTCATGATAATGAGCACGGTTGGGCAGCACCTGACATTCACTAGGCCATAATCAGGGTATTAATAGAGTTGCTTTATCTAAAATGAGAGAACTAGGCTTTGAGAGCTTCTCACACTAACACATCTATTTCTGGGCAAGGTGGGGAATCCCTTGGTGTTTCTAGATTCCACTCAGCAGTCAGAACAAATATTCAAGTACTTGTTATGGTAGCTATTCTGCTTGGAACTGGGAAGGTAGACACTGAGTCAGTCTACCTCTCTGTGCTTGCAGGAAAGCCCTTTAGTTCAAGGCTCTAGCCACATTCTCCAATGTCACTTATTAGGAAAATTGTATTTGGGGGCTAAAGTTTGTCCTATATAGTCCCATCCTTTCATTTACATACTCTGTTGGCTAGAACATGGAGTGGTAACTAGCCCCCCAACAAAGGTTAAGCCTTCTCTATCCTCCAACAAACCCTATGAGAAGACATTGCCAGACCTGGATCATATTGAGATTTAGCCTTATACAAAAGTAGTGGTGACACTTGACATGGGGCCACCAGGAAACTCAGAAAAGGAAAATCAGTGTAGCATACCCCATTGAGAGAAGTACACAGACCTCAACTACAATGCTCTTCTATGCAGAGTTCATTGCATGGACTCGCAGTGATGTTTCCCTTCACCCAGGGATGGGATTTGAGGTGTGTATTGATGAGTAGGTGCAGAATGATGGGTGGTGGGGTAGTACAAGGATGCAGATGATTGAAGTGGTCTTAGTGTCACCATGTGGAAAGGAATGCATTCAAAGAAGTGGTAAGTAAGTGTAAAGGCATGATGAGAAAGTCAAAGTAATGCATTCAGTAAGGTAGTTCTGGATTTAGGAAAAGTCTTTGTTCTGATTTTTTTTTTTTAATTTGGGAATCAAGGGTGTTTGATTTAAGATGAATATCTAGAAAATGCTGATTGAAGAAATACATGCACACAGTAATTTGCTCATTAAAAGTAGTTTATGCAATGCTTTTGAAAGAAGAAAACAGCCACACTGATGTAGTTTCAGTTAGGTTAAATAAAGAGCCTGACTTTTGTGCTGATTATTATGGTTAATTTATTCTTCATTCAGTCAACAAACATTTATTGAGATCTTGTTTGCATAAGATACTGTGCTGAGCGACCCATGGAATTCAGAGCTGTGTAAAAGAATTTTCCTTTCAGGAACCCACAGTAGGAAAAATGAGATTAAAACATATACAAATAGTATTAAAACATGAGAGGAAGTGAGACCTTGGTGCTGAGGGGAGGTTTTATGAGGAAGGTGGGATTTGATATTCATTTTAAGGATGCTGTCTTGGCTTTGCTGCCTTGGTAGCAGACCCTGAGACAAGCATTCCAGGAAATACCTTCAGGAGATGAGGAAGTGAGAAGTGGAAGAGAAGGGAGCTGAGAAAACAGCTGATTTCCCACTCAGGTTCATTCCTGAAGAGGGAACCCTGATTGTTGGTGGATTCTTCTCCAGAATGTCATCGAACTGAGGGGAGAGGAAGCTGTTTTGTCCACCGATTACCAATCTGTTGTTGGTTGAGGGCTGTTTCTGGGGGCAGTAACTCTTAAGTACTTACAGTGCTTCTCTTAGGTAGAGAAAATGCCCTGAGGTCAGGAGTCTAGGTCTTCCCAGTCAGCTGCCTGCAGTGTTGAAGGGCTGCTGAGGGTCCATGGCAGGGTGGGGGGCAGGGCAGAGTCAGTTACAAAAGCACACTTTCCACTTGGGAGAATGTGGGAAGGAGAAAAGTGCATTGCACACAGGGAAGTGGAGGAGCGAGGGTGTGGGAGCAGGAAAGCATCAGATTCCTGTTGGGAGTGAGGACTGGTGAACCCCTTCACTTGAAGAAGCTGAAACTATCAAGGAACAGGTGGAAGGTGAACTGCCTGTTTGGATTCATTGGATTCTATGTGGGAAGTTTAGTCTCAGCTCTGCAGATTTGGAGATTTGAACTTAAATTTGGTTTGTAAGAAGGAACATAGAAGAGATAAGCCTCCTGCCCCATTTTCTTTTTAGAAGTGAAGAGGACCAGGAGTGAGGAGCTGTGGCTGGAGAAGAGTGTGAGGCAGATGCCTGTCTTCTAGCCCAAGACTGAGCTGTTGCTGTCTTCCATCTTGTAGGGCTTCTGAACCAAGATGGGCTGGCCAAATGTCCCAGTGCACACCCCTCACTTCCATCCTACTTTCTACCAGTTGGCCCTAACTCATAGGCTAAATAAATGCTCTTTGTCCTGACTTCTGAGGTCTGCAGAAAGAAGGCTTTCTAGAACAGTAGCAATGATAGTGATGGACCCTCTGCTAAGCCCTTTACCCATTTTCTCCTATTTAAATACCTTTAGAACCCTGTGAGGAAGATGTGATAATCTCCATTTTACAGCTGAGCAGCCTGAGGCCTAGTAAGATTTAGTCACGCTGGGATTCAGCATGTGTTGTCAGTTTGGAGTCTTACTTTGTGTCTGCATGATCACAGGACTGGGCTGTCAAATTATAAGTGAGCTGGGCATAATGCTAATGGTTGCTCATCTGTTCACATTAAGTAGGAAAAAAGAAATGAACTATTTTAGCCAATTTTTAACAATATAAAGAAAACCCAGAAGTCCCCAGTAGGATTTAAAATAATCTTGTTTGTATAGCAGACCATCTGTTGTGGGCTGAACTCTGTCCCTACAAAATTCATATGTTGAAGTCCTAACCCCTAGTACTTTAGAATGTAGCCATATTTGGAGAAAAGGACTTTATTCTTTTTAAAAGATTTTATTTATTTAAGAAAGAGAGAGCACATGCACATGAGCTGGGGAAGGGGCAGAGGGACATCAGACTCCCTACTGGACAGGGAGCCTGATGCGGGATTCAATCCCAGGACCCTGACATCATGACCTGAGCCAAAATTAGACGTTTAACCAACTGAGCCACATAAGTGCTCCTGGAGAAAAGGACTGTAAAGAGGTACTTGAATTAAAATGAAATCTTTAGGGTGGTCCCTCACCCAATATGAAGAGGAAATTTGGACACAGAACTAAGTGTGCACAGAGGAAAGACCATGTGAGGACACAGTGAGAAGGTGGGCATCTGCAAGCCACGGAGCGAGACCTCAGAGGAAGACCTGCACACCCCTTGATCTTGGACTTCCAACCTCCAAGACTAGGAGGAAATCCGTTTCTGTTGTTTCAGTCACCAGGCTGTGGTACTTTGCTATGGTAGCCCTAGCAAATTAGTACACATCCTAATTCATTTATTGCTTACTGATTGCAGTGGGACATTCAGCATTAGCTGCTACTTATTAATTGGTAGATGTTTCCTAGCTAATATTCCTACTATAACTTCCAAATGCTGTTTTGAGAGGTTATGGTCTCTTTTGCATTTATGTACCTTAGGAAGGGTTAAACTATTTTGGCAGCTTTGAAAACATTTCTGTGATGGTAAGGAATCTTAAGAGGTAGAGGTCCCCAAAGTTGCCATAAGTATTGATTGCCACCGTGTCATGTGCAATATGATGTAGATAAATATTGATTTTCATATGTCCTAGAGGCCCTGCAATATTCTAAGGTTCCCATTTCTGTCAGGGATGAACTGTTGTGGGGTTTCCTCTCCTGAAGGCATCTTTTCCTATCTTAGTCTAAACATTTTGGTTTTATAGTCCTGGGTGGCTCTACTTTTTGCCATATTTTCTCTGATGAGGTGAGTACCTATCAGGTCTCCCTTGGGCATTTCTGGTTGGAGAGGTAACTCTATATTGCACTGGATGCTTTGGATATTATCACTATCATTTGCTTTTGATGACCTATCTTTATGCTGGTAGATCAAGTCCAAAAACTCTTGAAAATGTGTAATAAAGTAAGTATTGCCTATATATTAATAAGTTCTAGTTCTAGTTTTTAGGGAGTGTATCTGACCTAATTTCAAAATAGTTTGAGAATGACTTTCATAACCAAACATAGTAATAGCAGAAACATGAAAAACAAAATCCTAATTAAACCATTGGTATTTACATACTGATTCTTTATTTCCATAGTTAGATGAGCTGTATATGACTTTTGGGTGGTAAAGGACAGTGGAAGTTTGCCCTCTGATTTTAGTAATTATGAGATTTCCTTATCCCATCCCTCTTGCCTGTTGACAATAATTGTTTTGGATGATGGTTTCAAGGGAAATTAAACACCAGGCTGAGGAGATCAGGAGGGCAGAGGTGCTAGATTTAGACTCTAAGTTCCAAGAGATAAGACTGTGAAGGGATTCCTATATAGGAATCTGTGACCATAGCCTCTAGCACACAGAGTAAAAAAGAAAGTCATCTAAGAATTTCTAGCAAAATCAAAGGGATCTAATTGTCAGTGGGATCACATTGTATTGTTACTTAATCTAGGAAATAGAAGACATATCTAGTGAATTAAGAAACCATGTCTTCGGTGATGGATTAAAAAAAGATCCTTTGCAGGTATCTACCCTAATGCACAATGTGGGCAAATAAAACTTGAAGTTGATTCATTCTTTGGACCACTTCTTGGTCTTTTAAAATTTTAAATGTTTCTTAAGTAGGCTCTACACCCAATGTAGGGCTTGAACTCATGAGTCTGAGATCAGGAATCGCATGCTCTACTGCTTGAGCCAGTCAGGAGCCCCCACTTCTTGGTCTTTTGAAGACAGATAAATTTGTAAAAATTGCAGCAGAAGTTAATCTTGACAAAAGATTGGAAAGCATAGAGGATTAGATGATATTAGGCATCTGAGATGAGTTAATTATGGTAGTTATTGAATTTAGATCTTACTTTTCTGACAGGTGAGAAAAGCCACATCCTGGAGTGTATAATTACCATTATCTGATAAAAGAAGTTTATCTGTCTGTCTGGAGACATAAATGTTTTCCTTTCACAGGGAACATCCCTTTGGCTCTGATGTTATCAGGATGTTAGGCAGCATAATGGTCTGCAACCACGGTTTTGTGAATGATCAGAAATGTTTCACTTAAATGGACATTTCCTGTTGGACTCTGTATTAGCCAAGTGCATGAAGTTCTTTCCATCCTCAGTAGATCGATCAATAGATTTCCATGGATTGAAACCTTTTATTTATTTATTTATTTATTTATTTATTTATTTATTTAGATTGAAACCTTTTATAAGCCATTCTGAGCACTTCTTATTTCAGAAATGTCTATTTAGTACTTGCTAAGTGCCAGACACTGTTGAAGCCACCAGAGAGAAATCCTTCCCTCATGAAGCTTACAGAACAATGGAGGAGAAAGAAATCTACAACCATTTAAATGACAGTCTGAGATGTGCCATGGTGGGGGAAAGAAAAGATGCTTTTATCACATGTAGGAGAGGTGGAAGTGGATGGGAAGCTAAATATCTAAGCTCAGATCTAGGACTTAACAGTTGACCAGACACATGTTTGAGAGTTAGAATGTGAGCGCCTGAAAGGAAGCCAAGAGAGGTGAGGCATGGAGTGAGAGAAAGGCAGGCTTGGAGAAATTAGCAAAACCACACAGCTAGTAAGTGACAGAGTCAGGATCAGAGCTCAGGAGTGCCCACTGTCACAGCCTTGGAGAGTTGAGACACTTCAGTGATGAAGGAATCCCACTGAAATTATGTTTGAAAAGCTCTACAAAGGTGAACCTCGGATGAATAAATTGTGTATCACTTGTCTTTTACATCTTGCTCTGTGTTCAGTACTACTATAGCTTGTATAAATCTAGCTTTAAACAATAATTTATTAAAATTTCCTCTTATTACTGTATAGATTTATATAAAGTAAGAGCTTGACATCAGAGAAAAGGGCTCCTTAAGATTCTCGGCCATCATCAGCTGCCAATAAGAAGTAGGTTATTTCTAGAACCATCGTTTTTGGTGATTCATAGACTAGAATCATCATTTAGTCATTCTCCCTAACTCTTGAAAATCAATTGTTGGGATGCCTGGGTGGCTCAGTGTTTGGGCGTCTGCCTTCGGCTCAGGGGGTGGTCCTGGGGTTTTGGATTGAGTCCTCCATGGGCTCCCCTCAAGGAGCCTGCTTCTCCCTCTACCTATCCTCTGCCTCTCTCTCTGTGTCTTTCATGAATAAATAAATAAAATCTTTAATAAAAGAAAATCAATTGTAATATTGGAATTCCCAGTATTAAAATCCTAGCTATTGTTTATTATGACTTGTTTATAAAAGTGATCTCTTTGGACCGTCAGCTCTAATTCATCTACCATAATGTTACCCATGTGCTTTGTGTTTCAGTTATGTTTCAAAACAAACCAGTCCATATAGGCTTTTCCATAAGACCATTTCTGCAGTAGTTTCAAGTCCTTATTTCAATTAAGATAAGTTGTAAATGAAAAATATATTTATCTTTCTTACAGGAATGTTTCTCAAATAAAAGGCAGAAAATCTCTAACACATTGTAAAGTGCACATTTCATTTCTTCCTCCTTTATTTTTGACCAAATGACTTCACGCATGCAATAAATCAGACTAACTATGTGACAAGAAGATCTTATAGCATAAGGACAAGACTATGTCTTCTAAATCCCTACCATTTCCTAGAGACTTAATTGCGTCTGGGGCTCTTCCTCATTACTGTTAGTTTTTATTCATTAAGTACTGACTGACATGCTACTTGACCCTAAGGAGATGCTTTGCTCTTTAAAACTATTCAGATGGTGGTAAAGGGTTTCTTTATGTGACTACTAGCACTTGGCCGCCCTCTCTGGGTCCCTCAGCACTATGCTACGTTTTGAGGAAACGAAGGAAAATAAGATGCAACTTCTTTAAGGGGCCCATAATTTAGAGTGGGATTAGGGAAAGCTACACAGAAGAAGGTTGAACTTAATTTTGAAGGACGAATAATTCAAGAATGAGTAGACAATACTTTTGGTTGGGGTATGGGGTAGTTAATTCTTTTGAGCACTCTTTTTTTTTCTTGTTGGTGAGTCAATATTCCATAGGGAATGTTCTTTACTGGATACATACAGTGAATGGGCTGTTGACACAGGTGGTTATTTTGCATTTTTTTTTCTCTAGTATCTCTACTTGATACAGCTTTATAGCCAGGAGTAGTTTTATGAGCTGTAAAAATGAAGTGCTGTTATTTTACCGAGGTTAAAAATGCCTATGTGCCCTTTTCCCTCTGGGAGGTGTAGTTAACCCTCCTCCCAATGTGATCACTAATGTACTCAGAACTGAATGTAAGCATTTAGTGACAGTGCTGCTTTGAGAAGTAAATAATTTATCTGTCTTTTCATCCAGCTTTGAATACCTGGGCTCTTTGTGTCCTTTCGATTTGGTGAACTGTAAAAAAGAAATGAACAAACTGCAAGACATTATTAGATTTTTTTTTTTAATAAAAGCAGTTTGAGGCAGGGTTTTCAGGTCTGTGGATGCAATTGTTCCAGCACCCCATACCATCACACAATGCCTATATTTCATTTTCCTTGTTTTGACTTTGATAGCTCTCCTCAAGACATGCTGTGTGGAAGTACTCTTTATGATGAAAAACTGCATAACTTGTTTAAAAAGTTATTTTTTTTGTGTGCTTTATATGCAGAAAATTCTTTTCTTCCTATAAGGCCCATTATAGAAAGCTTGCTTAATGCCTGGTTATATTGAGTGGGAGATTTATTTATTTTTAAATAGAAGATTTTTTCCTAATATCTGAAGAAAGCATGGTCCAAATTATCTTTTTGAGAGTTGGATTTAATTATAGAGTATTTTCTATTCTGGTAATCTTCAGAGTCTAAAGTAAAGATATAAATGTCCTTTTGATTCTTAAATTCCTCATATGAGCGAAATCATATGGTATTTATCTTTCTCTGACTTGTTTTACTTAGCATAATACACTCTAGCTCTATCCACATTGTTGTAAATGGCAAGATTTCATTCTTTTTTATGGCTGAGTAATATTCCATTGTGTGTGTGTGTGTGTGCACATCACACAACTTCTTCATCCATTCATCAGTCAATGGACAGAGGGAAAAAAGAGAGAGAAAGAGAGGCAAACAGTAAAACAGACTCTTAATTATGGAGAAATAGACTGAGGGTTGATGGAAGGAGGTGGGTGGGAGATGCGCATTAAAGGAGGGCACTTGTTGTGATGAGCACTGGGTGTTATATGCAAGTGACAAATCACTAAATTCTGCTCCTGAAACTAGTATTACACTATATATTAACTAGAATTTAAGTAAAAACTTGAAACAAATACAAAAATGCAGTAAATGTCCTTTTGAAAGGTCTTGTTTTTTGTATTAAAGGAGACAGAGTTAGATGAGCATTCTGCCTTGACTGACTTGGCTAATATGTGCTCCTTTTTTTTTTTTTTTTTAATATGTGCTACTTTTCAGTCTCCACTTTGAAATTGGAGGATATACAAAGGCTGTAGTTGTGAAATTACAAAGGTTGAATGAAAACGATTACAGGTTTATTTGTATATTTGGTTCCTGTTTCCAACAGCAACTCACAGCTTCTCCTTGAACTTCCTTTGAGTCATGGGATATTGGACTTAGATGCATTGAGAGTCATCCAGTCCAACTCACTAGCTGATTTTCACATCCTTTCTTACCCCACTGACTTGTTTTCTGGTATGTTCCAGAATACCTCCAAGCCTGGTAGCTGATTCTTAAACTGTGGCTGCCTGATGAAGCCCTTTTCTTCTATCTCTCTATCAACTTTTACCTCTCAGTTTCACATTTTGCACTTAAAAGCCTCTCAGTCATAGAGACTGAATATTAGTCTACTTCATTCAATTATCAGCAGTTTCTAGAAATTGGTCATGGGATTGCTATTGTCCCTTCAAAATAGCCAAGATTCTGCTCGTAGGTGTTCCCCTAGAGTATGAAATAAGAATACAGATGATTTTTCAAGAAGAAAAATTGGAAAGTTATAAAAAGAATTTTTCTAAGACTTGAAAAGTATTATTTTTTTAAGCATGTAAGAAGTTATTTATAGTTTTTCCCTGCCAGTGCTCAGTACTATTAAACAGCGGGAGCCTTTTGCAGTCTAAAAAAATGGTATTTTGAAGTCTGGAAGAACTTTTTACAAGGTGAAAGCAATCTCAGGATGAGTTTTGCCAGATTTTTCTGTGTGTTTTACAGATGAGCTGAACTTAATACAGTCTATTGAGAGAACAGTTAATAACTAACTACCCATTAGTGGATATAAAATCCAACGTGTTAAGTATAATTTAGCTTTTTGTTCTAAAATTGCTTTGAAATATGTTAAAATAGTTTAGTATTCTGGTTAAAATTGAAATGCAGTAACTTAAAAATATTTTTAGTGTCCTCTTTGGAGACAGTGTGAGGCTACTTCAAAAATCAAATTTGATGCTCCAACTTAATTGGTATCTTTTTTGATTGTATTGGGGAGAACAATACAAAAACATACTGACTTCTTTTGTTTCATTCTGGAGAGTGAGCATGGTGCATAGAAAAATGATCTTTTACCATTGATATGACATATCATACTTTTTTTGAAAAAAAGATTTTATTTATTTATTTGAGAGGGAGAGATAGCAACCAAGGCAATGAGAAAGTGTGAGCAAGGAGGAGAGAGAGAAGCAGACTCCTGGCTGGCTGATGAAGAGCCTGACATGAGGCTCTATTCCAGGACTCTGGGACCATGACCTGAGCCAAAGGCAAACATTGAGCCACCCAGATGGCCCTGAAATATCATACTTTTGTATTTTCTTTTATTGTCATTATTTTTGTGTTTTCTTTTGTAATTTTAAGTTGGCACCACACTCAGCATGGAGCCCCAGTTCAGGGCTCAAACTCATGACCCTGAGATCAAGACCTGAGCTGAGATCAAGAGTCGGATGCTTAACTGACTGAGCCACCCAGATGCCCCAAAGTTTATATTTTTAAATTACAGTGTAATTAACATACAGTGTATTATATTAGTTTTGGAAGTACAATATAATGATACAACAATTCTATATATTATTCAGTGCTCAACATGGTAAGTGTACTCTTAACAAAAGCAAATGGGAGAAGATGTTTGTGTAATGATATATCCAAGAAGGGGTTAATTTCAAAATATGTAAAGAACCTACTTTTGTATTTATTATTTTATATTATATATTATTTTTATTATTATATATTATTTTATTATTATATTTATTATTTTAATTATTTATTATTTTACTATTTTTATATTATTTTATACTATTTTTTATATTTGTTATTATTACTCTTTTAAGTAGATCCCATGCCCAGTATGGAGCACAATGCAGGGCTTGAATTCAATGCAGAGCCATCCAGGTGCCTCTATATTTATTATTCTTAAGACATTTAGCATCCAAATCTGATTGAATATTTTTTTCTTTTAAATTTTTGATTTTTAAAAAAGATTCTATTTATTTATTTGAGAGAGAGACAGAGATAGCAACAGAGATAGAGAGCACAGGCTGGGGAGGAGAGAGAGAAACAGACTCCCTGCTGAGCTGGCAGCCTTACCCAGGACTCCATCCCAGGACTCCAGGATCATGACTTGAGCTGAAAGCAGATGCACAACCGACTGAGCCGTCCAGGCGCCCCAATATTTTCTTTTTATATGCGCACAGCAAGCACCTTGTGTTTAAGGTTGTGCCCTTCGAATTGGCTAAGTTTCTGGCCATTTGTTTTCCTACAAAACAGGCCAACTTCTGATGAATTCATGTAAAAACTTTTCATAAATAACTAGTGATTTTCTCCTGTGTTATCTGTGAGCCAGCAAAAACATTTCTCTGTTTATGAATTAAATATTTTTTGAATGCATGTGTTCTTTTCAATAACATGCTGTTTACTGAGTCTTTACTATGTACAACACATATTAGTGGTAATCAGTACTTTCCATTGACTTTGAAGAGTAGTAGAAAAGAAGTCAAGCACTCATAAATAGCATGTTTTGGTGATTATGACCAATATCCTTTTAATTTTCACATAACTTCAGGTGTGGAGGGTTGCTGCACACAAACATCCAGACCATTAATCATCTTTCTTATTCATGGCACACTAAATCATTGGCCTGGAAAAGGCCCAGGCTTATAGAATGTTTTCATTCTTGTTCATCTCCAGTCTCCTTATTCTTCCCACCCCTATCCTAATGAGGCAGTCATCCCAAAGGGTTTTACATGGTCTTTTATTCGTACATGTTCTTATAGATATTACGGTTTTGTGGGCATTTTATTTTATTTTATAAACAGTGTTACACTGCAGATCTCTACTCAACATTGTTTAAAAATCCATGCCTGTGGGGGCATGTGGGTGGCTCAGTGGTTGAGTCTGCTTTTGGCTCAGGTCGTGATCCCAAAAGCCTACTCCTCCTTCTGCCCATGTCTCTGCCTCTCTCTGTGTGTCTCTCATGAATAAATAAGTAAAATCTTAAAAAAAAATCTATGCCTGTAACTGCATATATCTCTTCCATCCTATGTAACTTTTGGAGAATATCTTAGGTAGGGTATCTAACACTCTTCCATTTCCCCATGGGAAGAAATCTAGATTTCCTTCAGGTTTTTATAACCATAAGCCATAGTGTAATGGACCTATGGACCCATCGCCCGTGTAAGAATTTCTCAGAGGCATATACCCAGGAGCAGGATTGCTGGGTCATAGGACAAGTTTATACATAATCTGATGTAGTGCTGCAGGATTGCCCTGCAGAAAGTCTGCAAAACTCTACTCTTTAGCAAAACATAATGCTTCAGCAAAGCATAAGAGTAGAGTGTTTAAATCCCATTCATTGGTAGGATGAGCCGAGTGTTTTTTTCCTCTCTAAGCATGGTTATTTTCTGTATGTTGGGAAGCTATTGCTTATTTTTATTGGTTAATGATTTCAGAAATATAAGATTAAACCTTATAAAGTGAAGCAGCATCTCCTTTGGCATAAATCAGTTCCCTTGGGATTGCATTAGTTTGGTCAGGCCGCACATGAGCCTTAGAGTAATGAAAAGTTTGCTCTTCTAGTGCACTGTGTTGCATCATGGTGTTAATTTGAAAAGTTTGCATACTTACAAAGAATTGGATTCATATTTATTTATATTTATTTTAAAGATTTACTTATTTATTTCAGAGAGAGAGTGAGAGCGTGCACACATGCAAGTGAGCAGGGGTGGGGTGGGGTGGGGAGGAGGAGGTGGGAGAGTACCCTGAGCAGACGCCCCACTGAGCATGGAGCCCCACTTGGGGCTCAGTCTCACGACCCTGAGATCATGACTTGAGCTGCAATCAAGGGTCGGTCACTCAACTGACTGAGCCACCCAGGTGTCCCTGGATTCATACTTATGTAAGGCTAAGTATCATATCATATGTCAGGAGAGCCTTTGGTAACTGTGGAATGAGAAGAAAAGTTTGTAGAGTAAGAGGTAAGAATACTAAGAGGGAGGAAGAGATACATGGCCCATCAGCACCCAGAACATCACTGGACGTAAAGTAGAGGCAAGGTCAGAATTTGTGTAATGGGCGAGTAAATAATGTGTCATGGTGGAAAATATGCTAAACTTAGGTCATAGCTAAATGTTTTATGGCATTCTGATTCTGCCACTTGGGGAAAGAATGGCACTACTCTGAGCCTCAGTTTACCAAACAGGCCGTATGGGGGAGACTGGCAATGCAACAGACCTGTAACAGGCCCCTAGTTCCTTCAACAAAGTGCACTTCCTACTTCCAGACTCTTCATAATCTCTTGCCCAATGTTCTGTCATAAATTGATTCTGGTCTTGGCTGGTGTAAGGATTTCTAAAGAGTCTCTTATTTTCTATTTTTCTCTTCATGGAAGCACTTGATTGAAGACTGGAGTAAGGTTCTGTTTACAAACCACTCAATGATAACTGCTTTATTTACACAGTTGGGTGTGCTGAAACTATATACATTTTAACCTATCTTTTCTCATCACCTAAAACCTATAAAGGACTATTTTTAAAGGTATGATATTTTTTTTAAAGATTTTATTTATTTGTTCATGAGACACACTCACACAGAGGCAGAGACATAGGCAGAGGGAGAACAGGCTCCAAGCGGGGAGCCTGATGCGGGTCTTGATCCCGGGACTCCAGGCTCATGACCTGAGCCAAAGGCAGATGCTCAACCACGGAGCAACCCAGGCGCCCTAAAAGCCTGATATTGTATAACTTCAGAAGTATAAGATTGCTGATGCATGGATTGTTTCACATTAAGAGAGTTTTGAAGATAACTATAGTTTATTTCTTGAAACGCTAAACTTAAAAAAAATGAGTTATTTTTGAAAGAATCTTTCCAAAATGGATAAAGTATTTTTCTTCGATAGAATATATATTAGATGTAATTTCTTTGATAGGTTATATATTAGATGTAATTTCACTTTTCGTTTTAATATACAAGATTGCTGTTTGCTTGCTTGACCAGCAGTGTGATAAGCTTCATGGCTGTTTTCGTGCTGTGGGCTGTAATTTTGACTCGCAGTGAACCTGCTGTGTCATCCCAACTCTTTTGGTTTTTAATATGTTAGAGCCAGAATAATAGATAACCAAAATTATTAGCATTTTAGGTAACTCAAGAGTTAATAATGTTGAATAAAGACATGGTCTTCTCTAGCCAAGTGTAAGAGATACCCTGCCTTTAGAATAATGATAAAGACTCGGGGAGTCTTTTGCCTTGTGTCCTGGATGCTGGCCACTTTCCAGGTGGTCAAGAGGATCAGGAATCTGAGGTCTGGAAAATAAGGGGTATTATTTTACTTTATAACAGAATAACTTTAGAAACATAGCTATCAGTTTGGTATGTACTTTGTCATTTATAGAGTCATAGAGTTTGCACCAAATTTTACCATTTACACAGAAGAAGAGCCTCGAATTTAGTAATAGATTCTTTTGCCCAAGGTGACTCTGGTACGTTTTGAGTCCTAGAACCTATAATTTCTAGCTCATAGCTCTTTTCTTTTCCCAGTATGGAGTATATTGCCTGGAGGGCTCTTATGTATGTGACTGTAGATTATGTGCTTGGAATTATTAAACTGTACACTCTGTAATTGATCTTTTATGTTATTTATTTATTTTTAAAGATTTTATTTATTTAGAGAGGGAGGGGAGGGTCAGAGGGAGAGAGAGAACCTCAAGCAGGCTCTGCACTGAGCTCCATCCCACAGCCTTGAGATCAGGACCTGGGCTGAAATCAAGAGTTGGAGACTTAACAGACTGAGCCACCCAGGTGTCCCTGTAATAGATTATTTAAATAGTAAAGTTCCAGGACACCCAGGTAGCTCAGTGGTTGAGGGTCTGCCTTTGGCTTAGATCGTGATCCTGGGGTTCTAGGATTGAGTCCTGCATCCGGCTCCCCAAGGGAGCCTGCTTCTCCTTCTGCCTATGTTTCTTCCTCTCTCTCTGTGTCTCTCATGAATAAATAAATACAATCTTTAAAAAAGTAGTAAAGTTCAAATAGAAGGAAAAGTGAGTGTATCAGAAATTTGATGAGGATTCTAGGACAGAGAATGTAGATTTCAAGGTATTAAATACCAGACTTGATTCCTGTAAGATTTTCTCTCCTGACTTGGTAGAGCCTAGTGGTTTGCAGAGCAAGAAGGGCTATCAAACCTACCAGCTCTTAAATTTGCAGGTGGGTAGATTTGCCATTATAGGCTTCTAACAACAATGGTTTAGATCTGGTTTTCACTTCCAGAACTATCAGCAAAAGGATAAAAATTTTCACTCAGACTAAGTTAGCAAGACCTGGGATTCAGGCAAAAATGACAGTAATAATTGACTTACTGAGAACTTCCAGTGGGGGTCGCAGTTCAAAGTGCCTTATGTGAGCGGACTCATTTAATCCTCACTACCACCCAGGAGATGATGAACCCAGATAATGAAACCAAGGCACAGAGAATTAGATCTTTCATGTTAAGATCACACGTCTAGCCTGGGATCGAATCAACATGCGAGCTCTAGAGCTGCATGGTTTCCTAAAAGAGGCAGCCTCATCTAACTGTAAGGAAATCCAGGTTTCCATCCAGCTTTTCCTCTCCTTGAGAGAGTTTGGTATTTTTGGGGCAGCTCAGATTCACATTGATTCCTAGAGGGTCTAACCTCAATTCAGTTGGGTGTTGACATAAAGTGGATCATCACGTTAGGAAGAGTTAGACTTAGAAATTTTGAGTTCTCTCACAAGACTGCATCATTTCTTTTCCCCTAATTAACTCATGTCTCTCAGAGGCCACGGGGCTCCTTGGAATGCCTTATCAAGGCTTTAGATAAACCATGCCTTATTTTTCATCACTACAGTCTCTATAAACAAAAGGCAGTCTCTATGTTCCTAGTTATTCCTTGCCGTTTTTTAGCAAGTTTTTCAGAGGAAAGGGCTTATGGGAAGGAATGAGATACCACAAGCTGACTTTGGAGAAGGCAGGATGATGAGGGGAATAAAAAAGGGAACAGGGTGGGGATGGGAGCAGTAGTAACTTTAGCTAAAAAGTAAAATGAGGTGGTCTTAGGTCTCTGTTCTCAAGATTGGCAAGTGGTTGGTGTTTTTGCTAGGCAGAGGAGAACCTCAATTTAGGAGTCTTTCTCCAAGGCTCTTCCGTCGGCTTACCATATCAGCCATCATGCACCTTAATATTCCTATGTTTCCACTCTTCTGGCCTTCACTTTGTTAGATTTTTCCTCAATTCTAGCTTGACATCCATATTTGCATGTGCAGGTGAACAGGCTACCTTCATTTGAATTTTACCTCCTACTGTTGCAGATTCAATCTTTTTATTCTTACGAGTGTTTGCTGTTGGAGGGATAAAGCCTTCCATGCTTTCTAATGAACTGGAAAAATTTTAATTTTTCTGTTGCTGACAAGACAGTTATTTCCTTAACAGGGGTATAGTTTTGATGCTTAGCTTTGTCTAAGTGGAATGAGAAATATTTTGTTTTCTAGTTAACCATACTTGTATTTTGACACTGAACAGTAGGCACTTGCCTAAATTAATGATTGGGTAAACTTAGAAGTAGAAATGAAAGAGGGTGGGCTGGCTGAAATGATTTTCAAAAATGAAAGAAAGTGTTCAGAGAATCTGAGAAACACTGAGATTGTACATTATCTTGCAATAAAAGGAGATTCATATCTATTTAAGGACTTTTGCTTTTCAACATTGACATAGTTAGAAATAAATGCAGGGCTTTTTTTTTTTTTAACAGTAAGAAAGCATAGTGAAAGTTTTGACAGTTGATAAAGTCATGATATTCTAGGTGACAAATGGCAGTCAGATCCTTGCCTGATGGGATTTATTGTATGGAGTTTTACCAGAGGCTTCATTCGAAAATATGCTTTCTTTGGGGGATTTTGTCTGAATGTCCAGTGTTGTGTATTTTCAAGTCATAATTTTATGCTTGTGTTTGCTCTCACTGATATAAAAATGTAGTTTGTAGGTATCTTTAAGCTTTGCAAGAGTGTCCTTTTTTTCATGACAGTCTTTATGCAAGCCCTTAGTATCTAGGCTGGGAACAGACGATGATTATACAGCACAGATCTATGGGGCAATGATCGCTGTGCTGCCTGCTGGGACTTCCTTCACTTCTAGGTCTGTTTTCCAATGGAGAAAAAGGTATGAAGAGAATGGGGAAGAAGAGATAAAAAGGGAGTTTTCCTCCTTTTTTTTTTTCATTGCCTAGTTCATTTTAAATTACTTCCCCAATAGTGTTTAGAAAAGTAACGGGCTCAGTAAAGTCCCCTGCTTTTCAGGTATCACTTACTAAAGTAGATGTTAGCTGGCAGTTAGCACCTACCAAGTTTCACGTACATTTGAGTAATAAAGATCTTTTCTTATTTCTGAGAAGTCAGCAACAACATAAGACTTGTAACAAAGCATCTTGGTAGCTCATTGGATCATTCTCTCACTCTTCTGAGTCTTATTGATTTCCATCCAAAAGGAGAAGTTCATTAGAGTGGCAGCTTGCCATGACAAAGTAGTGGATATCCCCAGTTACTTCTTCATCCTCAAGACTGAAGTTACAGACCCGTCGTTACTGAACCATCATATAAAAAGCAGCTAATGAAAGTGTTTAGTCTCCTTTTAAATGTCAGAAATCTTAATAATTCTGAGGCATAGAAGAATAGCTGTGACCTTGAAAGCAATTTTCCAAAAGAAAAATGTTATTGTTTTTGTAAAAATGACACTGTTTATTATAACATTTAAAATCAGTACAAAGAAGTATAAAGGAAAAAGTTAAATTATCATTCTGAAGCTGCCATTATTAATATTTGTAAACTTAATTCAGAGAATTCTTTGTGCATATAGATGGAAGGCTTGATAGATTGTTTACAAAAAATAGATTATTCTATAATGATATTCTAAACATAAATGATTAAATTTAACCAAGTTGGAATTTAATAAATATTAAAGTTAACAAAAGAAAAAGGAGTAAAATGAAAGAAGGATGATGATGAAGGTCAGATGTCTATTTCTTTGTGACAAAATGTTACTTGCTAAACAATGAAGGACATTGTTTAAAGTTTTAAAGAAAATGGATGTTTCAACTAGATTGTGTACTAGAATGAAGAAGAAATTAACATATTTATACTTCTTCCACTTTCTTCCTTAACAGTTATAGTATTCTTTTTACATTGTCAAGGCTTATAACATCTGTATTTTGTTCAATCCTTAAAATTCCCATAACTTAAACTTAAGGGGTTCAGTGCCCAACTTGAGTCTTTTCACTATGGCTTCTCCATTCCTCCTAAATTATTTGTATTTTGCTTGATTGGAATTAACTGAAAAGTATGTTAATCAAGATAGATTTGTGAGTGTTGTAGTTCATGAATTCTTGAATGAGCAAAAGTGTTTATTACCATTATACTTGAAGAGTAACTTGGCTGGATATAAAATTTTTGTAGCATACTTCCCCCAGGACTTTATGGTGTTAGCCCCACTCTCTGGACATTGAGAATTGTTGTGGATGAGTCAGAAGCAATCACATTTTCTCTTTAGAGAGATTGCTTATTCTGGCTTAATGTGATTATTTGATTTTTCCATATTAGTAGCTTCCCCAAGATTAATAACACTAGTATTAATGGTGCTTTATAAAGTTTTCCAGGAACATGGTTCGTTTGTTTGAGCTGCAAATTCAAGGCTTTCTTTGATTTTAGGAAGTTTATGTTCCATTTTTGTCTATTTTTTTCCTTCCATGTGTTTTATTCTCTTCTTCAGGAATAACAACAATGTGTATAGGTGATCTTCTGTATCTGTCATCTTTATATCATTTTATTATTATTATTATTAAGATTTTATTTATTTACCTGAGGGGGAGAGAGAGAGAGAGCTCAAGCAGAGGGAGCTGCAGAAGGAGAGGGAGAGACTGACTCCTTGCTGACCAGGTACCAGATGTGGGGCTTGATCACTCCCAGGATCATGACCTGAGCTGAAGGCAGACATTTAACGGATTGAGCCACCCAGGTGCCCCAATATATGATTTTATTATTGATTTCTGACTGATTTATTATTGATTTTTTCTTTTTGTTTCCAACTTGATTGGCATCTTTAGAACACTTATTTTTTATTTCACTTTTTGCCTCCTCAGTTTGCCAGCTTCCTTTTTATCTTCTTCTATTCTTTGATGATGTTTCTTTGAGCTCCTTTTGAAAAAGAGGTCATGTCTATAATTTCTTTGAGGTCATAGAGAAGTATTTATCTGAGCATTTCCTCTGCTTCCTTGTGATGTATATCCTTCATCTTCCCTGGCTTTGGTCCTTTCCTTCTTTCTTTTCTTCTTTAGGAGTTCTGCTCTAGTCCTCTATTCTTTTCTCTTTGGTTATGACTCCACGCCCCCTGGGAATAGCTGTTTGCTAAAGCCTAGTGCAGGAGGAGAGGGAGTAGCAGCAGGGAGGGAGCAGGGAGTCAGGGTCCCATAGCCTGTTTATGTTTGTTGACCTATTCACTCTTCCCAGTCTGTTCCTCTCCTTGGCAGAGGCTATCTTACTGGGGGAGGCGGGGTCGGTGGAACTCCTTGTAGAGCTCCTGGGAGCTCCATGTGCTGAGCAGAAGTTTGCCCTGCTATCTTCCATCATCTCCTTTATTTCACATCCGAAAAGTCCTTTGGTCAGTTCAGATTCTGAGGAGATACATTTTGGCTCAGGGTTTTCAGTATTCAGCTTCACAGTTTTGGGTAGCTTGAAATTAAGACTGTTTCTCTTTGTAGGGCATGTGGAATAGTTTTTTTCCTCTATTTTTTTTTTTTTTATTCTTCTGTTGTTGTATATGAAGAGTTTATAATCTGGGGCATGGAAAAAAACCAGTGACAAGCTTAAGACAGAAAGTGAGAGGGAGGGAAACATTTTCAGTTCTTGGAAGTATGTTGACCATTACACATTTCTCTTAGGTCTTGTTATTGTGGCAACAGCCTTGGATTTGTAGAATGGATGAGTAGGTAACAATGAGGATCTCTTGACTAGGAGCCTTCACTGAGTTATCCACCACTAGGTGGAGATGACTGGTGTTGGGCTGTTTGGATCATTGCTTCAGTGACATTTGTGGTGATATTTGGGCAATTCTAGAATATAATGCAATGCCTAGAATGCAGATAAAAGAGCTAAAGAGAACTGATATCCATGTACTTGTTATCTGAAGTTATGGGATTAAAAAAACCTTAGAATCATCTTTCATTTCTAAAAAAAGCTGTTTAATATCTCCTTAAAGAATAAGCAAACTAAAATAACTTTTTAGTTAGGAATTATAGGATGATCAGGCGTAAGACATAGCGAAAGGAAAAAGCAGGGTGCCTGGGTGGCTCAGTCGGTTAGGCATCTGCCTTTGGCTGAAGTCATGATCCCAGGATTGCTTCTCCCTCTGCCCCTCACCCCACTCATGCTCTCTCTCTCTCTCAAATAAAGAAATAAAATCTTTAAAAAAGGGAAAAAGCCTCATTATACTATTACTTCACTCATCCTTTCTGATTTTGGATTGTAGTTTAGTGTGCATATTCAAATTATTAGTCATTTCAAAAATATCTTCTGGTTGTAGATATTATTAGTCATCCAAAAAGGCTAAGCGTCATTACATGGCCTCAGGATTTTTAAAATTGTGCATAAAAATAGAGCAATTTATAATAATGATCTATTTTCCTTGATGAAAAAGTAAGAACCCTGAAAAAGATTTTATCTTGTTGGGCAAAAAATGTCAAATTTTGATATACTGTGACACTGGTCTTGCTTTTCTTCAGATCCACTGTTGGTGTTATCGCTTATGAAGTCCACCTTCCTGGGTGCAAATAAATTTCTTAAACAATAGAAGAAGGTCAAGTGAAAAAGGGATTTGGATTTCAGAAATTCATTGTGAATTCAGAAATATATTTTAAAATAATTATCAAAACAGCTGAGATTGATTCTTCTATCCATGATAGTTTTGGTGATTGAAAACCAGTATTTGTTTAAAAAAAACAAATTTAAGTTTCTAGATTATTCCAGTGAAGGGCATGGGATGGTGTCACTTATCATGTTCTTTGGAAACCAGTTATCAGCTGTGGCAGCTCCCTGTGGGGTCTACTTTACCTTGTGCCACACACACCCTTCTCTGTCCTTATGTAGCTCCACAGAAAATCAGTGCTTGGGAGGGTTTTGTTCGTCCCATGCCTTTAATCTTCTGTTTCATTAGCTGTCTAGTTTGAGAGTTAAATATTTTTGTAATAAAGTCATCAATAGTTCAAATCCTGTCTGGTCTATTACTGTTTGTTATATTTCGGAACTTTTCTTTTCCATACTTTGGCGTTCTCCAAGAACTTCTTTTCCCTTTCTAAGTTTTACTCTTTTAATAGAAATGGACTCCTACACCAACACTGGAGTCTAAAAATGGCCTAATAAGCCTGCTATTTTTAGGGAAGGAGAAAGTTGCCTTTTGTTCTCTCTGTGCTTTTCACTTCCTACTTGTTCTTTAGACGTTTTTCCCCTCTGGTCTTAGTTGTGAGAGCTTTCTAATTCCAGATGCTTTTTCCTTGGTCATTTCTGGCTCCATTTATCTCATATTTGAAATTTTTAATGTCAGAATTAAATTGGGCTTTTCTGTTTCTATTATTGACAGGTATTTTGGATTCCTTTCCCTCTAATTTATTAAAATTATGAAATATTATATGTAAAAGAGTGGAAACGTGTTTTTATAGTTTAAAGAGTAATAGTTAAATAGACATTCATATATACTTACCGTGTGGGTTGAGAAACAGAACATTACTGTCTTAGGAGCTCCCTGTATGCTTCTTACCCAACACATTTCTTCCACCCCCGCTTTCCCCCCAGGTAACTTCTCATCCTGAAGTTTGTGTAGGAGATTTGGGAGTTGTTTTTTGTTTGTTTGCTTGTTTCCAAAAAGCAACACCAAAGACAAACCCAGCAAAATAGTAATAACAGAATTTTCAGAAGAAAATAAAATGTGGATACATGTTTATTCCTTGCATTTCATAACAAAAGAAAGCTGTGTAGATCATAAGGAGAATTAATACTGAAAGGGTTCAGCTGTTCATGCTGACTTACTGAAATTAGAATTAGAGTAAAATGAAGATTTCAAACGTATATAATGAAAATATTCAGTAGACTGACATCCACCATATCTTTGTCTGATGTTCTAGGGAACTATTAGAAATTTCCTACATTGGTTTCTCATTTCTCATTTTCTCATTTTCATTGTAGTTTGAGAGCTCATGACTTCTCTTTACCTCTTTGACTCCTGATCCTTGAGGATACATACTAGTAGCATTTCCATGTCTTAACAATTTGTTATAGAGAGCCCATGAAGAAATTATGCATGTGCGCGCATGCGCGCGTGCACACACATACGTTCCTTTCATAGAGCTCCAGGTACAGGTTGAAATAGTAAAGAAGCCTGCCCTTAGAGTAATTTTACTATCACATCTATTCTCATCCTCCCTCCCTCCCTCCCTCCCTCCCTCCCTCCCTCCCTCCCTCTCTCCCTCCCTCCTTTCCTTCTTTCTTTCTTTCTTTCTTTCTTTCTTTCTTTCTTTCTTTCTTTCTTTCTTTCTTTCTTTCTTTCTCTTTTTAAGAGAGAAAGAGAAAGAGAGAAGCTGGAAGGGGGGCAGAGATAGGATCTTAAGCAGGCTTCACGACCAGCACAGAGCCTGACTTAGGGCTTGATCTCAGCACCCTGAGATCATGACTTGAGCTGAAATCAAGAGTCCAACACTTAACCAATTGAGTCACCCAGGCACCCCTTCCTTCTTCTTTCAGACATACATTTCCACTCTTCATGTGCAGTCTGCCTGGTTTGGCTTTCAACTTTATGGATACTTACTTAAAGAAGAGACAGAAAGTAGCCTGAGTCTCAGTTTTCTTGCTGCCGTATATTGTCTCAGGCCTCGCCTTCCTTACCTGGGGCTGAGCTCTGCTGGTGGGACCCTCAGGTTCCTGTGGATTCCTCACACTGGAATGTGATGTGCCATCTTGTCTTTTGTTTCTTCTGAGCTTCCTGGCTTGTGGACTCATCAACAACAGAATTTTATTAGGATACCTCTTCTGTGTAGGTGACAATACCAAAAACTGTGGATACAGTATGGGACCTGACATTTCTATGGGATGGTAGTTTGGAGAGTCTCCTTTGCTTATCTGGTGTTCACGTACTGGTGTGATCTCTAGACTCCATGCATTTCAACTCCTGAATATTCTCTTGGCCGAGTTTTGACTCTACCAGACTACTAGCTTCTGGATTTTTCTCTGAATGTAGTCCATTCCATTTTCTATCCCTATTGTGAGTTACCAAACTTGGATGTGAATCTGTTCACTTAGGATCTTTCTCCTTCCTTATCATTTCCAACTCATGATTCTAGAACTTACTGTTGGTACTTAGTGAATTTGCTACTATGGATCACCAGGGTTCTAAAAATGTCTGGTTTTAAGATTAAACTAAAAATAGTTTCTCTGAAAGGACCTAAATAGCATAGTTTCTCCTTTTTTCTGTGTCAGTCTCTCTGGGATTTGGCTGCTTCTAGAATCTTGTAAAGGTTTTGCTTTTGATCCAAACATTGAGAGGCACTTTAATTGTGAACGTGGATAAGATTGTCTACCTGGACTTAACATTTTAAGACAACTTAATGAAAGTTGTCTGGCTAGAGGAAAAGCCTGTTTATAGAAATTGTCTTAAAATTCTGTTGTTTTAGATATGTGGTATTCTTCTTTTCTCTACCACCACCTATTTGATTTTAGCACTGACACATTATATACATTAAAACAGAAGGAGTGTGTCTGCCTATAAATTATTTTTTTAAGATTTTATTTATTCATGAGGGACACACAGAGAGAGGCAGAGACATAGGCAGAGGGAGAAGCAGGCTCCTTGCTGGGAGCCTGATGTGGAACTCAATCCCAGGACCCCAGGATCACACGCTGAGCCAAAGGGAGACGCTCAACCACTGAGCCACCCAGGAGCTGTTGCCTATAAATTATTTAAAGTGACTTTTAAGATATACATTTAGAGAATTAAATGCTGATAGTTAATAATTTGAGTAGCTTTTAGGAGATAAAAATTCAATTTTAGGGCTATGCAAGATGTCCAGGCTATATAGTTAGACTGCAATAGATTACTCATCTGTAATCACTATTTTATACGTGTCCTTCAAAGTGACATGAAATGCCATCAAAATGCTTATCAAAAGCTACGTAAGCAGGATAAATACTTACTTTTCCCTGTTATCTTTGGTTTTCGGTATTTTTGCAATAACGCACGTTAGTATGACTTTCAGTTTTTGAGTTATTTTTAGTTACAATCAAGTGATGGTTTTGTAATTGTTATCTGATTTTTAACACACCACTTAAATAGGTTGGTGTTAACACAGATATAACTTAAGCAATTCTTAAATATTAGCTCTTAGGTTAGTTTCTCTTTTATTCATTATTAATCTAATCTGTAGAGAAACTTATCACTTAGCATCTTGAAAATTGAGATGTTTGTTCCTTTTTGATTGAGGTATACAGAAATGTAGAATTAGGAAAAAAAAACCCATAAAGAGGCTTTTTACATATGTATGGGATACGGAACTTTTCTTTTAGCACCACTCTTGAAAATGCTGGCCGAAGTTATCCCAGTACACAGCAGTTTATTATTTCATAAAATGTGTACCAAATAGATGAGAAGTGTGCATTAACAAGCCCCAGCTCCCAGGTTAGCTCAGGTATATTTTTAGGGTAGGAGATGATGGTAGTCATACTCACTTTCACTATTTTAAACTTGGAAGTGTCCTTAGGGATCCTATAACCCAACATTCTTGTTTTTTGTAAGAAGACTTACACAATATAGTTTCATAATATTATTGTTCCACAATATTAGGGACTTCTCCAAGGTCTCAGAGACAGTGTCAGAGCCAGGCTAGGAATCGGATCCCTGGATGCCTCTTTACCCATTCATTCATTAATTGATGTTAATTCCTTCTACCAGCAAATACATCTGGGTGTTATTTAGTTCAGGCATTCTTTTATAACTGAGGATATTACCATGAACAAAGTGAAAAAGGTCAGGTTAAGCACTCTAAAGAGCTACACCGAATCTGAAAGCCCATACCAGTTAGAAGGAATCCCCTTTCCACAGAAGCCACAAACGAATGGTTTTTCTGATAAATTATATACTCTTCAAAGGTCTGTTACCTTGCTATTACGTTGATATGGTACATAATTTGGAAGAATGAAAAATTCTCTGGCTAGAGCAATTAATTTCGGAACTCATTATTTTTGTTTAACAATCAGAGGCCTAGTGGATCATTTTTCCTTAAGATTTTTTAAAAAATGTGTTCATGAGAGACACAGAGAGGGAGAGGCAGAGACATAGGCAGACAGAGAAGCACACTCCCTGCGGGGAGCCCCACTGTGGGACTCAATCCCAGCACCCTGGGACCATGACCTGAGCCAAAGGCAGACAACCACAGAGCCACCCAGGCGCCTAGTGGATCATTTGTTGATGCTGTGAAGTATGGGATGAATTTGAAGATCATTTTTCTAAGTGGTAATTTAAAAAATGGGTGCTATTTTAATAGTAATTTTGTACTTGCTTGAAGAAGCCCTTAAGTTCTCGTTTTCCTCCTGGTCTTCTTGTTGCTATCTGTGTTCTTGTGTGCCAGCTTAGTTTGCTGTTACTGCAGAAGCATGTTTCTCCTTGCTGCATTGTGACAGTTGCTTGCACACATGTGCTATTTAGGAAGGCCTGGGGTTATCATCTCTAAACATCCCTGTTCTATGTAGGAAGCGTCCCGCGATCGCCTATAGAATGTTGCTCTCCTGCTTCATGCAGAGCAACCTAGGATGACCATTTCCGATCCCTTTCCTTTATCGCGCTGTGCAGTCTTGCCTGTCAGTCTGTCCCGCAGGGCTTGCTCGGTGGCGTTGGGGCTCAGGTTAGCCAGACACTGTCCGGCCTCAGATTGGGTGGCACCAGTGAGACAAAGGGTTAGGCTCCTCCCGGGGAGGACAGCGCCCAGGAGATCGCCGTGGCCCGTCTACAGAACTCTTAGTCTCCCTGAACTATTAAAAGAATGTAAAATTGCAGAGTTCACACTGGCACTTGCATAGCAGATGCTAGGACAAGTATCTGTGATTTACAGTAAAACCATTTGAAGAAATGGAAACGGTTAAGTAAAAATTCCATCGTCTTGGCTGATGCTCTGTTTGTCCCGCCTCTGTTTTATTTGTTTCTCCTCCGTCTTCAGCCAGTAATTGAATGAGTGAAGGAAAGTTAAGGCCACCGGTTTTCACCTGCGGACCGCCTTGCCTTCGCCTTTCCGCTGGTCTCTTGCTGTTCTCTCCTGCTGCTAACATTAATTACTTTGCAGATGGCTCTAATTGGCCCAGTTAGAGAACCTCCTCTGCGCAGCCCTCCCCGGCCCTCCAGACTTTGCTTCCGAGGAGCCAGGGTGCGCCTCCTGCATGCTTTCGGCTGCTGCACACCCGAGTCTGGCTTTCCCAGTCTGAGGTCCTGACCCCGACGTGCCCTTCTTTTCCCAGGTTACATCTCCGTGCTGAGCCCCGTGTCCTGCCAGGGCCCCGATCTGCCTTTTTCACAGCCCTGCCCCCCGGGACGGATGCCCTGGCCCAGCTGGACTTGGAGCTGCCCCCTGGATAGGCCTCCCTGGCCTGCGCCCGGTCCCCCTGGCTGTATCACCCGCTCTTTCCCGCCTATGGTTCCCTATTTTGTCACAAATCTGACCGTATTTTGTCACAAATCTGCCTAGGCCTTGCTTTCTTCTTGAAAAAATTCCTGATCGTCTTAGTTGGAATGAGTTTTCCTCTCTGGGGGCAGCCTGATGCTTTATTATTCATACCAGGCGACCTGTGGCCTTGCCTTGTTTTAGGTAGGAGATTATAAACACCTCGAGGGTATGGACTGTGTTTCTCCTTGGGTCCTCACCCACTCCCTCCAGCTTGAACAACCTCCAGGTGTTCAGGGAGCGGTGGGAGGACCGAGTTGAGGGGACAGAGAGACGATCCGGCCACTGCTCCCCACATGGTTGCTGAGGGTGTCGATGGTGTCTGTGATTCCCTTCCTTCCTGTCCCGAACCTGGTGGGTAAATAAACCCCTATTCCCCACCTTCTTTTAAAAAATATCATATGTGTTGTGGCTCATTTCAGAAGCTAATATATATTCATTGTAAAAACTTTAGGGATTAATGGGTGAGCCAAAGAAAGAAAAGAAAAACCAATGACGGTTCCACAGAAAACAATAGCTCACTGTTATGTTTGAGTGTGTATCTTTGCAGATTTTTTCCTTTCTGTATTGTAAACATACTTTAAAAAGGTTACCAAACATAATATTCTCTTGTTTGCTTTTTTCACTGAACAACGTTGTAAATATCTTTCCTATTGTCTGTAAAACCACGTATAAGTAAACCAGCTCATACCTACATTGTCTTCAGAGGATCAGGGTGTATATGTGTGAGTGCTCTTGTCTGGTTATTTCTTCAGGATACCTTTAAAAAGTAGCACTTAGGAGATTATAAAAATTTATGGATTTAAAGGGTGAGTATGTTTTTAGGACTTTGATAGCTGTTGCCAAATTGTCCCCAGCAAGGCGCACTAATACACATTCCCAACAGTAATGCGTGGAGTGCTCGTTTTTTCTAACTCTTGCCAGCTCTGGCTGTTAATACTCATTTTTACTTTCTAAACCGATGGGAAAAATTGGTCTCTTATGGTCGTTTTAATTTACAAGTCCTTTATTACTAGTGCAATTGTGCATTTGTATATAATTGAGGACCATTAGTATTTCTCGTTTTCTTTTTCCCCCCGTGAACGGCATTTTGCACATTCTGTTTCATTAATTGCCTGCCCACATCCTTTGCCCATTTTCTATTGAATTGTTTATCTGTTTTTACTTGGTTTTAATTTTGGCTCCTTATGTTAAGGGTTGCAGCCTTTGTTTTTCATATATTTTGCAGATTTCTCTTTTTTTTTTTAGCTTTTCTTGAAATGTTGTTTATGGTATTTTTTAACTCATGAAAGTCTGAACATTTTTATACAGTCTTATTTGTTGTGCTTTATAATTTCTGGATTTAATATTGTGCTTAAAAAGGCCTCTTCTTCCTAACACTCAACTGTATTTTTATAGCATATTTATAGCTTTATTTTCAAAAATATAAATCTGTAATGCAAATATTTTTAGTTTGGTATAAGACATAATTAGAGGTCTTTCCCCAAATATTAAGTCGCTTGTCCCATACATATTTATTCTTTAATCTCTCTTTCTTTTTTTTACCAATTTAAAATGCCATTATTTTTATATATAAAGTTTTTGATATGAACTTGAATTTCTTTCTGGGCTTTCTGTTCTCTCCTTTGAGCCATCTGTCTCATCAGGTCACTGCTGTGTAGCTTGGTTATTACAATAGTAATATAAATATAATACTAATATCCTATTGTAACTCTTTTAAGAAAAATGTTTAGGTAGTCATAAACATTTGGTCTTTAAGATGGACTTTGGAATAATTTTGTTGAGTTATAAAAATTTACTGGATCTTGCTTGGAAGTAACATTAAAGTTATAGAGTATATGTGCATCTATGCATCTGTACATACATGTTTATATATCTACATATATAACACATACATGGAATTCATTTCTGTTTTTGTCATTGTTCGTAGGAACTTTTCTCCTAGACCACTACTAGGTGGTTTTTGGTGATGCACATAAAAACGTATTTTGTTTTTGCATATTTATCTTGTAACCAGCTATCTTATTTAATGCTTACTATTTCTGATAGATTTTTCCATTGGTTTCCTTTTTATTCTCTTGACCATTTCATTCATACTTGGAAAGAATGGAACACTGTGTAAACATATGTGCAGTTTTTCTGATTAACTAAAAAATGGAAGAAGCAGGGAGTTCTCCTGGGACGTGGCAAGAATTGGTTTTGGAGGAGAGCTGCCTGACCTGCACAAGGTTCAGGAAGGCAAGGTGGATGATGGGTCCATACCCACTCTTTACGATTTCACTGTGTGTGATGCCAAGTTTAATAGCGGTAAAAAGAAATGTTGGGCAAGTCAGAAGAGAACCCGCATTGGCAATATTCAACACGCCGTAATATTCATTATTAGCTTTAAAGTTGTGCATCAGAGCATTTCAGTTATGTGCAATTGTGTTCAAGAGGTATGCTGTTTTTATTTGGACTCCATTTCCCCTATGTTTAAAAAATATATATATTTTAAAGGTTTTATTTATTTATTCACAAGAGACACAAAGAGAGAGAGGCAGAGACATAGGTAGAGGGAGGAGAAGCAGGCTCCATGCAGGGAGCCTGATGTGGGACTCAGTCCCGGGACTCCAGGATCATGTCCTGGGCTGAAGGCAGATGCTCAGCCGCTGAGCCACCCAGGTGTCCCTAAAAATCCTTTTTGTTTCATGATCTGTGGGGTAAAACCACATATGTGAGAATACCTGACACTCTGTTATGGAGGAATCCTGGAATTTCTGGCATATACTTGCAGAGATATTGGCAGCTGCAGTTCGGAATGGGTTCGCCACTTCGTGTGGTCAAGAAAGAAAAATTAAACATCTTTCATTTTTATTTAATTAAAGATGTCTATTGGTGCTACTTCCTCTGAAGGGAACTCTTAATTGGCTACTCTCCTTGGCTCATCAAGCCAACCTGGATGGTGGTCCTCAGCTTTCACATCTCTTCAAGTTCATTCCTCCTTTCTCTCCTCGCTCCTCCTTTGTCTATTTCCCTCCCTATTAACTTGCAGCCCTGCCTGGGTTCCCTGTTACATTAGGCTAGGGTGTTCTGAACTGGATTATGGTGCACAGGGCCATCACCTATGAGATGCAAGAGCGCCTCCGCATTAAAATTTTGGCCGCCACCTCTTATGTGATTTAGGAAATCATTAAATTCCTGTTGTGACCCTCAAAGAGGTTTACACCCCTCCATCCTGCTTCTGCTAGGAGTGTTCTCCACCTGCAGCTCTCCTTCTATGAAATATGCCCACATTCCCAGCCCTTGCCTAGCAGGCTGTCTTTGTTTGATTTAACACAAAGCTTCTTTTCAATCTGTAATTACTTTTACCCACTTAACATATCATTTCTACTCTTTTAAATTCCAACCTCTTCATGCCTACAATCCTTTAGCACAGCTTTAAAGTCTTATTGTATTGTTTACACTCAAAGGATTATATATTTTCTAGCTGAAACACTTTTTATAAAAATTATTTTAGGTGGGATGATTAATTTTTTCCTAAACCCTAAGAAAAGTGGCTGTTGAAAAATCATTTGACTTCTAAGCCTATTGTTTCCAAAAAAGGAAAGCAACATAAGGACAGAGGATAATTATAAGGGTACAAACTTATGCTTCTATGAATGTACTGAGTTTAAATTCTGTGTCTCTCTTCATTACAAGTTATAGTAATTATTTGATGAATTAAAAATATGTATGTGCATGAAAGGAAAAAAGAGAAGCTTCTAGTGTAAAAAGGGAACAGGCATGGTGCTTCATTGTACAGCGCTATTATGCTCAAAGCCCCATGAAGTTGTGAATCTCCATAGTGACCAGCGTTTGTTATTAAATGAATGAATGAGACCTGGTGGAGAGGGCAGCAGGGGACTTCTTGAGTGTATCTGTCAAGGGCCACTGGGCATGATCAGGGCTTCCAATATTGAGAAGCTAAACCCTGTCAAACAGAAGATTATCAGATGGGTGAATATACATTATGAAAGTGGAAATTAGTGGCAGTCTTGTTTTTCTAGACACAATTTAATTTTTAACTCTTTGTTTACATAAATGTTTGCTCTGTTCCCATCCCAATTTTGAACACATATGGAAATATCTTATGGGTTTTACTACTGAGGACTGAATTAAAATATTTGTGCTACCATTCATTTAAGAATGAAGACATCATGTGACGAGCATAGCTGGTCAAGACCTGACAAGTCCATAGTGAATGTGGATTTAGAGCTTTTTGGCTTCCACATCTCTGACTGCTGACTCCTCTCCCACTATCTCTCTGGATGTTTTGCACTTAGAGAGAGAACCTAAGGGGACTACCCAAGATTGTCCTAAAACAGTGGCCGTATAAACATAATCACAGAGGCCAAAAACAACTGGAGAAGGAGACATACTCACAGACTGCTTGCTTAGTAGCATCTCAGCTTTAGGGTATTTTTTCATTTCATGGACTAACCTGACCTTCCATATAGAACTTACGTATGTACCTTAAATTTGACTTTGAGGTGGGGTAACCATGTATCCTAGACCTTGGTTTGCATCTCTTGTCCTGTCTCTTATTAATGTGCCTCTTTTCACTGCCCAAAATGGCCTGATTTGGATGATAAATTATATGACCATCCAGATGGTAAGCTTTGGTGCTTGCTACTATTCTTGACTTTTCCCTAGCTTCGCTGGTGAAGGAATGCTCTGTTGGACTTTAAGTCCTGTTAGAAGAGCTCATTTTGTTCCCACAATTTTTTAATCAGAGGTATAAATTCTGAGGGCTCAACATATTAATTTCAGTGAATGTAGATTGCAGAACTGGACTTCTAGAGACTGGTAATTTGACTTTTTTTTTTTTTAATAAAGAAGTAAATGACTTTTGACTCATGTAGACCAGATGATTTCCTTGTGGTCTAGCCTTTGTCTTCCCTAGCATTTTTCCTCATAGCCCAAGGCCCTGACCTTTACTTTATCTCTTTCTGAACAATTCAATTTGCTCGATTAACCTTTCATGACAGCGTTATCCAAAAGAAAGCATATAATTCTTTCTTTAGATTAAGGGTTCAAGTTTTTTCCCAAAAAACCTAGGAGTCATCCACTCTTTTTGGTTAATAAGATTTTTAGGCACAAGGGATTCCTGGTAAGTAACTTATCGCCAGTGATTAAGCTCCTTGGTTTCTTCATAATGAGCCTCCCTAGAGTGAAAGTTATAAACCTTTGGAAGTTTTGACCACTTGGCTATTCATGTGCTTACTTTCATTAGACACATAAATCTCAAACTTAAGGACTCCAACAAATATATTTACATAGGAAAAATTTCCCCAAGGCATATTTCTCTCTTTGTGTGAATTTCCAATGCTTAGATATTGTAGCAGTTTTCTTTGTATATTGCTGTATTTGCTGATGATTCTGAAATTCTTTGAACATTAAATTTCTAAATTTTTCTTTGTGATAAATCTTGGCATTAGTATAGTTGAAACCATGTTTCTGTAACAAAGATAAAATCTGAGATTTAACACTATAAAATTTTATCTTTTATTTTTATTTATTTTTTAAAGATTTTATTTATTTATTCATGAGAGAGACAGAGAGAGAGAGAGAAAGAGAGAGGCAGAGACACAGGCAGAGGGAGAAGCAGGCTCCATGCAGGGAGTCCGATGTGGGACTCAATCCTGGGACTCCAGGATCACGCCCTGGGCTGAAGGCAGGCGCTAAACCAATGAGCCACCCAGGGATCCCCTATCTCTTACCTATATTATGGTCCAATACAAGTTGGGTGGCTTTCCTCAGAAGCTCTTCTCCAGATCATGATGTAGGAACTAGGTTGCATCTATCTTGTAGCCATGTCATCTGGGGCACGTGGCTTCCAGAGTTGCCATGGAAGAGAGAACTCGGAGAATCATGCATGGAGTGTAATGGCCCACACTAGAAGGGTGAACATTACTACCCTCTGTATCTTATGAGCCATAATTCAATCTCTTGGCCTTAACCTCACTGCTGGGAGAAGCATTGAAGCATAGGTTTACTGTGCTAGGAAGCGAAAAATGAAATGAGATATAGTGGCTACATCGCATCATTTCTACCACAGCTCCTTTCATTGGTTTGATTCTTGGCTCACTTGTCATGTTTTAATAGTCTTGCCATTCTCCTGCTCTTAGACTTCAGCTTCTTCAAGGTGCTTAGCCTGGCCCTTCATATTTGAGTAAAATCGCATTCAGCCTGACTCTAGAATTCATGTTCTTCTCAATACCACAGTGGTATAGATTCACCATTAAAGTGCAGAGTGAGGAAGTTCAAGAGAATTTCCTTACTCTGGTTCTTCCACTCTTTCCCACCTTGCTTTGAACTTGCATCCTACAGTTATCCCTTTACTTCCAAGGATCACCCCTCTTTCACCAGATAACTGGCATGAGAGGCATTGTGGTAGCCATGTCATAGCTTTTCTGTAACTTTAAGAATTAGAAAAAGCATGTTTATTTCAGAATTTAGGGCATTCCCCAGCTACCTTTTATCAATTCTCACAAGAGATTAAGTACCAATTGGCTGATCAACAAAGCAACTTGACCATTTATGCTTGGGACCACACTTGCCAGATAGGGCAGCATTGGCATGTCAGAACATTCCGTTTCCAGCAGGAAATTCTACTGGGGCAACTAGTAGAAGCAGAAGTGGGGGGAAGGCTTGAAGAGCATCTGCAAGCAGAGACTGCCAGACAGCTCCTTCTTAGGCAAACGGAGATGGAGATTACCTGCTTCTTCCCCACTGGGTGGGGCCAGAGACACACCACCACATAATTAACTATTCATTTCTTCTTTCCAGTGTTACTTGTTCATCACTGAAAGATCTGACTTCAAATGACTTTAAGAACATTATAATTAATTAGTTTACATTTTGTTGTTAATTCACTTTCAGGGAGATTACAAATGTTTGCTCACTTGGCCAGTATTGATTAAGGGCCTACTATGCGTTAGGGATTATGCCACGTATTGGGATGTTGTGGTGAGCAACAGAAACAGTGTTAAGGGAGAGAGTGCCATGGTCAGACTGGAGGAAAGGATGGAGCAAATGGTGAGGTGGTGCTTTTTATAGGAGGTGGAGGGTGGAATGGTGTGATGACAGGAGCATACAGTGTTATGTCCAGCTCACTGTCTGTCACAGACTCCTGTAAAAGTCACTGTTTTTCTTCTTTAAGACTCCCAAATGCAGGAAATGTTAGAAATAGTCATGTCCATGGTCGGGGGGAGAGGGAGGGAAAGCCCTTTAAAAGGGGTAAATAAGATAATTAAAGTGACCTTTATCAGATTTGACAATTAGTAGTTAGAATGCTATTATATGCCCTTGTCATCACAAGCAAATAAATTTGTTTTTAACTCTTAGACATGCTCCAGTAATCCCGTGGTTGAGAATTTTGAAAATAATGAATTACCTGTAGAGAAAGGTAATTAGAAGATAGCTAGTGAAACATCTCTCTGCCTTGGTGTTGTAGAAGCATTCCTCAGAGAAATGTTACCATCAACAGCCCTGTTTATGTATATTCACAGTGCTAATAGCTGACTTAATTAACTAGAAATGAAAGAAGTTTCTGCACCCTGTCAGATATTTCCAAGTACATAGAGTTAAGAATGGTCATTACTTTAACTATTACTTAGCTTGTTAAAAGGGAACGAATAGACGTACCATAATTTGTTTTCAAATGTAGAACATCAGTAGATACACATTTGATTAATAATTTCAATAGAAGTTGTCTAAGGCGCCAGCATCTGCCTTATTTCTGTGTTGTAAAGGCACACATGGGTCTCTCCCTCCACGGACTGGCTCTGAGCTGCCTCCAGCTTTCCTCACCCTGGCATGTTAGCCCTGGGTCAGATGCAGCTCTCAAAATGATGCAAAATCATTTGAAGTATATATTTCTTTTAAATAAGTAGTGTCAAAATTTCCTAATAAGAAAACCTACACTTAGGCAGAACTAGAGAAAATAGAATGTCAGAGTAGGAAGGGACCTGAGGAATCATCTGCTCCAGCCCTTTTGCAGAAGAGGAAGTGGAGGCCTAAATTTAGGGCATGCATCTGGCTCATACATAGTAGAACCTACTTTTTGTCCTCCACTTACCCTTAGGATGAAATGAGTTAACCTCTTTCTGGTCCCTAGCACAGTGCCTAGGATCTAGTGAGTGTTCAGCACATGTGACCTATTGTTTGTCATCAATATTTCTAGTGGCAGAGCCCAAAGAGGAACCCAGATGTCCTAATAGTGGCTCTCTCTGAGGCTTGTATTTTGTATTCCCTACATTGTATATGGAGAAGAGTGTTTGTGGAGAAGTTGAATTAAAATAAAAACATTGGGAATGCTTGAGTGGCTCAGTGGTTGAGCCTCTGCCTTCAGCTCAGGGCATGATCCCAGAGTCCCCAGATCGAGTCCTGCATCAGGCTCCCCACAAGGAGTCTGCTTCTCCCTCTGCCTATGTCTCTCCCTCTCTGTGTGTCTCTCATGAATAAATAAAATCTTTAAAAAAAAAAATAGTGGCAGCCTCATTGCTCATTGCTGAGCACGGACTTGGTGCTGAGTTCTGGGCTAAGCATTGTGTGTATCTAACCTCCAAAATCCCATGAGATTCATACTCTCTATTGCCTTCGTTTGACTCAAGTAAAGTCTGAGTTGGGTAACTGGCCTGTGGTCACAGCAGTAATAAAGCACTGGGCTAGGCTTACGGCCTACTTTGTCTGATTCAAAGTCTTTACTGTTGACTGTTATTTTATTCCAGGGGTTGGCCAACTATGGCCCACGGGCCAAATCAAGCACACTTATTTTTGTACAGTCCTCAAGCTAAACATGTTTTTTACATTTTTAAGTGGTTGAAAAAAATTAAAGAAGAAAGAATTTCATGACATGTGAAGATTCATGAAATTCAAATTTCAGAGTCCATGAATGAAGTCTTACTGGAACATAGCTACACTCATTTGTTTATATTGCCTGTGTCTGGTTTTGTGCTACCTCAGTAGAGCTGAGTAGTCATGACAGAGACCACATGCCTTGAAAAGCCTAAGATATTTACTATCTGGCCTTTACTCTATACTTCTCAGTGATTATATATTGAGATTCCAGTTATTTAGAGCATAATTATGGGCTTTTTGTAGGGTCTGTCTCCTCCTGTTACCTGCCTTTTCTCTTTGTTCCATGTTAATTAACCTATCACTCAAATGATGCTTAGTGTCTAAATTTTTATCTTTACTTAATTCTGCTCTGTTATACAATTTATCCTTCCAAAGGACCCATTCTGACAGCATGTTCTGATTGTTTCACTCCACTCTTCTTAAGGCATCATTTCTACTCTGATTCTTGAGCACAGTTTATCACTTATGCCCCCATGTTTTTAAATAGCTGATCCCTCCTATATAAACTCAGTATGAACTGAGTTCACCCTTATAGTATCTATATGTTATCTTTTTAAGAGGGTGAGAAATGATTTGTTGCTGGATGCCATTCAAAGTTTTTGATGAGAACATGTTCATAACCATGGACTGTGTTTCTTTGTGGTCTACCGGCCTTCTGCAGCAGCCATCTACTGAGCTGATTATCTTTAAACCTCTAAGTGTCTTAGATGCAGAAATCACTCTATTTTCTTTTCCTTGTAGTGGTTTGCTGTCTTCTGATTATGTGGAGATCCATTACGAAAATGGGAAGCCACAGCACTCTAAGGTACAGTTAAGAACATTTGGAAATCCTGTAGCATAAACATACGTGCTCATAGAACTATTCATTGCATGCTGCATTGTTTTGAAGTTTCTCAATAAGATTATCTGTTCTCTTATACAACAGTGCTATTTTTAAATTTGAAATAAGTTTAGAAGAAACTTACTAAAACATACAAATGTTTGAGATAACATTAGAGATTTTGTATATTCGGACCAATAAAGAAATGTTTATTGTTTTGGTTTTAGATATAGCATCTTCTGTAAATGAATGGTATAAAGAGCTATCCAGTTCCATAGCAATACTTTCAAGTAGTAGATCACCAGCTTGTGGTCACAGTGTGTGACCAGACTAAAATGGCTGTTTTGTCCAAGTGACTTTGGTGCCTGAGAGGGGCAGAGGAGAGGTGGGGGAAGGGAGATTCAGGGAACAGTATCCTTCTTAATCTTCCTAAGAGTTCTGGGAGATGGGTATTATTATTATTTCTGTTATGCAAAGGAAGGAAGAAATTGAGGCAGAGAGAGGGCAAATAAACATACGCAAGGCCATCATACATCGTAATAGGTAATTGGGTACTCAGTCTCATTTAGTTGGAGATGAACTATTCTCTTAACAGAGTGTCAATAAGGAGAAAGTGGGTTTAGATGAAAATGAGATTATTTGTATGTAAGGAAGCCAGTGATCTCCACCAGTTGGGATGAAAATCCTTGGAATGGCTGCATTCAGATACTCTGGTATGTAGGAAACCCACAGAGTGCCACTGAGCCTAAGCAGTGTCCACGGAGCAGATACCATGGGCATAGGAGAGGAAACAGGGAAGCACAACACAATGGGAAACATTGGGCTCTTTTTTCTATAACAATTTTATTTATTTATTCACAAGAGACACAGAAAGAGAGGCAGAGACAGAGGCAGAGGGAGAAGCAGGCTCCTTGTGGGGAGCCTGATGTGGAGCTCGATCCCAGGACCCCGAGATCACGACCTGAGCCAAGGCAGACACTCAACCACTGAGCCACCCAGGCATCTCTGGATTTTTTTTTTTTCCTACATCGCTAATGAGTATTGGCACAGAAGTGGGCCTTTTATAGGTGGGCTTGCTGGGTTGTGTAGCACAAAGAACATGTTTTTTTCAGTGCGATAGCTTCTCGCCAGGTATTTATGGGTGGCCTTAATTGTAAATACCGCCTGGGGGGTATGGAGTTTCCCAGGAATTATAACTGTCCAATTAACTGTGGGCACATCTGTAATTCACTGGGTGTTTTAAACCTTTGAATTTTGTGCCACAGATTAAGAACTCCCTGTTATTATCCTTACTATCCTGTCAGTTCTTGCCTTAGGCTGCATCAGGGGGGTTGTTGAATCTCTTGAAAAGTTGATGCTGTGGAAGGCGAGCAGAAATGCTAAATCAAGCACGGGAACAGTGCTTTCTGGCATTCATACAAACCAAAGCTTCCGTCAGCTATGCCAGTGCCCCGAGCGCTGCGGATGCTGAATCATGAGTCTGGAGTAGAGGAGACAGCATGGGAACTTTATAGACTCAGCAAAGAAGCCACCTTTGCAGGCCACAGTAACCGGAGTCAAACTTCTCACTAACAAGTTCAGTCAGTTTTTCTTTCTTTCTTTCTTTCTTTCTTTCTTTCTTTTCTTTTCTTTTCTTTTCTTTTCTTTTCTTTTCTTTTCTTTTCTTTTCTTTTCTTTTCTTTCTCTTTTTTTTTTTTTAAGAAGCAGAAGAACTAATTGGCCTCCAGAGGTCATTTGAGGTCCCAAAAGGAGGCCTGATTAATCAGACATATCAGAGCTCGTATCAGTTGCAACTAGAATTTAAAACAAAGGGTATTTCAACTCTGGCAAAGCAAGTGTTTGTTGCAGTTTGTTTTTATGTTCCTTACTATTCTCTTATGTTCCTTACTATCCTCCCATTTTCCAAATAGATCATCTACCCAGACTTACTTGCATCATATGTGATGAATTAATGGTTAACAGTCTGTTTTTTTATGTGTCTGTATTTGTATATACACCCCCTAAAACCAAGATCACATGGTGCACACGAACTTGAAGCAGCATTTTTTAACCTAATAACATTATGAACATTTTAGCATGTATTAAATAAGCCTCTAAATTTTTATTTCTAAAAATGCATAATATTCTTTATTTTTTATTTTTTACTTATTTATGTTTTAAAGATTTTTACTTATTTATTCATTAGAGACACAGGACAGAGGCAGAGACACAGGCAGAGGGAGGAGAAGTAGGCTCCCTGTGGGGAGCCCGATGTGGGACTTGATCCCAGGACCCCAGCATCACAACCTGAGTGGAAGACAGACACTCAACCACTGAGCTACCCAGGTGCCCCTCTTACAATTTATTTTAAAATCCCATAGCAATAGAAATTTAGATTGCTTTCAGTCTTTTACTATACAAATAATAGTAAGGAAAGGGCTGATACATTTTTTAAAGATTTTATTTATTTATTTATTTATTTATTTATTTATTTATTTATTTATGAGAGAGAGAGAGAGAGAGAGGAGAGAGTACAGAGGGAGAAGCAGAAAGAGACTATGTGGAGCTGATGTGGGACTCGATCTTACGACCCTGAGATCATGAGCTGAGCTGAAACCAAGAGTAGGACTCCAACCACCTGAGCCACCTGGGTGCGCCTCCTGAAACACTTTGAACACACCTTTAATAATTGCTTAAGGATTAATTCTGAGAATGGGATTTTCTAGGTCAAAGCCTTTTCCTTAAAGGCTTTTGGTTCCTACTGATAGTTTTCCTTTCTGAAAGTTTGTTTAGATCCACATTCCCTCTACCATTACATACATATTTTTTAAAACTTTTTTTTTAACTTCACACTGCTTTCCACGTTAGGAAAATCTTTGTACAGAGTACCAGTGAAGGAAATTAACATGTAAGGATGGTGAGATTAATTAAACTTATTTCACCTAGTGTGCAACTTTTCTTCCAAAGATTTCATACTGTTTAGACAAAAGTGCATGCACACACACTCTGTTATTCACTAGAGATTAAAAGGATTACTCCTAGCCTATTTTGCTTTGACCTTAAGTATAAGTATGGACATTTAAAATATCCTGCAAATGAGTTCAATCAGAATGATGAATCCACACTTTGAAGAAGCTTGTCTAGGTTTTCCCACCTCACCACCACCTAACCCTTCCCTAGCTAGTTCCCACTTCTTAACCAATAGAGGACAATGTCTTAGGTTTTTATTTTTATTGGATGAAAGTGGGTTAAAAAGACATTTTTTTTTTCCGGAGAGCCTGGGTAGGTCACTTGGTTGCGCTTCTGCCTTCGGCTCTGGTCATGATTCCAGGGTCCTGGGATGGAGCCCCGTGCCCTGCTCAACGGGGAGCCTGCTTCTCTCCCTCTCTCTCTCTGCCCCTCCCCCTGCTTGTGCTCGCTCTGCCAAATAAAATCTTTTTTTTTTTTTTTTTTTAAGGACTTTTTTCCTTGTGAAGCAAAGATAGGAACTGGAGAGGTCAACAATTTAGTAATCAATATAAAATAGGTACCAGGCATCAGTCAATGAATATGGAAGAATTTTGCTCTGCATTCGACAGAACAATCACTTTGGTTAGAGTTCCTAACCACACAGTGCTTTGCACACAGTATATGATAAAACAAATTCGATTTGTTGATCAACTTTGTTGATGAAACTATTAAAACTGAGTTAATTTTTAGTATTCTTGTAAAAGAATTATGTATAGTTATGATAGTATAAGAGTACTTTTCAACTGTAACATAGTTCTATTAAGTCCCTTTTAGGTGAAGCAATACCTTTGAGTGCTTACTAATACCTTGGTTTCAATTCTGCCTGTGAAAAGAAGTATCAACTTGACAGCAGCTGAGAGGGAACAGATAGATGCTGTGCTCCCATCTCCACTTCCCTTTATTACTCTTTATCATTATTGGGTGGGGAATATGTCCTTTCCTAGCTCTGTTTTCTCACCCCGGCCTCTTCCTCTTGCCTTGCTCACTCCTGCTCTGGGAAGGAAGAGCCACTTAACTGATGGGAAGGAGATGAGTATGTCAGCATAGTTCTTAATCCCTTCTTTTGTGGGTCTCACCTCCCTGCAGGAAGAGGTGCAATCTCTATCCTCTTTCACACTCTCAGTTGCACAGTAGCAGCCGTGTGTGTGTGTGTGTGTGTGTGTGTGTGTGTGTGTTGGTGGAGGGGGGGTTGTTCCATGTTGTCTATCCCTGGGTGGGTAAATGTAGCCAACTCAGGGCTGCAGCATTAGCAGGCCCACTGGATTCTCAGCTAATCCTCTCCTCCCGCATACCACTGTCAGAAATGGAGGTACCCCTTGGATCTGTTTTGGTCCTGGATCACTTGTATGGATACCACTCCACACACTCCAAGATACCTATAATCTGAATGCTGGACAGTAGTAAGTGCTGGGGAAGATGTGGAGAACTAGAACCCTCACATACTTCTGGTAGGAATGTGAAATGGTGGTGCTGCTTTGGAAAACAGGTTGGCAATTCCTCAAAAAGTTAAGCATAGAGTTACCTTAGGGCCCAGGTGTTCCCTCCTGGGTAGATATCTAAGTGAACTAAAAACATATGTTTAAGCAAAAACTTGTACGTAGATGTTCACAGCAACATTATTCGTAATTATTCAAAAAGTGGAAACAACCCAAATGGCCATCAGTCGATGAATAAATAAGCTGTGCTACATCCACACAAGCGAATATTAATCAGTCTTAACAAGTAAGGAAGTACTAATGCATGGTACAACATGGATGAATCTTGTAAACATTATGCTAAGTCAAAGAAGTCAGCCACAAAGGACCATATATTGTATGATTCCATTTTAAAAAAATGTCCAGAATGGGCAAATCCATAAAGACCAAAAGTAGGGTATGGTTGCCAGGGGCTGGGGGTAAGGAGGAGTGGGAAATGACTGCTCATGGGTGCAGGGTTTCCTGTTGAGGTGATGGACGTATTCTGGAATTAGTGGTGATGGTACAGGACAACTCTGTGCGTGTACTAAAAACCACCGAATTACACCCTTTACAAGGGTGAATTTTATGGCTTGTCGCTTATATCTTAAAGTAAAAAGAGACCCTCAGGTGGGGAATGGGGGTTTATTTACCCACTTTCTCAACAAACGTGAATCCTTTGCACCTCTCCGACTGATCTTGTCACTCAGGCTCATGAATAAGTCATTTGTATTCATTAAACAGATACTGATTCAGCTTCTTGTGATCTAGTCCCTGTTCCAGGTACTGGCTGTATATCAGTGAACCAAGCAGATAAAAATCCCTGCCTTGGTTCTTTGCTTTATCACTATAATCACATCATCCTCCTGGAAGTTTTTGTACTTTTTTTTTATTATTATTATTCGAGTCATCACCACAGCTCAGTTCAAGCTCACTTCTTCCGTGAAGTGTTCTTGGCAGGGATTTGCTGTTGGAGGAAATGGCCTCTGTGGGCATAGCTCCTGGCTGGGAAATGGAAAAAAAATCATGAGAGCAGACAACACTGGTTCGTCACAAAGCTATTTTAAGTTTGAATAGGATAATTTTGTATGAACTATTAAAAATTTATGTAGCATTGGTACAGCTAAACTGTTCTAATACTTGAACATTTTTCTCCTATTGAGTTTAATGAAGATAAATAATTAAATGGTATTGGGGTCTCAAGTTCCCTGAATCTCTGAAATATTTTTTTCATTTCTTTATGCTGCAGTATTCAAATTCAAGTCTATGTGCCCGGTTAAAGATATCTTTTTCTCTTTTGCTGCCAGCCCACTGATGTGTTAAATAGATTAATAGACCCTGATGATTGAAAAGTGTGAATTTAAGGATATGTGTGTAGAATAATCACTTGCACATTATGTCCTATTTTATTATTATATTCAGAAGCTGGATATTTTATATTTTTATATTAAAAATATACATGTTTGTGAGCTTAGGCCCATGTAGTTTCTTTCCAAATGTTTATCCAGATGTTTAGGGGTTTATGAGAGTTTATCCTTTAAAAAGATTTATTTATTTATTTGAGAGAGAGAGAGAGAGCAGGGGCAGAGAGAGAGAGAATTTCAGGCAGACTCCCGGCCGAGTGTGGAGCCTGACTCAAGGATCCATCTCCCGACCCTGAGGTCACTATCCTGAGATCACGACCTGAGTGGAAACTGCCCACTGCGTCACCCAGCACCCCTAGAGTTTATGGGGGTCTCTTTATGATGAAGATAATAAGAACTGGCTGATTGAACTTTATTGAGGAGTAGATGAAATCATTAAACAGAGACACTAAGGTGGGGCAGTTTTAAAATAAATTAAATAGAAACAATAGGTTCTATTTTCCAATAGGTTGTATTTAAAGTGAGTAGAAAGAATCAGACTATTTCTGTCATTTGATTGATAATACCAGGGAACCACCTAGGTTTTCCTCTTTAGGTGGTTAGCATTGGACTCACAGAGCTGTTTTCTGGTGAGGAAGTGTTTTCAAAGATGCACATTCAGTCAGTGTCCCATTATTAGCAGGTGTGGCCTGGTGGTTCTGAGTGGCCTTCTGAGCTTGGCAACCTTGTGGAGCAAAGTTGCCATTATTTGAGCATTATCTGGCTTGTGGAGTGTTCAGATGTGTGGAAGTGGTAGGTTGGGGAGCATACTTACTAGGATTTTTAAGTCCCTTTGACTAGCCAATAACTTCTACTTATCAGAAGTTCTATTTTAAAAAATTTAAATAACTCACTGACAGTTTTGAAACGAAAAGTGCTGATGCCTGTGTGGACACACATAGACTTGTGTCATGCACTGGATGAGTCCATTGTGTTCTCCTGCCTGCTACTTGCCTAGTCACAGATCTGTGATGAGCTCGTAGGTATTGTCTCGAAGAGGCTGGCCAGTGCTCTAGAACTGTCCAAGTCCTTCCCAACTGGAGAAACACTAACTGGGAAGCCTGAAAACGTGTCATTCAGTTTGGATTTTGCTTTCTTTAATAGGGCCCTTTAGCACTTTGTCACTGTCACCCAATCTCTACATGGAGATAGTAGTTACTATGAGACGGTGAGTGAGTGCTCAAGATGGTTAGATCCTTGGGTGGAAGGCAACCCCAGAGCTGACTCTCCAACATCACCACTCATGAAGCCTTCTGGGAGTGGCCCCTCTCCCTTGGCCCCCTCCCATTATCCCTGTTACCCAAGAGGGAATGCCTCTTTTCAACTATGATTTATTTAATATGAAATACTTTGAAAGGTTACTTTGCAATGGTATTTATATAATATTGCATACATCTGGAGAGTTACCAGATAGTATTTTTATGCTAATGCTTTCTTAAAAACTTGTCATAATTTTAGTAATAAGAAACTCAGAAAATCCTTTAATACTACCAGATACTAATATTAAATTAGAGCCTGCTGAATTGCTCATAGTGCTTAATATAACTACACAATCTAGATATCCCAGCTTCCTTATGATAATAAATGTCAGGGATTGCATGTTACCTTGAGTCTTATTTACGGTTTAGAGAATATGGTGATTTACCTTCAAATATACAGAGAACTGAAACAATTCCTTCAGATAATATCCTACCTTAATTAAAACAACTAACAATGACTTTTACATGGAGAGACCATCAATCTTCAGTTTCTAATGTGAATTAAAAGAAAATCTAAGAAAGGAGATGGAGATATTTTCTAGCAAAAAGAATATTTTTAGGAAAATCTGGAAAACATAGCTTTTCTTAGAAAGGTCAAGGAAATATGACAGTGTTTGCTATGCACTTCTAATAATCACCTGACTTAAGAGAGCCTCTTGGTGTGATACAAAGTGCTAAGTAACCAGTTTGATGGAATTTGCAGTTACCTATGGTTGTTTTTAGAATCATGTGAAGAGTGAAATTTAACTGCAGAATATTGACCTGGATTCACAAATTGCTGAGATGCATGATACCATTTGTCCTTATAAGGTCCAGTGTTGAATATGCAAATAAAACTTGTCATATTGCATACAAGTCAGTATTTATGTTAAAGGTTGCCTTTTGAGAACCAAACCCCATACAAAAGCAAACTTTTACAAAATATTAACAATTTGATTATAATACCAAATTGAGACAACCAGCATTGGAAATGTGTATTATAGTTTCTAAGGGGAAGCAAACTGAGTTGGTTGAGGAGTGGTCATTTGATATTTGGATAGACTCTTCTGTCACTGTAAATAATCTCTTAGGCTATTGCAATACAGTGTAATGAACACTGATCAAAATGACTGTAAATCATCAATGAAAAGTATGTTCAATATATTATATTTAAGAAAACAAATAGGATGCTCTGGTTCAACAGTGTGGATTCAGTGCTTATATTTATCTCTATTCCCTCCCAACAACCTAGTCAAATACCAGTTAAAGAATAAAAAACGATATAAACCTACAAGGACAAAGGCAAGAGAAGAAAAGACTGCAGACAAGAGGTATCTGTAAACTTTTAGGAGATAGAAAGCAAATGGAAGAGGGGTAACTGTCAGGTTTGAGTTTTTCCTGTTCTGTTAAGTTCCATTAGGGGAAAACCAAGAAGCAAGCCAATTGAAGATCCAGGAATTGAAAGCACATGAAAACAGAGAGGCTGGTTGAAAGTCTACAAGAGGGTACTTAAATCCCTGATGTACTCCATACCCCATATAACCAGGCAGCCGTCCCTTCTCTGCTTTGATAGAAGAGTTCTGTTTATAGAGAAAAATGGAAAGGAGTGAATTATCAGAGAAATAATAAAAGTTTCCTAGAACTGAAGTGCATGCATTTTCTTGATTAAAAGGTTTGACCAAGTGTTTAGCACAGTGAATAAGCAAGGCACGTCTTGAGATTTCATGAAAATGGAGATGAATAAAACTCTCTAAAGTTTTCTTGAAAGGGGAAAATTATATTTTATAAAAATTATCAAGGGGTGCCTGGGTGGCTCAGTCAGTTAAGCATCTGCCTTCAGCTCATGTCATGATCCTAGGGTCATGGGATCGAGTCCCGCACTGGGATCCTAGTTCTGTGGGAAGTCTGCTTCTCCCTCTCCCTCTGCCTGCAATTCCTCCTTTTTTTTTTTTTTTAAATTTTTATTTATTTATGATAGTCACAGAGAGAGAGAGAGAGAGAGAGAGGCAGAGACACAGGCAGAGGGAGAAGCAGGCTCCATGCACCAGGAGCCCGACGTGGGATTCGATCCAGGGTCTCCAGGATTGCGCCCTGGGCCAAAGGCAAGCGCCAAACTGCTGCGCCACCCAGGGATCTCTTTTTTTTTTTTTTTTTTTCATTCCTCCTGCTTGTGCCTTTCTCTTTGTCAAATCAATCAATCAATCAGTCTTTAAAATATTATCTGACATTAAATAGCATCCAATTCTCAGCAGCAACATTAGAAGCTGTGCACAATGTTGTTGAAATGCTGAGAGAAAATAATTTCCAATCTAGAATTCTCTACCGACCCAAATGGTTGATCAAGTTTGAAGACAGAAAAAGAAAGTTTTATATGTGCAGGTTCTCACCAATTTTATCTTCCATGATCACTTTTTCAAGATAGCACCAGAAGATGTGTACCTTCAAAAAGGGGGAGAGTGAAATCATGAATGGAGAAGACATGGGGTCTAGGATTCTGCATAGAAGGAAGCAGAAGAGTTCCCAGGATAGCCCTAAACAGAACTCCTGGTTGGTGGCTCTATGTCAGGCCTAGTGGGAGGCTGAAGGGGGACAAGAGGGCTGTCTCCAGGAGTAAAATGGATGTGATAAATTACCTGTTATGTTTAACTAGGATGTAGAGTATAAATATTCCACTCAGAAATACATAGATAACAACAGAAGAAATAGATAAAAGTTAAACACAATAGCCATGGAGATAGGGAGAGAGGGAAAAGGTAACTGCTGTGTTCTTTCTAAAGATTTATTTATTTGAGAGAGAGAGAGAGAAAGAAGGCACATGTGTGTGTGGGCAGGGGGAGGGGTAGAAGGAGACGGAGAGAATCCTCAAGCAGACTCCCTGCTGAGCATGGAGCCCATGGCAAGGCTCGATCTCATGACCCTGAGATCATAACCTGAGCAACAATCAGGAGTTGGGCGCTCAATGAATTGGGCCACCCAGGCACCCCTGTGTTTTTACAATAGGCCTTGTAATTACTACTTGACTCTGAAAATTAAGTTCATGTAATACTTCTAAGAAAATTTTAAACTAATTTTAAAAGGTAGGAAAGCAAACAATACGATTTTATGTAGTTTTCTGTCAAATGCAATTATTAACAGCACCTTTGGGGTCTCTCCTCAATGAGAGAGTAGGCCTTATTCCATAGTCATATCTGGTAAGTATCTACTCCTTTGCATGTTTAAGAAAGGTATGTAAGTTGTACCAGTTGTGTTGGTGTTGTATTCCTGTTAATAGCTTTTTCTCCTTCATTAAATGTAATAATATGACGTCATTATAGAAAAGCTGAAAAATTGCCTAGTGCCCTTTGGGATTTCATGTCAACCAGGAGGACTTTGTGGGACCATCTCTGCAATCCTTTTTGGCTTATGGAAGCATCTGTAAGAGTGAATGATAACACAGGAAGCATGGCTAATCAGTGAAACCTTCCTCTGTGTTGTAGGGTGGAGAGCACTGTTACTACCACGGAAGCATCCGAGGTGTCAAGGACTCCAGGGCAGCTCTGTCGACCTGCAATGGACTTCAGTACGTGCGAGTCATAGTGCTTGCTTTCATTCATTCACTGTTTCTGTCTTTTCACAGATGCTTGTTGTAGTGACTCTTCCGTGCCAGTCACACGTTAAGAACTGGATACGGAGTGATGAACAAGGAGGGCATAGTCTCTGTTCTCTTAACAGAGTTTGCAAGAGATTCAGGGATTAAACAAGTGATTACATAGATTAATCTTTAATTGCCATTCTGGTAGGAACTGTGAAGGGGAGGGTAAGGGACTTATGGGGTGACCAAACCTAGTCTAGGAAGGTTTCCCAGAGGTATATGTCAGAGGACATAGCAGGCAGGTGCTGTTGGCCAGGTGAGGATGGGAGGCCAGAGAGAGGAGTTCATACATCGACTTGAAGGCAGGCTCTAGAAAAATTTCTCTAAGCACCTTTTGGACCCAAATAGTAATACTTGATGTAAAGGTGTAGCTGTGGGCCTGTGATGAAAAAGGATCTTGAAAATCTTATCTTCCCATATCTCTCAAAATGATATGCAACATAGAGTCATACTGCTTAATGGAAATTCACAATTTGCAGCCATAAATATGCTTCTGTTCACCTCTTCAGAATCAGATGGTTTTAGATTACTCTATTGCACGAAGCACCTGCTTTTTCCTAGATGATACCAGATTTGCATAAGAAAAAAAATGTACTAGATGTACATTGTCTTGGAATTATATTGTGACATACTGGAACTGTATGAATAGCCCTGTACCAGATTAATCCTCTAATCTTTCCATTTTGTTTCAAAAATGTATTATAACATTTCTAACTTATATGCTTGTGGTATATACACTTTTAACACCTTTGGTAGCCTGTCTGCTGTCTAGTAGAGTTCTGAGACCACAGATAGGTGTATGAATTAGATTTGGGGCAGCATAAAGTTGTTTGTTCAGATATACTCTTCATTTTTAAAGATGCACTGTGAAGCTCATTTGCTGTTTTTGTTAATTTTCTCCTCGTGTGGTTTCTTGTCTTGTAGTGGTATGTTTGAAGATAATACCTTTGTATATATGATAGAACCACTGGAGCTGATTCACGATGAAGTAAGTCTGTGATCTCAGTTTCCTGATGGGGTTATATTCTTTTAGCATCTTTGCCTTTGAGCCATAAAGAACAGAATGTGAATGTCAATGTACGTTGATAGGTAGTACCTTATTTCAAACATAGAATGACACCATGAATTTTGAAGTTTAAATCACACGTCCCAGGTGTGTTGAGAAGCTGGTGCTGGTGTTTTGAATTTAGAAATATGCAGATTATGACCTGCTGAATTAGGGAACACAGGCCACCTACATGGGCTCAGCAGGTGGCTCCGAGCTCCCACTCTGGGGAGATGAAACTCATGGTTGTTTTGAGTAGAGGTGCAGTTTCAATACACTCACCCAGGGCAAGTAAAGTCACGGGATTTATTACATACAGATCCCAGTATCTGGGAGGGGAGCAGTAAGCCAGAGGAAGAGCGGTCCTCCACCCCAGGTCATGAGAGAGCAGGAGATAGCAGGTACCAGGCACCTATTGCTTGAAAGGTGGTTGGAATGCAAGTCCTTGACTTTAGCACGCTTAATTCTAAGTGGTTATTTTAAAAGGTGCCCTGGGAAAATTGAAGTGGGAACTTAGCATGGGAATTCTAAACTCAAGTTCTTATGGAAATGTCCAGACTCTGGGTGTGAGCAAGGTTATCAGGCTGTAAAATGCCTAGGCAGCAGCTCAGAAAAACAAAAGTTGTTTTTCTCATCACACCAGGCCACACACCAGTAAGGGATGATAAGAGGCAACAAATCTAGGTTTTTGGAAGTAGGCAGTTCTTTCCAGTCTACAGGAGCAGAGAGGACATTCTGTTTTGTACTGACCACCTTCTTTTCCTTTATTTTATTTTATTTAAATGCAGTTAGCTAATATAAAGTACACACTTGGTTTCAGATAGACTGTGCAATGATTTATCAGTTGCGTATAACACCCAGTACTTTTAATCTCACCTCTTCTTTAGAGAATTGTATAACTATAATATACTTAACTTTTAAAAGAATCTTCAGTGGGGAAATTTGTAGTTGAACTATGATTATATTAGATAGCATTTAATTTCCTTTAGATAGGGAAGAAAATAATGTTTAGAATCATGCACGGGCCAGCAACCAGGATGAGAAACCATAAGGGCATTATGCTAAGTGAAATCAGCCAAATGGAGAAAGACAAATACTATATAATCTTGCTTATGTGTGCAATCTAAAAGTACTGAACTCAAACAGAGAACAGGTTAGTGGTTACCAGAAGCCAGTGGGGGAAATGTGTGAAGGTGGTCAAAAGGTACAAACTTCCAGTTATAAGATAAATGAATTCTGGGGTGTAATGTACAACTTGGTGACTATAATATCTTTGTATGTTTGGAAGTTGCAAAGACAATAGATCTTAAAAGTCCTCATCACAAGGAAAAAGTTGTCATTGAGCTGTGATGGATGTTAACTACACTTATTGTGGAGATTATTTTCAGTATATACACACATCAGATCATTATATTTATGCCTTAAACTTATACAAGATTACATGTCAATTATATCTCAATAAAATTGGACAGAAAAAGGAATCATATACTCTCATGGTGTTGCTCACTAATAGAATAAAAACAAATCTGAAATTTGATCTATATTCGTTAGGTATTGTAATGGAGGCTTATGACCCACTGGGCACTATTTTAGGTGCTGGGGATATAATGGTGAATAAGATAGACATCGAGCGTGAGCTTCCTGGAGCTTACAGTCTACAGGGGAAGACAGGGGTATACAGGTTGAGTAAATAATTACATACTGTGTGTTTTAGATAGTGATATGGCCTAAGGAAAAAGAAGTGAAGCCAAGGAGGTAGAGTTAAAGCTTCAGGGTAACTATCCATGGAAGAGCCAAATGAGATGGTACTTTTGAAGGAGGACTTTCAAGAAATTAGGGAGCTGAAAGGACATTATAGGAGAAGAGCACATGCAAAGGCCCTGAGTCAAGTTCCTAGTGTGTCATAGGAACTCTGAGGAGCTCAGTTGGATTGGAGAGGAGTGGACAAAGGGAAGAATGGTAGGAGATGAAGGCACTGGAGGGTGTCAGTAGGGAAGTCATATCAGTGGAAAGGACTGCTAATGTGAAAATAGTATTTCGAGAGTGATCGAGTCAGAATATTGCAATCGTTTGATGTGGAACAGAAAACATTTTTTTTATCTTTAGAGGTTTTACCTGTAGATAAAATAAGTTTTGAAACAGGCTCTAGCCATTTAGGCTATTGATAATTGCAGTTGAATAACATTTTTTTTGTGGCAATGTATATTCAAACATGATGTGGATTTCAAATTTGAGACAACAATGTCATTACATTTTGAATGTTTAAAGTTTGCTTAAACCTGTATCATTTTTCAACTATTAAATATAAAAATTACTGGATAGCAAAGACAACTACCCCTAGATAAAGGCATTTTGACTAATTAAAGTGTTTTTCCCCTACTCTCTTGGTAGGTAAATAACTTGTACACAGCCAGATTATTTGACTCGGTCAGCAGAACAGTCAACTTTGATATCTTGCATTGATGAATGGCCCTGTTACACTAAAAAATAAAAAACAAAAGAACCCAAAGAACAAAACAAAACAAAACAAAAAAACAAAATAACAACTCCCTAAGCTTCAGGTTTCTAAATATGTAAAATAAGATGATTTTTCAATGCATCCCCAATAGAGCAGTTTTGTAGGTTTGATGAATAAACAAAGGTATGTGACTATGTTTAATAAACTGTTGAAGAGATTTATAAATACCAACTATTACTGTCATAGTATTTAGAGCGTCGGTTTTACATTGTTATACCCCTGATTATATTCTTCAGGGGCTGATTGTTCATGCCTACTGCCTTTTCTCTTTTGCTTTCTTCCTTACTCCCTACCTTTTGTTAATGAAACAGTCTGTCTTCTTCACTGTGGGAGAGGGAAAGGAACAGTGCTTAAAGTTTTAAATTAGTCAGTTTAAAAAATTCTGTTGCTAATCCAGTTGTGAGTTTCATTGCTCTGAGTATCATTTCACCTGTTACCAGAATTAAGAATTTACTGAACTTGAATTTAGATTGTTTGATGTTTAGTTTATTATTGCTGGTTTTAGTATGCTTTAGTATGCTTGACTTACTAGTCAAGTAACATGGATGGGATATTTCTAATAAGAATTCATGTTATCTCTCAAGTAGTGAAGAGCAAAACTCTTAATTATTGTGAGTCTCATATGTAATCTATTTAGAATACTCTTTTTATAACTATTTTTCTGCCCATGAAACTAATACATTGTAGGATATTTGGAAAAGCAAAATAAGCAAATACTTACCTACATGGTAATTATCCATGATCCCATTCTGGAGAAAGAATTTCTCTTCACCTTTCAGTATACACTCTTTCAGTTTTTCAATGATGTGGTCTCACATATTTTTAAAATAAATTGAATCATTATTCTGTAATAGGATTTTAGCTCAATAATGGATCTCTCTGAGCCACAATATTTTTGTTTGTAAAATAAAGATGAAATATGCATTATATAGAGTTCTTGTGAAGATTAAATCAGGTAACATGTACATTAACAGTGTCTGGCACATATTTTGCACTCAATAATGGAAGCTGATGGTAATAATAGTACTGGAAATAAGATATTTCTAAAAGTGTGGTTTCTAGGACAAAGGATATGAATATTTTCAAGGTCGTTGATAGACATTGCTAAATTTCTCTTTGAACTATGCTCCCAATTCATTCCTATCAGCAGAGCATGAGAGTGCTTTTTACCTTGCAACCATAATTAACTACAGTTATCATAATTTTAAAACCTTTGTCAACTTGACGGCAAAAATTGGTATATCTTTTTTTTAATTTGCATTTTGAAGGAGTATTTAAGCATTCATCTTTTTTTATATGTTCATTCACTGTTTGTTTCTTTCTTGTGAATTTCCTATTCATGGCTTTGAAGAAAGCTGAGGTTGCAGAGAAGCTAATGAAACTATGCTTTTATCTACACTGGGGCAATTGGATGGTGCTCTGTTTTTTTGAATTAAAGTTTCAATAAGACGTACTTTTTATTTTTGATAGTGAAAACATTAGCATATAAATGTTCCCATTTAAAGAAGGATATTGGAGAAAGTTCTAACACTGTTCCAGAGAAGCTTAATCGCATCTTGCTTTTTAATTGTCTACAATTGTTTTTGTTTCAGAAAAGCACAGGTCGACCACATATAATCCAGAAAAGCTTGGCAGGACAATATTCTAAGCAAATGAAGAATCTCAGTAAGTTTTAATTAAGGTAGCCATTTAATCTTATGTAATAGGAGGTGTGCCTCGATGAAACTGGGTGCAGACCAGGCTTACTGGGCAGTAGAAATGCTCTGTGGTCAGTAGTGTGGGTGGGCAGGGGAATAGATTGTGACTGGTGTGTGCACAGATAGTCATTGCCGATGGAAATGGTGACATATGAAGCCCAGGGGTAAACCTCTGTTAGGAACCAGACAGTGTGGCTAAATTTAATGGTGATTTGTAATGAAGCTCATCCTTAAATTTCCCTGGCAGTTTACTGATTTTTTGACAGTTTATATTGTCTCTCTCTTACGCTCTGGTCCCAAGGCATCTTAAGCATGCTGATGTTGACAAAAGCTTCTTTTGGATTATTGGGTTATGTGATATTACTTCTGTATATTAATGCCAAAAGCCTTTAATAATTTATGCAAAATCTTATGCCATACACTATTTTTAAATCTCAAATGAATTTAGCACACTGAAATGCTCTTAAATTTTCAGATATTGAGGGTCAGGTGATTGTAGGTCAAATATGCATATTCCAATGAATCTTGAATGGCCCATTACATTTTGATGATGTTGAAGAAAATGATATTTGAATTATAAATTATAATCTGTGCATTACAAATAGAATTTGATTTGTGACCATGAGAATGTGAAATGTTTAATGACAGGCGTACGTTTTTCACCTTGGTTTATTTTGATTTTGAGGTGATGTGTGCTATTAATGCTGCTATTTCTCCACGTAGTATTTTTATTTTATTTTTTTTTCATCATGATAAGTATATTCTTTAATCCCCATAACCTACTTTACTCATTCCCTCCTCCCAT